>NW_005871049.1:18265612-18336043 GCF_000147115.1 Myotis lucifugus | reverse complement strand
ATCTGGTCACTCAGTATATATATATATATATATATATATATATATATATATATATATATATATATATGTATGTATATAAATTTACTTTTAAATATTATGCTGTATATTATATACTATGATATATAATATGGAAATATTCTATCTGAAAATATTCTTAGTATCTTTCCATCCATCCATTTATCATGTACCTCTAGAACTTCCCTACAAAAGGGAAAGCCTATTTAATAATTTAGGGCCATATTTCATGCTATATAAATGTAGCACTATAAACTGTGGTAGTTAATAGCATGATTTCAAGGAGTGCTAGGGTGCAAAAGCCTTTTGACGCCTTGTAGCTCTGCAGCACTGGGCCCTTTGGAGGACTGTGATGTGCAGTGTGAGCAGGGCCAGCCCGCAGGGGAGGCACAGCCCCATGAAACGCTATTGCACTGCCTCCTTACCCTCTGCGTGTCGCTTCTCTATTAAGGAGGCGTGTTCTTCTTTTAGAAAAAGGGTGGAGGGTTTTTATAAACAGGAGGAGGAAAGAACATGAGCATTTTCAGGATCCCAGATCAATAAGCAACATTCAGAGCTATTCAGAGCTATTCACAAGCCCTTTAACACATGATTCTTTTTTCTTTCTCTCTCTCTCTTTTTTTTTATAAAGAACAGCTACACCCTGCCACCACACAAATTTCTAATTGACTTTAAAAAGGAATTTGGTGAATAAACATAAAAAAAGTTTTATGCCATCTTTTGTTCTATTATTTCCCTTTGGCCCTCACAAAATGGAACAAAAGCAACCCCATGATTTTTCTTTGTGCAATGCCAGAATAATTGCCGGACTATTTGCCACATCCTATGACTCAGTGTGCACCGTGGGGAATGCCAGAATGTCTGAGTGGAGACCATATTGGTGTGGGCCATGGATTTCTGGGCTTTGGAGTGACTGGCAGGGATGACAGTCTGACCCCTGCCAGGGCTTTCAATACTTCAATCACACGCGCCTCCCTGGACTCATCCTAGAGTCATTTGTAATGTCCTCAGAGGCCCCATCTTTCCCGGACCTTTTGTGAGTCTCTCGGTAAATATTTTCTGATCTGGCTTCTTACCCACTGGATCGTTTCCAAGGGCCTGGAAATGGCTCGGGGCCTCTGTCGGTCTGGGAGCCCATCCCGCAGTGCAGAATGGCAGAGAGCAGCGTTTCTGCCATCTTCAGGAGGGTTGAGGAAAGTTATTGATCACTTAAATAACTTCACCTCATTTGGAAAATAAAAGTAGCTGCAGGAAGTAATTTTGTCACAAAGGTTGTGTTGTGTGCACGTACCTGACCAGCGTTTAACAGCGAGGCTGGAGCGAGGTGCGGTTTTTCGTGAATGGTGTGGAAGCAACCTTCCAGACGTCCTTGCCTTTCTTTCATATTCTTCCTGATCAGCCTGAGCGCATCGATTGGGAGCAGCATTATCTGAAAAACTAAAATTATAATATAGAAAAGCCTCAAAGGATCTTAAAAACTTTTTGTCAACTAATATTCAATGTGATATGCATGCACACATGCACAAACACAAACATACTGAGGATAATAATTAAAGATGTACTTGGAAGTTAATGGGACATTAAATATAAACACATTTCTGAGTTCTTTAAGACTCACTTTATGCTAAACTATCAAAGAATAGGCCTGGTTGATGTTGCTCAGTGGTTGAGCCTCAACCTATGAACCAGGAGGTCATGGTTCGGTTCCTGGTCAGGGCACATGCCCGGGTTGATGGCTCCATCCCCAGTACGGGGCATGCAGGAGGCAGCCAATCAATGATTCTCTCTCATCATTGATGTTTCTATCTCTCTCGCACTCCCTTCCTCTCTGAAATCAATAAAAAAATATATTTTTTAAAAAGTATCAAAGAATAGGAACTGAGTGACTACTAAAATCGTTTCTTATAGTTTCCTGGTTTCTAATAGGAATTTCTTATATGATAGGAAACAAATGCATTCAAAGGTTAAGTATGGATGACTTCGCATATCCATTTAGGAGATGCCGCCCAAAGCTTGAGGATGGCATATCTTATACCTCTTATCTGCATTTATTCTTCATAAATTATTTTGTAACCAGACTACTTTAAACATAATAATCATCTGTTGTATGCATACATTATTCGTTTTCCTTATTACTCCATATGTCACAATGAGTTGGTCTAATTTTAAATAGAAAAATTCCTACTTTTCTAGGCTCTGTTGAGAATTAAGTATTTCATGCAATCTAATTTTCTAGATAACTGAATTCTACCACAGAAGTATCAATTTTTAAAACATAGTCACAACTTCCATAATTCCAGGCATTTATAAACAGAATACTTTGAACATAAATCTGTTTGTGTACGCGCAATTATTGTGAATTTAATCTTAACACAGATTCTACGTTTGTTTAAAGTCATTCTTTTTTTTCACCTGGCTCTTAGAATACAGACCAAAATTGTTAATATGGACTGTAACCCCCTTGCCTCTTTCTCCAGCCTCAATGTACATTGTGTTCTCTGATGTTCTCATTGCTTTATCCATCTTAGTGGTCTTAAATTTCTTGCTCTTACCATACTTCTTCCTACCACAGGACCTTGGGTCATGCTATTCCTTCTACCTTGAATATTTTCCTTAATTCTTTACTAGATAATACTACCCATTCCTCAGTTCTCAATTCAAGTGTCACTTTCTCAAAGAAGTAATTTCTTTTATTACTATTTTTATTGTTATTGAATTTATTGGGGTGACATTGGTTAATACAATTATATAGGTTTCAAATATAAAGTTATATACTACATCACCTGTATATTGTATTGTGTGAACACCATCCCCAGTCAAGTCTCCTATCACCATTTATCCCCCCATACCTTCTTCTACCTCCCCGGCCCCCTTTCCCTCTGGTAATCACATACTGTTGTCTGTGTCTACCAATCTTTTTTCTTTAATCTCTTCACCCTGTCTAAATATGGGCTCAAAACTATACCCTAGCTTTTATCACTACATAGAGCTTATATTAATTATTTCCCTCTATAGATAGTGAGTTACACAGAGGCAGAGACCTTGTGTATTTTGCTCACAATTAAATATCTCAGTGCCTGGTATAGTGCCTGGCTCAAGGTAGAGCATGAGTTTTTAATGGGGGTGATATTGCCTTCAAGGGGACAAAACTTGGTTCTTGGAAGATGAAAAAAAAATCTTAGATATTACAATGACTGAAGACATTCCAAAGGGCCTGAGTACATACAAAAAATAAATAGTATATATGTGGTGTTACATTTGGGGAGGTGGGAGCAGTTTCAGAAAAAATAAACATCCGGAAAGTCTCCTTAAGGGATAAAAAATTTTAAAAAAGTGTTGAGAGACGCTGAAGGTAGGTACCAATAAGTATTTATTGAAATAATACATGGCTAAAACAAATTCATGATTGTAAGTAGTAATTTCTGTCCTTTACACCATTTTCTTTAGAGTTATTTTAAGGGTATATTTCAATATATTAGGAGACTGAATCAGAGTTTTCAATAGGCTTTTTCAAATTTATTTTCTATTCCCTCCTTTTATGTCCATAGGTCAGCTCTTACTTATAAGAATAAGTTACTTATTTTTATCTCTAAGAAAACAGATGGCAGAGTCAGGAAAGTGTTTAAAATAGGGCCTACATGGCTGCAGAATGAGGGCCCAGGAAGTTTCCTGTGGACTCATATGCTGACCGACAGGTGTCTCAGCACTCTACTAAGAGCGGTACGTTGAGTGTTTGATGACTTTGTGAAAGTGTGCAATCTCTTTTGGCTGCTTAGAAGCCATCTCCTCCACCCAATTCCTCCTCCTTTTCTTTTATGACCTAATGTTCTCTATCTTCTGAACATGCAGATATGCCAGATAGGGATTCCTAAATGAATGGCGTATCATTTTATGCCAAACCATCATTTTCTGTCTCAAGATGGATTGTACTTAGGTATTTCTTGAATTATTGCTTCTTCACAATGGACAACTTTAGCAGAACATTTCAATTTGTTAGATCATTTAATTTTTCTTCTACATAAAATATAGAGTGATGTCTGTATCTCTTGTTAAATATATTTCTCACCTTTCTCTACAGAAGGACATGTTGCTGTTACTGGTAAATTTGACTGTTTCCATAAGTATCTACTAGTATGAGAAGCCTTATATTTGTGTACATATTTTCTGTACTGTTCTTTCTCCTTTAAGACTATATCTTTAAAATTTCTTTTATATACTCCAAACATTTTCCCAACTATGGTTGCTAACTGTATCGACTTTTGTTCCATATCAAATTGGATATATTTTCTTGAGCTCGTACCAGCTGCTAGACTTCATTTTGTACCCAAAGAAATAAACACCACCTTTTTTGTTGTTGTTAATCCTCATCTGAGGATACTTTCCCATTGATTTATAGGGAGAGTGGAAGAGAGGGGGAGAGACAGAGAGAAACATCCATGTGAGAGAAACACATTGATTGGTTGCCTCCAGCAGGAGCCTGGACCAGGGCCCAGGCTGGGGAGGAGCCTGCAACCAAGGTATGTTGCCCTTGGCCAGAACTGGGGACCCTTTGGTCTGCAGACCAACGCTCTATCCACTGGGCCAAATTGACTAGGGCTTAACACCACCTTCTTCATGTTCATTTCTTATATTCTCTTATACCTCTACATTTTAAATTGGAACTTTCATAACATCTACACTTGCTGTGTATTTCAGTGTTTTAAGTAATGATTATTTAAATATGTGTTTGAGCTCTCAGAGTACCTTTAGTCAAGAGCTAAGAAACTCTTTGCTGAGGTTCCATCTGATCACTATTTCCTAGCACAGTTTAGAAATAGAGGGCAAAGGTCAAATATTCCAAGTCTGGAAAGGTCTTAATAAATTCATGCTTTGATGGTGGCCATTTGTATTACTATCCTGATAATTACTTTGGTTGATTGGTCAAGTAGAGATGTAGCAAATGGAGTTGTCTCAACATACTCAGTTATAAGCCCGTAATACCAGATACATACCTGAGTGAATTTGAGCAATGATTCAAGATGTCTCAAAGGATGAGTTTCTGTTCATTGCTTTCAAGAGTTGAGAACGCTTTGAGGGAAGGAATGATGTCTTACTTTGTGTCCATCCTTGTATCTATTTTGCTTGTCAGATGCTTAACAAATATTAGGCACTTAATAAATGCTCTCTGAACACTTGATGATTAAAAAATTCTCATTTGGTTGTTTGTCCCTACTCAACTCATTTCTCTCCTTCATCAGCACCATTTACTTCCTAACTAACTCATCTTTAATTCTGCTCTAATGTTGTGAATATTTAAAAAATGAAAAATTGAAAATGTTTAATTACTTTTCCACCATGTATTATCTGTGACATCAACTACCTAATCAATATTTTACTTCTAATTGAATTTGCACACATAAAGGCATTATAAATGATGTCGGATGCACTCAATTTTGTCTTCTGACTCCTGAAAGCTCTTTATTTCTCCTCCATCTGCCCCATTATGCTCCTGATTTGATGATGCTACTGTCTGTAATGGCACGCATATTCCTAGGCTGAGTGAAAAGACCCATGCAGGAACTGATCACTAATTAGCAATGCATTTCCCATAGTGAAAAATTGGCCTAAAGTTTCGAGAAAAAAATAGAGTTGCTGAAGCTGAAAATTAGTCTGCCAGTTCAGACCCATAGCAAATTGTTATTGCTCTCAAACTTAAGATCTTTACAATAGATAATTGAAGATTCTCTTAACTAAAACATTGTAAATGGCATAACTATGATGATCCCATTTGGAATTCAGCCCTTGTTTTCAGGGATTTACTGTTTTGAAAAATGTTTGATAAATTTATAGCAGAAGAGAAAATACTTCTGCCAACTACGTAAGTGCTTTGGACATAATTTGTATTCCTGCTGTTACATGCAGAAACTTGTGCCAAGGGAAAAAAGTAAAAAGAAATTTTGTTTGGAAAGAAACTAGCAGTCTGGAAAGGTAGTTTTGATCTATAAATATCTCTCTTAAGGAGAATTGAACACCAACTAAATTCAGTCTCAAGAAATAAAATGCTTAAGATAATCAAATGATTCCATTCACTTAAAAATGCTTATACTGGATATATTGTTTAATGAATTTTCAAATAAGAATGGCATTTGAGGATTATGATAAAGTATATAATAATAAAAATGTAAAAACCAATATATTTTATGTATCATGAAATGCAATAAGTGTGCTGAAATAGAAATAACATGAAATAGAGTTGAAAGACCTTGATTAATGTCCTGACTTGGCCATTTACTATGTATATATCATTGAAAAACCTAGGTTTCCTCATTTCTGAAATGGAGGGAACAACTCAGAAGTTAAGAAGTTTAAGTAAAACCAAGTTTTCAAAATGCTTGGAAAACATCATACAAATAAAGACATAAAAAAGAATTGTAAGACATTTAAAAGAAGTGTAGGCCTGACCAGTGTGGCTCAGTGGTTGAGCATCAATCCATGAACCAGGAGCTCATTGTTCAATTCCCAGTCAGGGCACATGCCCGGGGTTATGGGCTTGATCCCCAGTAGCGGGTGTGCAGGAAGCAGCTGATTGATGATTCTCTCTCATCATTGATGTTTCTCTCTCTCTCTCTCTCCCTCTCCTTTTCTCTTTCTGAAATCAATGAAAATATATGTTTAAAAAAGTATAGGACATGGGATACTCTGAATAGAGAAAGATTCAAATAAGTATATAATAAATATTTCTAACCCTATCGTTTTACATATGATTAAAGAATTATTAGCCAATTCCTAATTTTCATTTATGATGTATTGATCCCGCACTGTTATTTTATGGAAAAGGGACCATTTCTTATTGAACACCATTGAGTCCATGGTTCTCTCCTCTCTTACTCTGCTTCAATCCTCTTTAAACCTAATCTCTCCTCACTCTGCCTTAATGGAACAAAGGAATTAGTGATGATCTGGAGTTTAATATTGGATATATATTTTTAAAAAATTAGAACCAATAGATGCCCAGCAAAATGATTTATAAACTTGCAAGTCCTAATTTCTCAGATGCACTTATTTCAAGTTGAGCACACCTGAGCATAAGTTCCCTCACATATTCTGCACCCTTAGACCTCCTTCTCTGCCTCTTCTGAACTTGAACGTCTACAAAGATATGGGTAGATCATGAGGAATAACTTTTCCTAGAACTCCACAATAGGAACTAGTGTTTTTCTGGCAGGGAATATAGAAAAATGAAAGTTGTTGGCAGAAGAGAACTTAAATGTAGATGTTTGTATTAATACCATTCATCAAGTAAATTCTGAATTTCAAAGATTTCTTTCTGCACATGGGTGTATGTGTCTGTCAACAGCAATAGCAAAACAACAAAAACAGATTATTATAAGCCTCAAATTGTCTATATAGTAATCATTAAAAATAACAAATTATGTCAATGCAGCAACCTCCCCCTGCCCTGGAAGTGTTTTTTAAGTCCATTTCCACATGATCCAATTGAATATTTATACTTCTACATTAAAATATAATTAATGTTTAATTAAAATTACATGTATGAAATGCCTTGAGTATCCTGGAAACTACCCACCCTTGTAAAAGTGTCCTTTAAATCATAGTAAGTTTTCATGAAAAAAAAAAAAAAACTTTAAAAAGTTGTCTTTTTCATCAGCAGTGCAAGTAATCATTTGTAATCATTTAGGTATATTTTCATCAATAAAATTATCATACTCTATTAACCTGTTTTGCAAGCAGGGCTTATTTAACCATTAAAATATAATGTTTGATGCCTGCATTTTAAAACATTCGTTAGTAGTACAGGTTTTTAGAACTAAAGTTAAAGATGATAAGCAACAAAAGTGTTGCTACTACTTTTCAATAACCAATCCAGAGTCAGCAATCAGATCTATTATATTAGTAAATATCTTGGAGTAAATTTATATAAATGTGTGTATATTTATATGTACCTTTCCCTTAAAACAACAGAGTGTTTTTCTGCATTAATAACAAGCTTCTTATATAATATCTCTTAACGGACAATAATAATCATTTATGGGAGAGTTTGCTATTTTATAGGCATTGTGCTAAGCACTCTCTATATGAGGGAAGAGAAATGAAGATGACCAATACACACTGATATTCAGAGATTACTAGGATACACGTTTAAGTGAACAAAATGAGGTGGAGGACTACAAACAACATGCTTCCTTTTACATAAGAATACACACACATTTTTTCAACACAAAATTGGTCAGCAAAACCAGAAACTAATTAAAATAATGACCTATAGAATGTGGGTAACATATTTTGGGGACAACTATGGCAATTTGATCATGAACTGCACACTGCATGAGATTAGGAAATTGTTATTCTTTTGTGTGTGAGACAATGGTATTATTATGTAGCATCTGTAACTTTCAAATAATTTGGTAAATTGTGCATGTGAGTATGTGGATATGTGATAGATAATCAACTGTTGCAACAAGCTAATAATTGTTGAATCAAGTTGATCAACTAGTGATGAATGTATTCCTTGTAGTATTCTTTTAATTTTCATAATTTAAAATATTTATACTTATAAATTATAAAAAATTAAAATGTAAATATTATAGTTGGTTGACTTGAGTTAGATGTTGACCTTTATCTGTTAAAACCGTAAAAAATTTAACAACAGTCGCCCCAGTTTTTGCTAATTTGCTAGTTTTAAATTTATCTAATGGTAAATTTGGCAAATGTCCAATACAGAAAATGGAATCAGACTGAGAAGTAAGGCTAATTAGGAAAAAGTAAAATGTGAGTTTTATTTGTTTAGAGAAAGCTGGAGAATAATATATTAGTGTTTTCAGGGTTGCAAGGATATTTATAAGATGCAAAATGCCTAGTCATTTTTTCCTACTAATTATAAAACTTGCATTTGCATAGCACTTTATTGTTCCAAAATACTCTTCTGTCTCCTGATAGAAAATGTTTTAGGAAATCGAAGTGAGCTACTTAGAATAATTTCAGATTCACCCTCATTTTTTTGGGCAAAAAACAGACAACTCCATGACAGGTACAAATCTCCAGTGATTAAAGAGAAGCAATATGTTACCCCATTGGGATCCCTATCAGTTTATGCTTTTATATTTCCCCTCCTTTGTTGTACAACACAAACTATGTTTAAATAAAACATTAATTCCAAAGAACCCATGTGTAAACCATTCTCCAAAGAGCAGCACTTAATTAGACCTGAAGTCTATTAATTCACATACTGGTTTTTGCCTGAAAGGTATATTCAGTAAAGGATATTTCTGTTATAGAAAGAGCTATCATTACTGCAAAAGTGAATCTCTACCATTTGTGTAAAATGGCACATGCTGAGTTTCAAAACACATTCAACACCCCTAATAACTTTCCAAGGCAGGTTAGCCCTTTCACTGCTGGCAATGAAAATACGATTTTCTTCCTAGTTGCCATGTGTTTCCTAGAGGAACGTGTAATCAAAACAAATGTTAGCTATAGATATGTTTATATGTTTTGCTTTGTGACATTTTTCCCATTTGAATTGGCCTCTTTTAAATTCTTAGATTTCACTGGGGCAGCTTTAAATATCTATCTGTGTACATATGCCCTTCCTATTCTCTTAGCGAGGTTTTATTTGGTGGGTTTTCCATCTAAGATGCTTTCTGTATCAGTTAAAGCATAGGGCAATAAAGAACAACAAAATAAGTCTGTGTGAAGGCAGTGAAGCAGGCCTCAAGACAGTATAATTGCTTAATCAAGCAGATTCTTTACAGGTATTTAAGTCCCTTTCTCTGACCTCCATGAATGAAGAACCACATAAAATATTCAAATTAGTCTTTTCTCAAAATGAAGAGATTCGATATACAAAACTATTAACAGTAGATCTTTCAGATGAACTTTTCAGTAATGTTTTTGTCACTGTGGAAGCCAGATCCTATGATCATCAGGTTAGTTTGAAGTAGGTAGTGGGACTGGATTTAGTTGAGGGGGACCTGGGCATCCAACCTTCAGGGACTCGCACCTTGGCGGGCACTCTGAAGGCCGCAGAAACTGACCTCACTCCAAGGGAGGCTAGGACATCTGGTTGTGCAAAGAAAGGAAGTGAAATGAAGGGCCAGACCTTTCCATAAAGTCGTCAGGCCCCAGAAGATGTGACTGAACAAACTCAAGGAGGTACATAAAATAAGCCCAGAACACAAACAAAGAACCAAACATTGCTTAGAAACCAATAATATAATAAACCTTTTAAAAAAAACTTTAAAAAATAAAGGAATCGCTCAATAGAAAAGGATGAAGTATACAACAAATACAAAATAAATAAATAAATAATGGGGGAAATGTAAAAATATTACAGGATTAACCTATAAGGTACAACTCTGAAATACAAAAATTTTTAAAAAGTAAAGATAGAAAAAGATAAAGGAAGAATATTATAAAAGAAATAAAATAAAGAAAATTTTTCCAAATATTTAAGATAAGAGTAAATTAAATAATCCATCAATATACCAGCCTGAATAACATAACTTATATTCATAGAGCCTATGCTTACATCAGTTATCAGATGTATACTTCTTTTAAAGGTAGTCCAAACTTTAAATTCATAATGTGTAGTGATTTTATGATCACTTCTTGACTACATTTAATTTTTGCAAATTTTCCCAGATTAAGATTTATATTTGATTAGCTTTAACTATTAACTCCACTGCCTCATCTTGAAAATATATATAACATGGTTGTGTTTTGTATTCACATGTCAACTTAATTATTTTAAAGAAACTGTTTTAAAAGAGAAAGATTAAATTGAACTATAGTATTATATTTGTCAGGAATTTGCTTACTTCACAGATTTCCTAATGAAAACTGTTTTATTGGGGTATAGAAATGTTAAATGTATAATAAAACTTCACTAATTTTTATTAATGGGGAAGAAAGTGGTCAGGGTCAACAGAAATAATGAAATCTCCTATAAGTATTTCAGAGTCATTGCTTTTACAGTAGTAAAACATGCTAATAGCTAATAAGATATTGCCAATAATAACTGCCCAAGGTCTACAAAACACATTCAGCTACTAACAGAGCCCCAGAGTACAAGAGTGAAAACTGACAGAATTGAAGGCAGCAATAGAAAGTTCAATAATAGTAGTTGAAACTTTCACTTCCCCACTTTTAAAAATTGAATTTATTGGAGTGACATTGCTTCAAGTGTGCATCTCAATAAAACATCATCTTCACACTGCATTGTGTGCTCATCACCCTAAGCAAAGTCTCTTTCTTTCCCTATTTCTCCCATTTGCCCATCTCCACCTACCTCTAACCCTCTTCCCCTCTGACAGCTGTCAATTCATTCCCTGTGTCCATGCCTCTGTTTCTATTTTGTTCATCTATTTATTTTGTTCATTAGATTCCACATATAAGTGAGATGATATGGTGTCTGCCTTTCTCTGCCTGGCTTATTTCACTTAGCATAATAATCTCCAGATCCATCTATGTTGTCACAAAGGAAAATATAAGATATCCTTTTTAAAATTGTTTTTAGTTTTTTATACCTGAGTAGTATTCCATTGTGTAAATGTACCACAGTGTTTTTATCCACTCATCTACTGATGGGCCCTTGGGTTATTTCCAGATTTTGGCTATTGTAAATAGCATTGCATAATAGATAGAACAACCAGGCAGAAATTCAACTAAGAAATAGAAAACTTAAACAAGACTAAACAAGACCAGTTAGACTTATGGACTTCCATAGAAAACACAACTTAACCACAACAGAATCCACATTCTTCTCAAGAGCATTTAGAACATTCCTCAGGATGGAGATTATTGCTAGGCCATAAAATAAGACTTAATAAATTTACAGGTTTTTAAATGATACAAAATATGTTCTTTTACTGCAAGGTATTTAAATGATAAATCAACATCAAAAATATTTGGGAAATTCATAATGTGTAGAAAAATAACACCCTTCCAAGTAACCAATGGATCAAAGAATAAAAACACAATTAAAATTTTAGAAAATGCTTTGAGATGAATAATAATGAAAACACAACACTGAAATTTATGGAATACAACAAAAGCAGTGGTTAGAAGGAAATTTATAGCTGAAAATGCTTATATATTTTTTAAAAACTTCAAATCAATAGCCTTACTTTACCCTAAGCATCTAGAAATAGAAGGGCCATAGAGAAAAAAAAAGATTTAAGAGGAAATTATAAACTAAAGAATAGACAATCAATATAGATCTCACTTGTGTTGGAGGATTAATGATTTCAAAATAGCTACAAAGCAACAGTAATCAAGACAGTATGATTGCTATGGATTAAATTGTGCTTCTCTCAAATTCATATATTGAATCCCTAACCCCCAATTTGACTATACCTGGAAATAGATGTTTGTTAGTAATTAAGGTTAAATAAAGTCAAAACATGGGCCATATCCCATGGAACTGTGGCAAAATAAAAATCTAAAAAAGGCAGAGAATTGGAATAATCAGTCTTCAAAGAATATATACAAACTAGAGGCCCAGTGCATGAAATTTGTGCACGGGTAGGGTCCCTAAGCCTGGCTGGCCATCAGGGCTGATCAGGGCCTTCCTTCCCTCAGCTTCCAGATGCTGGCTGGGGCCTTCCTTCGTTCCACACCACCCCCTGGTGGTCAGCGCACATCATAGTGAATGGTCAAACTCCCAAGGGGACAATTTGCATATTAGCCTTTTATTATATAGGATAGTCAATAAACATATGAAAAGATGTTCAGCAATTTTAGTCATTAGGGGAATGAAAATCAAAATTAAAATTTACATCATATTCATAGGGGGACTAGAATAAAAAAGATAGACAATAACAAGTTTGAAGAGTTGGAGAAATTTTAACACTCTTATATCACTGATGGGAATGTAAATTGATACAGCCATTTTGGAAAAACAATCTGATTGTTATTTAAAAGGCTAAATATAAAGTTACCATATGACTCAGCAATTTCACTCTTAGATTTCTGCCTAAAAGAAAACATAAGTCTATATGAGAGCTCATATACAAAAGTTCATAGCAGCATTATTTATGGTAGCACCAAAATGGAAATAACCTAAATGTCCTCAACTGACGAATGGATAAACCAAATATTGTATATTGATACAATGCAATATTATTTAGCAATTAAAATGAATGGAGTGCTGATACATGGTCCAATATCAATACCTTGAAATGTTATGCTAAGTGAAGAAAACCAGTCACAAAAGTTGACACATTGCATGATTCCATTTATATGAAATATCTAGAATAGGCAAATATATAGATACAGAAATTGGATTAGTAATTATTTAAAACTGAAGAGTACAGATAATGGGCAATCCCTGATAATGGACATGAGTTTTTTGGAGGGTGTTACACATTTTCTAAAATATAATTGTGTTGATTATTGCACAACTCTGTAAATATACCAAAACCTCTGAACTGTATACTAAAGATGGGTAAATGTATGATATGTGCAATAACTCAACAAAGATGTAAAAAACCAACACACATAAACAAACCAGGTCCTGGACCACAATTGTCCATTAAAGGAAAACAATTTGGAATAATTCTGATTTAACTATATGAACTATATATTAGAGTAAACAAAGAGCCTTGGTTGACAAGGGAAGTTTTTCTTACAGAAAAATTTCTTACAGAAGAATTGATAGAGTTAGAAAAATCCCCATTTTGTAATTCTTAAACAAACTAATTCAAAGATCACCAAATAATGAAGCTGTTGAGTAATAGTCTGGTTGGTAATTCTATAATAGAGTAGGTCAGTCTGTCACCACCTGAAACCACATCTATTTTAGTTTCACCAAGGAGACAATTAGATATTCTGTGCCTTCTCTGTGATGCTATGTAACAGCATCACTTAAGTGTTCTTGGTAGGAGGAGATATGGGAGGACATTAAACCTAAATTGATTCAAGTCTTTTGAATTAACTTCCAATTTATGGGAAATTTTCTGGTAAAATAAGAGAACATCTAGTATAGGACATTCTATAGGAAACCAACCCAACTTCACATAAACTGGATAAAAATTTTAAAAGATGGGAAAGAGGACTGCTTCAGATTAAGAGATTTAGGAGATATAACTAAACAGTGTATGGACTTTGTTTGAATCTTGAGTCTAATGATTCATGTATGAAAATGAAATTCTTTAAAAAAAAATCAGAAATTTTTGAATGTGCCTTTTGAATCCAAGGAATTCTTACTGTTTTTGTTAGGTCTGATAATGACCTTATATTTTTCAGGAAAGTGTGTAACTTGTTAAAGATGTCATTAAAATATGCTGAAATGAAGTTGCATGAAGTTTAGGATTTCCCTTAACCTACTTCAACTACAAAAAAGGAAAATAGAATGCAAAATATTTGTACTTATTAAATCTATGTGGAGAGTATATGGAATTTGTTATATATTCTATATACTTTGTGCTTGAAGATACTAATAATGAAAAAAATATTTATTTTAAAAATATGTGCCGTCTAGGATTACCACCTATCCCGCAATCTTGTGTCTTCTCTTGTATCTACTGAAGTAGAACATGTTCAGAGTTCCTAATTATTCAATGTGGAGGTTGACATCACAGTGCAAATCCTAAACAGTGGTAATAAATTACAAGGGCACAGATTTACATTTCTCATCTTGTTTTGTACAAGATAGAACATTAACCAGTCCTTTCATGCAGGGCCTTTTAAGGCTTATTAATTTTTTTCTTTAAAAGTGATAGAAAGCCAATGTGGATTTTAAATAGGAGAATGACATGATAATATTAAAGAACTGAAAAGATTACCCTGTCCCTTGGAAAATGAATTTGAGGGTAAGACAACGGAGTTTAAGAAATTCAGTTCTGTAAGTCACTTATTCATTCAATATATTTATTAGGCATTTAGTATATACTAGATAATAATTGCAGTGGTTTATTGTAGTTTGAATTATAGTAGTCATGGAGAAAACATAGATTTAGACTCATTTTAAACATATTTTGGGGGCAAAATTAGCAGGAAAAAAAAATTCCACAATGGTTTGGTAATAGAATGAGTCAAGTGTGACATATTTCTCACTTGAGAAACAGTATGGAATATCTACAGTGGAGAAAACCAGGTTTGTAAGGAAAGATCATAAATTGTATGTTGAAATTGATGGAATTGTCAAGTCACTAGAATATTTGGGTCTGTATCTTGGGTGAAAAGTCGTGGCTTTTAGGAGTCTTGGAGATAAATTTGTGATTGATCCATTTATATAAAAGTGGCATATCTTACTTATCACCTTAACAAGCAACTTTTCATGAGCTCAAGGACCATCGTCCCTAATAATTTTTGTCAATTCATATAACGTTACAATTTTCTATTCTTGCCTTTGTCCTCTTGTTATTCTGGCACAGGCTGCTATCATTATGCTTATAGCCTTCATTGTACACAGCTATTTTTCAGCTGTTTCCATATATATATATATATATATATATATATATATATATATATATATACACATACATACATAAAAGGCTAAGTGACTGACCATACATCCATCCAACGACTGTCCTACTGACCGACTGGCCAGCACATATGACGCACACTGACAATTTAAAAATAAATGTTGACTCGCGCATACACTATACATACAAAGCTCTCACTGGCGCCAATACCACGCGTGTGTTTCTGGAAGCTGAAGTGTTAACAGGATCTGCAGAAGGAGAGGTTGTTCTGATTCCAGAATTGATTTGTCCCCATCTGACACTGGCCTCCCATTTAAATTAATTCCAAGACAGTTTCCCGTGATGCCAACATTTGCGATGACTATTGATAAATCACAAGGACAAACTCTAGACAGAGTAGGAATATTCCCACCTGAATCCATTTTCAGACATGGTCAGTTATATGTTGCTTTCTCTCGAGTTCAAAGAGCATGGTGACGTTAAAGTTGTAAATGCTTCATCACAAGGGAAATTAGTAAAGCACTCTGAAAGTGTTTTTACTCTTAATATGGTATACAGGGTGATATTAGAGGAAGTTTAATCAATTTATCAGTCACTGTTTTTATCAATGTTTTTATATCATGTCTTTGTTGTTATATTATGTTATTGTTTATTTATTAATCAACTTATATATTATTTTCATATACATTTTACTAATTTTCTTTCATCTCTAACACTTCTATTATAGAGAAAGGGGAAATAGTAATATTAAAATATTTCCTCTAATTAATTCCCTTTTAATGTGTCAGAGATGCACTCTCTGGGGGATTCACAGAACAGAAGTAAAAACTCTAAAGAGGCAGTTAAAACCCAGGACTTATTTACTATTTAAACAAAAGGCAATGGATTGTGGAAAAGTGACTAGACAAGTGAAAAGGAGTTTGGACTTCTAGGGGTAGTAAATTATGAGACAGTAAATAAAATATACGGACAATAAATGGGACGTAAGTGTTGTTTAGTAAGGTTTGTTATGCAGACAGATTCAACTCAGTGCCACCTTCAGTATTCAGTGAGAAAAAAAATTCTTCTCCTCTATCAGACACAGGAGAGGGGAGGATAAAACTTCACAAAGGAAAATTTATCCCCTGCTTTCAGGCAGAAAGTGGGAGAGCAGAGAGTTCTTCCTGCATCTGCTGCTTCTCAATTGCCTTCAACTCAAAATAAGCCTTTAGCCAAAGCAACATATTTTGGGATAGCATATTTGGATCCCCTTCAGCATGTAATTGCACTTAAATGCAATTATGACTACCAATATGGATCCATATTACTCTGCTTTACTAGATCTCAACTTCTTATCTATAAAATGAAAAAATGAGCTAAGGTGATCTCTAGTGCTCCTCTGAGGTCTCAAAATTCACTAGAGGACATACATGATCTTCACATTCATAGAAATGGTAACATTGTAAGAATTTTTAATATAGGAATACTCCCAAATGTTCTATAGAGAATGTGAGTATTAATCCTGGAGGAGCTAACCATTCAGTAGGCAGTTGGCCAAAAAGATCCAGATGTTCAAATTTAACACTCAATTTTATAGCTGAATATTGGAAAATTTATGGAATTAGTTACTCGGTTTGTGACATAACTTTAATTATACAATTAAAAACCAGAATTATGTCAAATGTGGTTTATTGAATATGTCAAATGCTGACCATCTGATCTAGTGTCTAATTTGGAATCTGTATTATCCTTGGAGGACCATAGAGGTATTCATTATCCACATATGATTTCAAACATTACTTAATGACTAGAGATTATCTAAATTTCCTAGATTTATGAGCAAGTCAAAATATATTGACTATGCATTTTGTCTCCAGTTCATATCTCCTACATCATTATTTAAAGTGTCTACATATGGCACTGGAAGCAATTACCAATCTAACCAGATTTCAAAATCTTATATGAGGACACAAGAAATTAAAGCCTTTAGACAAAGCAACAAACACAATATACTAGTTATACCCTGGGAAGAGCGAGGGATCTCCACACTAAGTAGGCTATATCTTTATGTGTATTTCAGGGTATTATTGCCTCACTATAATTTTCTTTTTTTTTCTGCTCAAGATCATGTTCAATAATGTCAAAATAAGACTTAAAATAAAGCTCAAGTTTTAATTTTTACATTCTGACCTAAACTAGATGCAGCAACCATTATTTAATGTGATGAGCTTAAATATGTGTCATTGTCCTAACTAATGTATCTAAGCCGCAGGGTGATCCTGCCTTTGGCATCACTGAAATTTAATGTGAACAGTATCACTCACACAATTCCATAATAGGGTCTTTATTTTTTATTGTTGGTTCATTAGCATCCAGAGACAGTTTTGTAAGGGGTTATTCCCCTATCCTATAGCGGATATTTCTTTCTTTCTTTCTACTGACATGGTGTTTTTTTCTGAGAAGATTGCTCTGGGTGATCAGATGCCAAGTACAACATGAGCTTTTTATCTAAGTTCTATTTTTTAAAAAACAACTGGGAAAGTACCCATTCTGCCACTGGAAAAAAAACTGTATAGTGGAAATTAGAATGATAATATGCCATGGTGTCATATTAAAACTAGGACCCAGTGCCAGCTTCATTGTAATCAGTTTACCAGGCATCCATGGAAACAACGCTTTTCCTGACTAAATTACTATACATCCCCAAATTTTGGAAATGAAATCTACACAGATGCAGAATCTAAATAGAACAAAACACAGAGTTGGCAACATTCCATTGAATTAGGACAGTGGAGGCTAAGAGTTTGTGCAATTCAGGCACTTCCACAACTTCATCCCCACAAGTATTTTTATTATCCGGATTGACTCGCTCCCTTTATTCCAGGGCTTATTGAGCCTTTATTACATGCAAGGCTCCATTCTAGGCACATCAGGGTACAGCTGAGATCTAAATCGTCAACATTTCTTTTAGTAAAATTTATATTATAGTGGAATGGAAAACAACAAACAAAATACATACTGTGTTATATGCATGTAAATTATATGTCAGAAAGGAGCTAGAAAGGAGATGGGATGCCCTAGGGCAGTGGTCGGCAAACTCATTAGTCAACAGAGCCAAATATCAACAGTACAACGATTGAAATTTCTTTTGAGAGCCAAATTTTTTAAACTTAAACTATATAGGTAGGTACATTGTTATTAACTTAATTTGGGTACTCCTAAGGCTTAGGAAGAGCCAAACCCAAGGGGCCAAAGAGCCACAGTTTGCTGACCACAGCCCTAGGGGGAGGTGGTGCTTTAAATCAAACAGTCAGGAAAAGTCTGGATTCAGAAGGAGACATTTGAGCACCTGAAGATGGTGGGGAGTTGTGCAAAGTGGCTAATGGAGGAGAAAGTCTAAGAAGCAATAGGAACAGAGAGGCGGAGTCTAAGGAAGGAGTGTCTGGAGTGATTCAAGACAGGAAGGCCCCTTTTCACACCAAATGTGGAGCTCAGTGAGTGATTGAAGCTGGAGATATAAATCTAACATTTATAATATTTAAAGACATGAGGTTAGATAAGGGAGTAAACAAGGAGATGAATAGTTGGAGTGAAGTTTCATAGCTGAAGAAGAGGATCATTATAAGGTTTTTGGTTTTTAGCCTGAGAGAAATGGGAAGCTTCCTGGAGTGTTGGTCTGAATAGTGACAGGATTTACACTGGCTGATGCATAGCAAAGACTTGGGGAGGCTTCTGGGGAGATGGACAGGGGCAGAAGCAGGGACTACAAAAAGCTATTGCAATAATCCAGGCGGGATTGAATGGTGGCTTGGAAGAGGTTGGTGACAATAGAAATGATGAGAAGTATTCAGATTCTCAGTATATTCAGAAGATACAGCCAGTAGGACATGCTATGGAATTGGATGTAGTTATGTGAGAGAAAGGGAGTCTACTGACCACCTAAAGAAAGGATGTAGACATGTACTGATCTGAAGAAGGTGAAATATGAATGGAGCAGCTTTGGGTGAAATTCAGGAGTTTAGTTTTAAGCACAAGAAGAGTATGAATTTACAGAACACAATGGAAGCATGTGAAACCAATTGCAGGCAGCCCTGCCCCAGAGATTGTGGTTATGGAATGGCAACCCACCCTCTCTCCCTCTCTTTCCTGGACCACAAAATCTCTTAGACTGTTTCTCTTTGCATATTTCCTTTATTCTCCAATTGCTGTCTGATTTCCTCTCCTCTATAACACATGGCTCTTCAGAGCAGCAATATCAGACAGAACATAAAAATATGACTTTCCAACTGGCTATCAACAGCTAACTGAACAAATTCCAGAAGGAAAAATGTGATTGGCCAGTTTGCATTAAGTGTCTCCTTGCAGATCTCAGTATCTGGATAAGGAAGGGGTTAGAGATACTATTATCATAAGATCCTAATCTAAATCATAACTTTTAGTAAAATTTTTCTTAAAGTAATTAAATTTGATTCCCATGACTTCACATATTGCCCTAAACTTGTTATTCCATCTGAATGAAGAGGTTAAATATCCCAAAGCCACCAAATCTAACTGCTGATCAGGATTTGGAACTTTGTGCCTATAGAGATACTTTAAATAAACTAAAGCAATAGATTTTGAAAATTATCTTCAAATGATAGCTAAAATAATAATATCCCCCCACCCCCACAAAAAAAGAGCACATTAATTACTTAGGATCCTTTTGGCCTGCTTTTCTTGGAACTCTGCAGGATATTATAGGCAATGTGTACTCTTAAGCTAGCTCTGGGGAGGGGCAAAAATTTGTAGCATTTGATGATTTTCATGGGCAAAATATTTCCAATATGGCCCATTTCAAGTTACCAATATGATGCCACTGAAGTAGAATTTGGCAGAGATCTGTGAACTCTGCTCTTGGCCATCTAGCACATCACTGAAAGTGTTCATTGGCACGCCACCTCCCTCCCCCATGTATGCAGTGGATCTTAGGGCCCCTTTTCACACCAAATCTTGAGCTCAGAGAGCTTTTGAAGTTGGAGATATAAATTTGATAGCCATTAAGACATTTATAATGTTTAAAGACATGGGATTGGATAAGGACAACAAGTGGGGGAGGGAAGTAGAGGAGTGTTCAAGGCACAGACTATGATACCAAGTCAGAGAGAAGGAAGAAGAATCCTTAAAAGACTGGGAAATAGCAGCTCATTAAGGTAGGAGAAAACTAGAAAGTTGACTCACCTGGAAATCCTGTGAACATTATTCCAGATGAGACTGGAAAAATAGGAAGGGGCCCTGGCTGGTGTCAGCCTGAGCACCAAAGGGTCACAGGTTTGACTCCATCAAGGGCATGTATCTGGGTTGCAGGTTTTATCTGTGCATGCGAGAGGCAACCAATCAATGTGTCTCTGTCACATCAATGTTTCTCTCTCCCTCCCCCTTCATCCCTGTCTTCCACTCTCTCTCTAAAATAATAATAATAATAATAATAATAATAATAATAATGATGATATCCTTGGGTGAGGATTAACCAAAAAAGAAAAAAAAAAAGCCCTGACTGGTTAGGCTCAGTGGATAGAGCGTCGGCCTGCGGACTGAAGGGTCCCAGGTTCGGTTCTGGTCAAGGGCATATACCTTGGTTGCAGGCACATCCCCAGTGGGGGGTGTGCAGGAGGCAGCTGATCAATGTATGTGTCTAACTCTCTATCCCTCTCTCTTCCTCTCTGTAAAAAAATCAATAAAATATATTTTTTAAAAAAGAAAAATAGAAAGGGACCAGACCTTTTAAGGCCTCACAGATAATGGGAATATTGTAATGTTGTAAAGATTTTGATATGTATTACTTCAGTTCTGAAAACCTTACCTAAGTTCTTGAATAGAATTACAAGATTTAAAGTTTTTTAAAAAGCAGAAAGATTTGTTTGTTGCTTTTTATGTACACATCAGACTCAATTAGATAAGTTAGTAGCTGAAAATGGATCCCAAAATATTTTAGTTCCATTTATATTTTTTAAAAATGCATATCTTATCTCTCTTACCACATACATATTAATCTGGTTTCATGTTACAGTCACAGATAGAAAAGTCTTAAAAACCAAAGGCCTGGTGAGTGCCATGTGTGAATAATTTCAGATGGTCCCGATCATCTGTCATTGCTCATTGTCATCTCAGCTGGGCGACCCTGGCAATATTGCAGCAGGCTATTGTTTATTGAGAAAGCTAATATTAGGAGGAGATGTGATAAGAATGCCTTTAAAAAAACTAATTGAGTGCTATCTGTTTTTTGGCAATAGCATCTTGTATCTCTCTGTAGTTTATGGCTTTTGAGTCCTTTATTCAATCTTTTTATAAAATCCATTATTTAAAAATTGAGGGCGGAGTGATGGCATGTAAGGAGCTGTATATATTAATTTGATAGTCGATGATAACCCTTTCTCCTCTACTGCTCAACAAAACTACTTTGTTGAAAACCATGGGAAAACCTGCAGAAAGCATTAAGATGTGAGTCATAATCCCAGTGTATACTTCAAACACCCTCCATATGTTTATCTTAATTTTCACATAGGCAAAAGCAAAGTCAAAATGTTGAAAACATTTTGGGGAAGTTTTATTCAAACATGCCCTTTTTAATGTTTTTCAGCTGATTCCTCTTACTCTCTTATTACAGAGTCCTGAAAATAGGACAGATAGATGGAGGGATAGACACATGATAAAGACAGTCCAGTAAAATATTCATTGTAGAATTTAAGTGGTTTTTATTGTATAATTTTATCACACTTTTTAGTATGTGTGTAAATGTTCATAATGGTTCATTAAAAGCAAAATACTCAAATATTTCCCTGTTGGTCCTATCAGGGAAAATGGAATAGACATTTGTTTCATCAAATTATTATTTATAATAAATTTAAATAATCTTGCAGCATCAAATACTATTTGCTAAGGAAATTCCATACTTCCAATGGAAACATGAAGAAAACATAAACTGGGAAGGGGAATCAATTAATTACAATATGTAGGAAAAACAATGGAACAGCAAGAAACTAGCAATGGGAATGATATTTTTGTAAAAGGCCTGGAAAGAAATCAAGAGTGTAGAAAGTCCTAGTTCTTTCTACAGACGTGCATTAAACTGATTAACTTTCAAACTAATGTTTAAAACTACTTGAGAGTGGAAATTGTATTTTACTTAATTTTATTTTGTGTGGTTTTTTTTTCCCCCTATAAAACTCTTCTTAACTGCCACCCAGGCACTACAAAGCAGAAGTGAACCCAGCTCCTGGTGACATGGGCTCTCTCCTTTGTCAGGCCACTTCTCTGGTTTGGCTGTGGCACTTAGGGACATGGGTGTAGTATTTTATCTCTCTGTCTCCTCCCTCTCTTCTAGGGAAAAAAGATGAGAGCAGAAGTATCAGATGGGTTGTAGGCGCCATGCATGTAGTAGCACAAATACCAGCTGAATATATTTTGGGGCAGGTACAAAGAAACAAATGGCTGTTGGTTTTCCCAAATGTTGTTTACCTTTCTGATAGTCTTCCGAACAACCATCACATATAAATATGTATGGTATTTATTTCAGTGTGCATCTGAGTACAAATTCAGCAAGGTGCTCTGGCACCAATATTTATTCTTTGATATGAAGTTATTGAGCTTTTTAACTAAATGGATTTGGGACGTCCTTAATGACTACCTTTAGGCTAAATTTTACTAATAAAGAATATTTTAAAAATTAAAAAAATACGGGAGTCTCAAAAGTTAGGCAAGGGATTTGCTTGGCAGGATCCTGAATTCTAGTTTGTATACACATGTCTCAAAGTTATTTATATTTTGTGGCAAGTGCTAAGTATCAAGTAAAGTACCTACATTTCTTTTTGGAACAATTTTCAAGGCAAGGATGAAGCAGTAAGATTAGCAGCAGCAAAGGTGTAGCCCCAGTGGTGAAAAGTGGCAGGAGGGGGGAGCGAGGCATCAGGACATAATTCCCAGTGCCAGTATACTAGAGAAGAGAAAAATAAACAATTACAACTTCCTTCCATTAGGAACATCGTTGTCTTGATTGCCTTAAATCAAAATCTGAACATTCTATTTCCTGAATTTTAATTTTATTTCAAAATGATATTAACATTCCTAAATTGGAAACCAAAGGAAGTGTATTAGACTTGACTGTCAAAATGGTTTTCATAAATGGCTTTGAGGTAGTGAATGGACGGGGTTGCTAAGGAAAGGAGGATGGGACTGGGGGCGGGGGTGGTGGGGGATGGAGGCGAATGCACGCAGAGACAACCCTGCACTGCAGTCTGTAAAAGGGATCAGCTCCAGAGAGCACTAATACAAGGCAAGCAGTATCAGTCAAGGCTCAGAGCAGGAAATGAAAAGAACACTAGGAATGCTAACAAGATGTGGATTTAATACAGTAAATAAAGCACTTCAAAACTTGTTGGGGGTTAAGGGGTGGTTTCTAGCTTAAGCTTCCCAGAAGGACTCTCAGAGCAGCGAAGGCCTGTCCCACCAGGGAGCTTCCATTTTGGTGGCTGCCTTTGGAGCTCTGAATTCAAGGGCACGCCTCAATAGCTGATCCAGAAATCAGATTGTGAAGACAGCAAGATGTTATTGTTGCTGCTGCCACTGCAAATGCTTCTAGTCACCCAACGATCTAGATAACAGTCTTTGGAACAGAGGTAGAACAAACTCATCTTTCCTCGACTTTATCTGCTAACAGAAAATTTTTTTAAAAAAAGGGGTGGGGGAGGGAAAGCTGGAGGGTAGAAAAAAGATGTTCACATCACTTTTGTCTCCCAAACCCTATGAAAGTGTAACTAATTGAAAGAAGGTAATTAACATCCAGAGTCTTAGATTATTGACTGGAGAGTCAATATCCAAGAATAGAAAACATTTATAGATGCTTGCAAAGCTATTTATATTTAAATGCCTGTAGCTAAGATCATAATGTGCATTAAAATATTTGTATAACATATAAATACATACATCTCAATTAAATATATGTAGGTAATTAATATTCAGACAAAAGGCAAAAGTATGGAGTCCATTGGCTGGCTCTATTCAAATCCTGCTGATGTCATTCATTAAATTTTGATCTTCTAGAAGTTATTTACCTTCTGTGAACTGTGATTTTTCTCATCTGTAAAATGAGACTTGCAACAATAATATCTAATAGAGTTGGGATCAAGGGTAAATCAAAAAATATATGTAAAGTGCTTATATGGTGTCTGATTGGTTGCTGTTGTTGGAGTCAGGCATCTCACCTACACTTCTTGATTTGCATCACATAGGGTTGTGATAAGAAATAATTGAAATAACATATATGCAGTGCTTAAAGCAGTGTCTGACACAAAATAAGATCCCGGGAGTTTTAAAAACATCTGACATTTAGTTATCGAATTTGCTTTAACAGTATCAGTCTACTTAACATCTTTTTTCTGAAGATTTAAAACAAGGTCTTTGTTTTTGCAGTCTTGTTGAGAAGAAACAGAATAAACCTATCCTGTTTATTATGTCTTACAGACACAGATTGCATTATAAATGGTCTCAGTCATGAAACTGTCTAGACTGGTACACAATATTCATGTAATATCCAGATATGACCAGATGAATAATATACAGGGGTTGACAAAAGTAGGTTTACAGTTGGAGAAGAGAAATAATACAATAATTAGTTAATAAATAATAATACAAGAATAAAGTCTGTGTTTGACATACTCACAACTGTAAACCAACCTTTCCCCACACCATATGTAAATCTTCACTACCAATACAGTTGATGCCAAATGATAAGAATTCTAAAGATATAACAACACTACATTTCCTCTCTCAAAATCAGGGAACTATGACAATAGAATAAATCACAAAAAAACAGATGCATTTGAGAGTATGATCATAGATTGATTTTATTAAAGTGATGTTTGTTTATAAGAAAAAAAATTAAAGTAATACCTGGCAAGTTTAAAATACAGGACCTATTTTGGAAGACTGTTCTAAGACTAAGCTGTGGCTATCACTCTATGAGCAGAAAAACCAGCCTGCCTTCGAATCCCCATTCTACCCCTCACTGACTGTGACTTTAGACTTGTTAACCTGTCTAGACTATAGCTTTCTAAAATAATTTTTATAAAACTACATTTTGGGCATTTTCTTGTGAAACCGAGTAACAGAATTCTTTATCAGTACCTTAGATTATACCATAAATGAGATAACCTTGCCTTATATTTGGGTTACATTGTGGGATCTATACCCCAGAATTTTTTAATTAATTAATTAAGTTAATTTTCACCTGAGGATATTTTTCTACTGATTTTTAGAGAGAGTGGAAGGGAGAGGGAGAGACAGAGAGAAAAACTGGTGTAAGAGAGACACATTGATTGGTTGCCTCCTGCATGCACCCTGACCAGGGCCGGGGAACCTGCAACCAAGGTACGTGCCCTTGACCAGAATTGAACCTGGGACTTTTCGATCCAAGGGCCAACGCTCTGTCCACTGAGCCAAAATGGCTAGGGTTCTATACCCTAGAATTTTAAATCCAATTTGCTGTCTTCAACATTAAAAGTACTTTGTATTTGAGCCAAGAGTACATTTTACCATTTTTTTTTTCTGGTTAAAGGATGCTGTAAGTAGAAGGAACATCAACTGAGCTTGTGCTAATAATTGCAATTGTGTTTTGAAGGCCTTGTTCAAGAGAAGATATGCCAGAATATATGCAAACTTATCAGCACTATATGCATTTTTCTAAATTAAGGAAATTTAAGGAAGTACTGTATTACATTTCCAACTGGACATGAGTTTTAACCATGTTCAGAGAATGTCTATGTCAGATAAAATTGGACCTCTGTGGATGTGAAAATATGTTCATCACTATGAATTTTCAATTAATCAAATTTTGTTGTTTTTAATCATGGGTTCAGACAAATTATAATGTTTTAAAACTTGAGAAATTACTGAGGAGTACCAAGTAGAGAAATAGGACTTGCTTGTAGTTAGAACATACTACTAAATTTCTTGGGATGGCCATCTTTGGAAGCCAAAATTGCTAAGTGTGAATCTAGAAAGCTTAGAACTTGGCTTTTTCCAGGAACTCAGCTCCACAAGAATGTTCCTGGGGTGGACTTACTTGCTGAGAAATAGTGGCTAGAATGTATCTGTTCAGTTCCTATGAGTATTTGAAAAGGAGAAAAATGATGGATTTTCAGCCTGAAAATTAACTTCCATGATCTGTCTGTCAGCAGTAGTAGAGTGAATCTGAGAGAATCCGAACAATGAGATCATATTTGTATATGAACTTTTTATGGTAAAGATATATTGACAACCTTGGTTCTCATCACAAAACCAGAGACCTGTCTGAGTTCTTGCTAGTGACACTAACACAACCTGAGGGGATAAAGGAAGTGATTCCTTCTGCCTCTGGTACAGTAAAGCTTGGGAAGGTGGATACTCTCCAATCAGGAACACTGCAGATGTGCCTCAGCCCTTTGGAGGTGGGTACCTATTAAATGAGGTCCTGGTTAGTGGAGCTAAGTGGGTTCTCCTATCCTGATCAGAGGATACTCAGAGACAGCCTCGGGCTTACATTGGAGATTAATCTTTATTATTTGTTTACGTGTGGCAAAGTCAATGTTACTGTCAGATGTTTCTGACGCATGGGACAAGTGCCTAGACTGCTGAGCATTTTGGTGGTACAAAGGGGCCCCACCTTTGCTTAGATGTGACCAAGAGTGACATCTAGTGGTGAAGTGTAATGCTGAGCATATTTACCCTATGAACATACCTGTGCTAAGCTTTTCCAGAGATGAGTGGACTGTGTATGGATTATATACTCATCTTAATAAATATTCTTACTCAAAAGTTGTCATTGCCTACCTTCAAGGTTTGGGAGAAGAAAATTTGAAGGAGCCCTCCAGACTGAGATTTGCATATTTCCAGAGTTATGCTCATATAAGAAGGGAGAGGTGAGAGGTCAGGGGAATATTGGACTATGTGTTGATAGAGTACTTGGATACACGAGATAGATTTATCAATCTGATTTTTCTAAGGAGAATGATCCAAATAAAGAATTTATATTCCTCAGAATTAATGGAATATGTATGTGGGTGAGGGAGGTAGTATTGTGAGTTAAAAAAACAATCAGAATGGAGGGAATATGATATGTCAGTAGTCTTCACATATCAGTGAAGATATGTGGCATATCAGTGGGAGATATATAACATTTATGTAGAAAATGGTTAGAGGAAACAATCTAGTGTAACATTGGAAGAACATTGTTTGCTTGTCTGGAAGTTGCATTCACATAGCAAACACACGATTAAAGAAAACAATATACACAATAAATAAACGTATACATACAAGGGCAGATAGTGATAAGCTAATATCTATTGCAGTGAAGGGGGACAAAAAGAAGAATAAGAACAGCTAAAATTTATTAATAAATTACGATGCATTCAAATCTAAGTCAAGTGCTTTTTATTAGTATTTTCTCATTAAATTCCTATACTATTCATATGAGGTAGGGACTTTTATTATATTCCTTTTAAAGATGAAGAAATGCAAGCTCATTTTTTCTAAGATCACAAAGGTACTAAGTTACAAGTGTCAGTATTTGAATTCTGGTCTTTCTGATCCCAAAGTTGGTACTCCAAGCTCTGAGCTAAAAATTTCACGAGAATTATTATCACTTCCTGATGAGATATTGACCATTCTTTGAAAAGTATGTTCACTAGTGTCCCTATCTAGATCTCATTAAGATCGATTACATTTTAGTTAGTGCTCAATAGATTATAACACAAAAGGTTTGGACCTTCTTTGCTTGTTTCCACTGTGCACATGTATCAGAGCACTTTAAATGTCTTGTGATTGTTTCTTCTCAGAGGCAATTCAGCAATTTGTACCTTCACTGTGTTCACTGTAGACTAAAATGAATAATGAAACACTGTGTGAATATTTCCTAGTAGTCATTAGTAATACCATATCATTTTCATGAATTAAGAATTCTATTTCCATAATTTATTACATCAACACTTTTAGGGAGAAAAATCATTTGATAATAACAGATACTAAAAGAATATATTGAGAAAATTTAACAACCAGTCTAAATAAATAAATAAGTAAATAAATCAATTAACGAATTAATTTATAATTCTGAAAGAATCTAGAAAACTGCACATTCAACTAGGAGCAGGAAAGATACTAAACAAAGACTATAAAAGAAGAAAAATGACTTTGGTTTTATAAAAAAAATTTTAGACTTTAATATGAAAAGATACCATAAACAAATCTATTTTAAAAATTGTTGTGGAGTGGAATTGCACTGTAGAACACAGAGGTTTAATCCCATGTGCTATTTTAAATTGAGAATGAGAGGGCAGCATAATAAAAATAGACAAAAGATGCAGAGAAACCAATCACAAAACAGAAAAACCAAAAGCTAATTAAAAATATGCAGCTCTGACCGGTTTGGCTTAGTGGATGGAGCGTCGGCCTGAAGACTGAAGGTCCCAGGTTCAATTCCGGACAAGGGCATGTACCTTGGTTGGGGGCATATCCCCAGTGGGGGGTGTGCAGGAGGCAGCTGATCGATGTTTCTCTCTCATCGATATTTCTAACTCTCTATACCTCTCCCTTCCTCTCTGTAAAAAAAATCAATAAAATATTTTTTAAAAATATGCAAAGATTCTCATAGTCACTAGTAGATAAGGAAACTCAGTGCATTAGCAGCTTTTAGATTGGCCACAATTAAAACAAAACAAAACAAAACAATATCTTTGATTGCTGGTTGGGATATGAGCAAAGAAGTACTGTCACTCATTTCTGGCAGATACATGGATTTCACAGTGTGTTACAAACACTTTGGCAATACCAATTACAACTAAAAACACGTATGCCACTCATCTTAGCAATATATCATATAAAAACAAAAGCATATATATATATATATATATATATATATATATATATATATATGCCTAAGCGACCATCACATCCGAACAGACGACCTAACAGGCTGCATGGGGTGACCAGGCTGGCAAGGGGGTTAGTGAGGGACAACCAAACGACTGAGCAGCAAACTGCGTGGGGTGTCCAGGCCGGCAGGGGAGTTAGTGAGGGACAACCAAATGACTGAGCAGCAGGCTGCAAAGATGGCAGCGCCCTCAGCCAATAAGAAGGAAATATGCTAATTGACTGTCACGCCCTCAAAGATGGCGGCGCCCACATCCAATAAGGAGGGGATATGCTAATTGACTGTCATGCCCTCAAAGCTGGTGGTGCCCACAGCCACAAGATGGCTGGCAGGGGAGGGCAGTTGTGAGAGACCAGGCCAGCAGGATAGGGCAGTTGGGGGTGACCAGGCCTGCAGGGGAGGGTAGTTAGGGGTGACCAGGCTGGCAGGGGAGGGCAGTTGGGGGGAATTAGGCCAGCAGGGGAGCAGTTAGGCATTGACCAGGCTGGCAGGGAAGTGGTTAGGGGGTGATCAGGCTGGCAGGCAGAAGCGGTTAGGGGCAATCAGGCAGGCAGATAGGCAAGGGGTTGGGAGCCATCAGCCCCGGATTGTGAGAGGGATGTCCCAGATTCGAGAGGGTGCAGGCTGGGCTGAGAGACAGCCCCCCCCCCCCACCCCAGTGCACGAATTTTGTGCACTGGGCCTTTAGTTACTAAATAAACAAGAATTCTTATTTTATCATTTTGTGGGTGGGGGGGGATAAGAAACATAGTAAATACTAACCAATAGAAAAATATTATGGTCTATTTATATCATAGAATACTATGTACCACTTAAAATAATGAATTGGAATTATACTAGTTGGCTTGGAAGGATTTTCATAAAATCTTGAGTGAAGAAAGCAAAACATGCACAATATGATATCAATTTTGTAAAGCAAAAACAAGCATTATTAAAATTATTTGTTGGACACTTGTTTATCTACAAGATGCTCAATGAGACATCAGTGCATTGACACAAATAAGTGGATTCCTGACATTTTGAAGATACAGGACAAAAATATAAAAAGGCAAATAATAATGTAATGTAACATAGACCTGCTTTAAACATGAGAACATGAGTGATAGAAATAATGCTATGGTTTCCAATGAGTTGTTCTGCAATCCATACATGGATCAAGAATTTCCATAGCCCAAAGAAACATGCCACTGATATGAATCTGTGTTTCTTATAATAATAATCTTGGTAGCATCAGGCTATCAGAAATTGAGATAATATAAGTAAAGCACTCAGAACAGTGCCTGGCACAGAATAAATGTGCATTAAATGGCAACTATGCTTATTGTTATTATTGTTGTTTTAAAAATACTGAGGTTAAAAAAATAAATAAATAAAAAATAAAAATAAAAATACTGAGGTTATGATTTTTTTAAAGAATATTACAGAGTTGAAGTGCTTCCCTACTTTGGCACTACAAGATTCTGCAGACTGGTCTTGCATTATTATCCCTGCCCTAGAACCAGCCATTTCTCTAAGGAGTCTTGGTTCCCTGTATTGGAGAATAGTCTTTAGAAACCAAAGTCTGGGCACTGGATGTTCTCGATGCGACTGAGGTATCACTGTTTCCAGGCTCTCTCAGTGGACAGATCTGGAAAATACATATATGAATACTAAGCTCTTTGTACACATATTTATAATTATTTCTGTATCTATCCATCTGTGTCTATCCATCTGCATTTTGTCTTTAGCCTCTAGTTTCCAGTCAAAACACTGTTTTCCTCAGTTACTCAGGTCACCTCCATTTTCCCACCCCTTTTAGTGAGTTGATATCACTTTCTATGAAACTTGTATTTCTAAGTTGCACGGTATGAAAAGTTAAGTCTTTAATATAGAAAATATTTTCCTATGAATAATTGGATTGACTTACCTCAATATTCTATAAGCTATATTTCTAACTTTTGTATTTTTATGCTGCTGTTATTGTACTTATGCATCTAAATTTGTCCTTTATTCTTACTTACTCTCTCATTTATAACAGGCCTACTCTCTCATTTCCTTTTATCTCATGAGATACATCCTCAATGTGATCTCCCTTGCTGGCCACCTGTGTGTTAATCACGCCACCTAAACCTTGTGAGCCATTCATTGCCATCCAGTCTTCTTTTGTTTTCTTTTTTAATTTTTATTGATTTCAGAGAGGAAGGGAGAGGGAGCGAGAGATAGAAACATCAATGATGAGAGAGAATCATTGATCAGCTGTCTCCCACATGCCCCATACTGGGGACCGAGCCCGCAACCCTGGCATGTGCCCTTGACCGGAATCAAACCTGGGAACCTTCAGTCCACAGGCTGACGCTCTATCCACTGAGCCAAACCAGCTAGGGCACCATCCAGTCTTCATATCGGCCAGAGCCCAGTAGTGAAGTCCATATACACTGTCCTCTCCCTTTACAGACCATAGGCCTCTTCTAGTCAGCCAGTTTTCTCAGAATTCCCATGCTCCCTTGGAAGCTACACCATCTCAGTAGGTCTCCTCACACCACCTTGGGCTGCAGTTTGTGATGTAAGGCTGAAGAGCCATCATCCAGACACTGTGCACACCTATACTGTAGTTCCATATTGGTCACATAGCTTTTTTAAGGCCTTTGCAGCACCTTTCAACAAAACCCCTTTACTTTTGGGTTTTCCCATAAACGTTTTGTGCTCTCTATTACAAAATTCCCCCCAGGGCAAGGTACAAAAAGATATGGTGGTTCACACTTTATCAAGAGCCCATCAGCATCTCCTCTTTCCTTTTCCCACGAGTCTGCTCGTCCAATTCTGGTGCCCTGTAAAATTAGAAAAGGTTCTCACGTCATCACACAGTCTTTCTACCATCTGGCTCCGTGTGCTGAGTTCTTCACATTCTGATTTCTTGGATCCGCAACATGCTATGCATTCTGGGGAAAGTCATACTCTCCCAAGTGGAAGCCTTCCTTTAGAAAATACTGTTGTTGCTTTGCGTTTTAAAACCTCCTTCTTGAAACGCAGCTGTCTTCTTTGTTCTAGGGTTTTTCTTCATGGAATGTCACACAATCATTTACCTCATTTTAAGGAGTTATGTTTATTAAATAGCTATATGTTTTGCATGTTTTTCACAGATTACAAATGGGAGCTGATTACTTAAAAACTTGAGCATAGAATATTTATTAACTACTTATAATTTTTTCTTGTTTCAAAATTGATAAATACCAGAAATTAGGTGATTTATTTTCAGTCACCCTCAAGGAAGCCATTACTATTGCCTGAATGGCAGAGGCAGGAGCTAGGAACAGTGAGCAGTGGGAAGCAAAACTTTACTATTTCAGAGCAAAATCCAACTACATACATATCCACACATGTGTATAGATACATATATAATCACAAAAATAGTCACATATACTAGTAGAATTTTCTATCTACCCTTATGCAACCTCTGGTCTCTTTGAAAGCATTCCCATCACTGCAGTTAATTCCAGGCATTCTCCTAGAATACCTCACACGTAATCATGTTTTAATTGATGCATCCATATTAACACATTATTTTACACATCTATACTTTTATATGTGTTTTTGGATCCTTTCAACAATGAGACAAGATATATACAATCCCCATTTTGAAAATAAGGGAACATTGAATATTAAATCTGGATTCACTCACGAATGTGTAAGAACAAGATCTTGGAATGTTATACTTTTCCTTCTAGTTTACCTATGTTGAGTAATCTTCTATTACAGCTATCATCTGTGGTCAAGAGAAAAGCAAGAGGCAAGAGCACAAGAGAAGGGGGACCCTTTGCCTTGCGGATCTTTACCTTCCAAGATTTCACGTGCTTGCTTTGGGGGTCCACCTGCCGAGCTAACCCATTGTTTCCCAGGCTAGACTGACAAGCAAGCACTTCCCTACCTTACCCAACTTCACTGTGCATGTGTCTATCTCTCCCTTTGTTCGATCCCTTCCCCCAGTGATCTTCAGGAAATGGACTGGTGTTCCCTGTGGAGCTTGAAGTTGTAGCTTCTTGGAGAAGCTGCCCAGAAAACCATGCTTATAATGTCCAGCCTCTCCTTTGCTCTCTTTCTATTATTAATATTAATAACTAGCTAATTATGGTGATAATACATTCTGGCATATTAATTAAACACTTATTAATATAATCACATATTTTATCTTACAGTGAGTGGACATCCAATACTCAAAAGAGCTGACATCCGGATTGTTGGGAAGTTAGTGTGCGCATCTATGAGAGAAAGAAAAATGAGACAACAGTATTTATCTTAGAAGTATAATAATGTTTTCAATACAGTTTTGTTCTCTTAAGAATTGAACGTAACTACCCAAAAAAATAAGTTAACATTGGCCATGAATTAATTCAGTATCAACAGGCAAAAAGGCAAGCATCTTTACATATTTAAAGGTTTTCATCAAGTCAGTCTATAACTTCTAAACATCTTTGGATGAACCATTCATTGGATATTATTCATTAAAAAAAAATATGTTGAAACCACTGTGAAATACTCCTTTCACTGGACTTAGAGTTGTTTTGTTCCATTACCAATAAATTCCATAAAGAAACCTCAAGCCCTAGCCAATTCGGCTCAGTGGATAGAGAGAGCATCAGCCCGTGGACTGAAGGGTCCCAGGATTGATTCTGGTCAAGGGCATGTACATTGGTTGCAGATTCCATGGCCTTGGTCAGGGTGCATGCAGGAGGTAACCAATCAATGTGTCTCTCACATGATGTTTCTCTCTGTCTCTCCCTCTCCCTTCCACTATCTAAAAATCAATGGAAAAATATCCTTGGGTGAGGATTAACAACAACAACAAAAAGAAACTTCAAGATTCTTATTTTTAAAAACTCAAACTTTTTGGAAATGGTTTATTGAAATGTGCTTTAAACTACAGTATACGATTTTATTAGTGTAGTCATAGTAGTAATTTTCCTTATTCTCATTGATCACTCTAAAGTGAAAAAAACTGACAGCTAATATACAGTATTCCTGATTACTTGCCTTTTTCAGAAAGGGTTGAAGCACAGTGGCTAACACTAGTTCCTTAAGAGTCTTGATTTTAATTTTATTTATCTATCCATTATTCATCCACCATCTGTCCCTCCTTCCCTCCCTCCCTCCTTTCTTTCTTCCCTCCCTCCCTCTCCCTTCCTCCTTCCCTTTTTCTCTCCTTCCCTTTATGAATGGATTGGAAAACAGGTGAAGGAGCACTAGTTGAAGGACCAGACTGTAAAGATAGCATAGAAATTAGATTTGAATAGAGGCAGCAACTACATGACAGGTGTTCCATTTTTACAGTTCTTACCCCTGATCTATTACTTTTATAAATGACTGGTTTCTAAAAATTTCTCTCAGGCTCCTTCATGCAGTGAAGTTTACTGTAGAATACATATAGAAGTCATTAGGATGAAATCTTTAGAAAATCCAACTCCAATAAGGACACATATGTAATACTTTAATCAATAAAGAAGAAAAATTATAAAAAAAAGAATCATGTTTAGTAGGGGCCTCACCAAAACCAAAACCAAGCTGGACTCAACATCATGCTGATACTCTAACCAGAAAATGTTAGCAGTGAAACATTTGAAAGGGAGAAAACAAGTGATTACTAGCTAAAATGGAGCAGTTAGCTTATATGAAATTCAATTATTCATATTCTTTCTGTTGGTAATTGAGACAGTTTCATTTAAAAAAGAAGTTTTTCTTTATTTCAATACTGAAAAAAAAGCTGGAAAATGCACAATAAAGGAATAAAAAATATCGAACATGGGTTGAGTCACAGAATGGTAACAGATCCATCAGTCTGCTCCTTTTTTACAGCATTATTAAGATAAAAAAATTGGCTAGATTTCTGCCACCGCTATTCAAAAAAAAGGGGGGGGTGGGGAGCAAAAGAATAGAGTTATAATGAAAGACACCAACTACAACATAGAATTTCTTAATAAGCATTGGATAGCACTTACCACTATTTCAAGTGGCAAATATACTTATGAGAAAAGAATATAAAATTACCTTATAAAAATAAAACAAAAATTAAGTTATGGTTGTGACAACTAGGGTCAGAATGCAGAAGTTTATTTTTCTTTTGATAAAATGTAATTGTTCTTGTCTCACGTTTTCTACGTTTGACTATTATTTTTGATTTTTAGCAGCCTGAATTAGGAGGACCACTGACTGTCTTTTAGAGGTGTGATTTTACATTAAGTTCAGTGACAATAAGTCACTCCCAAGCTGGAGAACACAGTGTAAGGTCAGAGAAAAGAAGCCTTCACTTTTCAATAGTTAGTTTCCATATAAAAATTGGCACTTGGTGCCCATCAAAGAAGAAGAAATATTGGATGTGCTCTAAATGTCCATTGTGGTTTTGAGCCAACTACCTGATGGAAGTCATCACTTATATGTAAATGAACTGTCATTGGCTTGCCACTGTTGGCAATCGCTGGACTGTGAAGGGTATGTCTTAATAAGAACCACAGCTCTTCACAGACTTTGATTTACTGGAAATAAAAAAGTCCTCTGAGGCTACAAAGGACACTTGTTTCAGATAAAACGTCTAGACAGTAGCAATATATTTAGGGCTTTTATTATAGCAAAACTGCAAATTAGAATGGAGTGATGAGACTGTTCTTGTGACCCAGCTGAGTTCTAAAATACTGCTTCTGACTAGAGTCATACAATCTTCAAAATAGCTCAGCCAAATTAAATAAAAGTGCATTAAGAAAAAAAAAACAATGAAAGATGAAGACTTAGGTTTGGTACATCTTTCAAATTAATGTTTTCCATTTTCTTATAAATCTACATTTTTCTTAATAAATGTAGCTGTTAGATTGGTGGAAAGTTAAAATTTTCATGACCCTACAACATAGATTATTTCTCAGAAAATTCATATATAAGGGGATTTTTCTTTGTATTCATTCCTTTTCCCGACTTCCATTCCAAAACACAATTGACCTATTGATTTCTGTGTAACTATCAATCTTTTTATTAATGTTAAGAATATAAACATTAACTTTATAAAATGCTTTAGAATTTTCAGTGTACTTTCACATAATATGAATTAGGGAAACTTTAATAGTGTTAAAAATGACTAACAAAGACAATTCAAGTGACACAAACAAACTTTGTATTGGACACTTCATGAAGTGGACACCTCCATTTGGAGAAAGCAAAATGAGGTGGAAGGCAGAAAGCTTTTATAGGACAAAGAATAAGGAAGAGAAAAAATAGAAAATATGTAATTGGCTGAGGTCACATAGTCAACCTTGTTTGGGGTGAGGAAGAACAAAAAGATAAGTTTAAAGCACAGAATTGGCTTGGTGTTTAGGAAATGGCTGACTGAATAAACAGAGTTTCTCATCCAGTGCAGCATTTACAGGGATGTGAAAATTATCTAAGTTTTGGTTTGTTGACATGGCACCCGAGGAAAGAGCAACTCCATCTTGAGGCTAGAGATTTATATCAATAATAGGTAGACCAGCCCAGCTGGCGTGGCTCAGTGGTTGAGCATGGACCTATGAACCAGGAGGTCACGGTTCGATTCCCAGTCAGGGCACATGCCTGGGTTGTGGGCTCAGTCCCCAGTGTGGGGGATGCAGGAGGCAGCTGATCAGTGATTCTATCTCATCATTGATGTTTCTATCTCTCTCTCCCTCTCCCTTTCTCTCTCTGAAATCATTAAAAATATATTTAGAAAAAATAATAATAGGTAGACCAAATTTTTAACTGCTCTCTCCTTTAGCACACTATGTTTAAAGAAGTACATTAGTCAGGGTAGGTTAACCACTTTGAAATATTACTCCCCAAATCCCTATGGCTTACAATAATAACAGTTTCTTTTTTGCTCACTTCAAAATCCAGAGTGAGTCAGCAGGGACTCTCCTCCATGCAGTCTTTCAGAGATTCATCTTAATAGCTTTGCCATTCTTTAGGGTCAGTCTTCACATGTAGGCAGTAGACAAAAAAGAGGATGTAGAGAAAAGCATACCCACTTTTTCACTTCAATCATAACTTGGGACGTATCACTTCTACTATCTATCTATTGGAGAGAACTTGTCACCTGCTTCCATCTAAAATAAATTCAAGGGGACTAGAAAATATGGGCCTAGTTTTACATCAAAGAAGAGAATATTCTATACTGTCTGCTGTAGGAGGTAAATTTCATCACTCATTATTTTAGGAAGCAAGAAAAACTTCAGGGAACTTCACTTGGATTGTCATCGTTCTAGTTTAGAATTTAATCACAAAAGTATCCAAATCAGTCTTTTTTAGGTTCTCTAATATTTTGATGTTAAATCCCTTGTACAATTAATTTAAGAATCCTTCATCAATTTAAAGGGAAATCCTTTTTATCTTTTATTTCATAGATATGTGCTTTTCTTTTTTGAGATTAAAGAATCAGGCTTTTATTTCTGTTTTGGTTTTGTTATTCCAATAAAAATCACATCAAGTAAATAATTTCAGTAATACACTGATAAGAACCATTCTTTTTTTTTTTTTTTATAAAAACCACCTATTTCCAGTTTGGGGAAATAGGCTATTGAAAATTAATACTTACAGAGCAATGTTGGGAGACATAGAAATGAACCATCTCCAAATTTTTCTATATAAGCAATCAAGAAAAGGAAGTATGATAAACGGTGTTAGGCAGGAGTGGGTTGCCATCTCAGAAAAATTTTTCATTTTATTCCAATGGGAAGAATATTGATGAATTAAAATTTCTCATTTTAAAAGGATTTTTACATAACTAAGGGGTAAGAGAAAGAGAAAACTTAACCAAAATTCTAAATAACTTTGCTGAATGTTTTGAGCAAATATGCTGGTTTAAGTTCGCTTCCTTCAAGACTGCTATCTCTTTCTGGAATAAATACTCAAACTTTCATGTTTTGGAGTTATTAAATATATCCATATTGGACTTCTTTTATTTGTGTTTCCTCTAAGTTTTTGCACATATTCCACATTGTAAATAACATACATTCCTAAAATAATAATAACAATAATAATAAAAAAACCAAACTATATTTTCAGCCTCCCCCTTACAAAATTTTTCTTTGGAAGTGACTTATACAGTGGTAATGGGCAAGCACAGAACATTGTTCCTGCTGGAATACCTCAAGGCAGTGCACGGCCTGGTGCTTCTGAGGTTAGTAGCTGTGGGGTAACTTCATGATTTTAACAAGTTAGATTCTGGGGTGATAGGAGTGATTCATAGAACTTCTGCAATCTCAACTTTTTTTGAGTTGTCTATATCTCTTAATAAGTATATTTTTATATCAATATATAGGTAGTAGTACCCTGTTGTGTTTGACAGAATCCAGACTCATGTATTATCTCTCCTTCCCTCTCCTCTTTTCTTCCCTCCCTCCCTTCCTTCTTTCCTTCCTCCCTCCCTTCCTCCCTCCCTTGTTTCCTTCCTTCCTTCCTTCTGTCTTTCTGTCCTTCCTTCCCTCTTTGCTAAATAATGCTAGTCAGCAAAGTCTCAACCAATGTAAAGGAATATAAAGGTATTTAAAAGTTATGATGAATTTTTCAAAATGAAGACCTTTTGATGCACTCCATACATGTACATGCCAGATATCCGATCTCTGGGCATGTCACACTGTCCCAAACAATCCCAGTTCCACTTTCTCCCTCATATCACTGCAGCCTCATCTTAGTTGAAAGCATGTTTGATATCCTAAATAGTATTCCTATAAGTAATTCTATATAGAAGAAAAGCCAAGAATATCAGAAAACAACTTTATTTTTGATAGGATGATAATTTGGTGAAATCTCAAAGGTTTGACAGTTGCTTATAATCCACAAAAATGAAAAGATGCAATAGGAAAAGATTTATCAAGTTAATCTTTCTGCATTTTGACAACATATTTATTAAAGATTAAACTATTTATACAATTAGTATAGTTTCAATGATGATGTATTGGTTAGTCTGGAAGTAAATCTCTCACGTAGTTAGATGACTAATGGAACACATATATTGAGATTTTGTAATAAGTGAAATATGCTTATAAGAAAAACTGATAGTGCCTTATGCAAATGTAAGTCCTATAGCTTTTCATCATAAACCATGATACCTGCCTAATGTGTGAGTCTGAAAATATGTCTTTGAAACATCATCGGTGTTTCAAAATCTCAAATTGGTGATTTTCTTGATAAAAGTGTGAGTTTATTCATAAGACTTCTTTATACTAAGAGAAAAATACCACCACCAACAACAAAAACATGTGGAAATAAAAAATGAGTAACTTTTAAATAAAATGGAGTAGCTGGAGCCAGTGTTACTTATATAATCTAAGGCCCTCATTTTACAAAAATAAAAGCTGAAATGGAGAGTTAAGTGAGGTCCTACAGCAGTTTAGTGCCTGAACTGGGATTGGCATAAGATCTTCTGATTCCCACCCGTCTTCTTTATCCTGTTCTATATTACCTCCCAGGAGACAAAGTGAGTGGATATTAAACACCTAGAAAGAAGAAGGATCCACAATGTAGGCCCAAACTAGACCACATCACAAAGGAACTACACACCCAGTATAACTTCTCCAAAAATCTCTCTTCATACAGGAAAATTTTCCCTGCAGTCCTTACTTGCACCCCCCCTTTTCCACAAGCTTTAGAATAGGTTAGCTAATTTGATCAATTAGATTGACTCCAGGTGTTAATGGATCCTAATGGGTTCTTGTATTACTTTGTTTGCATTTGAACAAGGCCTGTCAGCTCTTTGTGAGTGACTACTGCCAGAAGCTTTAGACAGTGTGCACACCAGTTTTGGAGCATCCCAGGTAACATTCAGGTCACCCCTGACCACTAATTTCACAGAAACACAAAGACATCACTTTCTAGAAATTTTGTATATATTATTTCAGGTTTGATATAGTGAAAGGCCTGGTTTAAAACCCTGACTGCTAGGCTAGCCAATGCGAAGTCTGAATCAAACAACCAAAGAATTACATTTTTTAAAACTTATGTTTCTTATGTAAGGGAGTTTATCCCCACTTCTTTAAAATACTTCTTATATTTGTCCCTTTCTTGTTTACTCTCACATTCATTCTGCTAGTCCAGGAGCCCAGGATCTTACTACTTTTATTATAAACTTCTTTTTTTAAATTTTATTTTAAATTTATATTTATTGTGAAAGTATTACAAATGTCCCTTTTTTTCTCTCCATTGATCCCCTCCACCCTACACCCACCCCTCCCTAGGCCTTCACCACGCTATTGTCTGTGCCAATGGGCTATGATTTTATGCATATAAATTCCCTGGTTAATCAGTTAATCTCTCCCTACCCACCATCACCTTCCCTCTGAGATTCTTCAGTTTGTTCCATGGTTCTATGCTATGGATCTATTTTGTTTATTAGTTTATTTTGTTCATTAGATTCTATATATGAGTAGGATCATATAATACTTGTCTTTCGCTGCCTGGCTTATTTTACTTAGCATAATACTCTCCAGTCCCTCCCTGCTGTCTCAAAGGGTAAGAGATCCTTTCTTTTTATAGCTGCATAGTATTCCATGTTGTAAATGTACCACAGATTTTTTATACACTCACATATTGATGGGTACTCGGGCTGTTTCCAGATCTTAGTATTGTAAATTGTGCAGCTATGAATATAGGGGTGCATATATTCTTTCTGATTGGTGTTTTGGCTTTCTTAGGATATATTCATAGAAGTGGGATTACTGGGTCAAATACCAGTTCTATTTTTAATTTTTTGATGGAACTCCATTTTATAGAAATGAAACATATTTGAATATTAATTTTGTATACTGCAACTTTCCTGAATTTGATTATTAGTTTCAATAGCTTTTGGTGGAATCTGTTGGGTTTTCTACATATAGTATATGTTGACCGAAGATAGTGACTTTTTTACTTTCTTCCTACCAATTTGCATGTCTTTTATTCTATTTCTTGTATGATTGCTGTGGCTAGGAGTTCCAGTACTATATTGAATTAAAGTAGAGAGAATTGACATTCTTGTCTTATTCTGGATCTTAGAGAAAAAGTTTTTATCTTTTCAATGTTGAGCATGATACGAGATGTGGGCTTGTCATATGTAGTCTTTATTATGTTATATCTATGCAAACTTTCTTGAAACTCTTATATCATAAATAGGTGTTCTATATAACCAATGCTTTACTGGCATCCTATTAATTTTAATATGTAACACAATATTACTCATTGTAAATATTTTATAATGTCTACCTACTCTTTAATTCATGTAATTTAGATTATTTTAGTTTATAACTGTGATTTAATTTTTAAAATTTCTCACTTCACATTTTAGACTATTGAATTCGGAGCTTTCTTTAACAGTGTGTGTTTTCTGTTTATTGTGCTTTCCCTTTGCTTATTTTTTTCTTATTGCCCTCCTGTTGGATTGATAGATTTGTTTTGTTTACTCTTTTCTCCTCTAATGGTTTATTACTTTTACAAATGTTAGCATACATACTGGTGTTTTTGTGGTTGCCTACCCTGACTTCCATTTCATCCATGTAGAATCTGGAATAATAGTGGTGACCAAATATAACTGATCTTGGATTTATCATAGACCTGGCCATTTACCTTAAGGGAGGCTTGGCTATAGTCCAAGTTATTGGATTATGTCCCACCCTGACCCTCATAGAATATGCAGCTCTGTACAATCTACAGCCTCAGGGCCCCTGAAGGTTTTCAGTCTACCTGTATAGGCTTGAAGTTCCAGTCCAGCCTGCTACCCGTCAAGAGCCAATTCTTCGTCATCTCTACTTGGAGCCCAGCAGGCTTGTAGCTTCAGTCCCTGATTTTTCTGTTCAATCTGGTCATGGAAACATTTTTTTTCTAATAACTAGTATTGTTAATTATTACATATACACACACATTCTATCATTCCTATTTGTTCCAACTAGAGAGTGTAGTTTACAGTATGAATTGATGATATTAGCTGGACTCCAAATTACAAATGAATATGCTTAATGCATGATTAAGATTTGTTTCTAGAATAGATCAGAGTGGTGAATTTCCTTTTTATTTGCATATAAGAAGCATTAGTTTGAAAAATAACAACAGAAATCTTTTTATCTAGCTCTGTATCAGAGAACAATACAAAAAGAATGAAAAGCAGCAAATTTAAAAAAAAGAATATGATAAATCAGATTTTAAGTGATTAGAACTTCTTGACAAAATCTCTGTTGGAGCATGCCAGGTTTTCCTCTTCCCCAAGAGTGTTAGAGACTATGAACATGAGAGGTATTGGAAAACTCAATAGTAGTAATGTTGAATGTGTACTATGCACCTGGTCCTTGTAGATAGGCAAGTAGTCTTAATTCTCAAAATTACCCTGAGAATATGTTTTCACCTTCATGATATGGATGAAGACACTAACTGAGGCTCACAACATGCAGTTAGTCCAGGCTGAATTAGTGGAGAAATTTAGGAGTGCCTAAATCTAAGCCTAATCTGTGCCTAAATTTTTATCAAGTCACTTCCCTTTATGCAAAATGTGAATTCCACACATTAAAACATAATAGTGGGAGAAAGTTTTTAAAATCCACTAGACTGAAATATCTTCTCTCCTTCACTGCAGCTGATCTACCTACATTCTCCAGTCATAACTTTCTCTAGCCAATACCTCCCCCTCCCCCATTTCTCATGTTACTGGGAACACAGGCATTAACTTGTGGGAAGCAGTATTTGTTCCTTGGCAAATTTAGAGTTTTGTGAAAACCAAACAAAAAGAAAATCCAAAGGGAATGGAGACCAAAAGGCTCAATTTCCTTCAATCACACTTCTGACTCTTTTTAGGTTCTTTAGCAGATGGACTTGGGTTTATTTGGGGGATTGTTGAAATCCCTAAAAGATGGGTGCCATCAGGATAGAGTTATCCACAGGGACAAAGCTTCGAGCAAAACAAATGTCTTACTTCCTAGGAACTGAAAATGTCAACAGGATAAGCTTAAAAATCAATCTGCTAGTTCACAGAAAGGATCAGAAAAAGTGTAAAGTGATCACAGATGCTCAATTTTCAGAGCAGACATGGTGTGGTATAAAAGAAAAAGGAGTGCTCATATTAACCCTCAAATTTTGTTTTTCCCTAAACCAACAAAGCAGTTCTTTTGGGGAGGCAAGGCTAGGTTGTATTCTTTAAGGAAAAACAGAAACGCTCAGTTGTCTGGCATAGAGATAAGAGGAATATAACATTAGTAACAGCAAAAGTGAATATGTATGAGTGTTCACCATATTTTAAGCAGTGCTTTAGTGTTTATATAACTTTACATCCTTGAAACATCACAATATTCTATGTCAGGTACATATTATCATTCCCATTTTGTGGGTCTATATACTTGTTGTTTAGGAACGTTAGAGAGTGAAGGAGCCTGGACTTTAAATCCTGTCATTCACATTCAATCAAGCTTTTTTGTGTTTCATGCTCCTAGATTAAGGTTTCTCTGCTTCAGTACTACTGACATTTTGGGCCAGATCATTCTTTGTTATGGAAGGTTGTTCTGTGCACTGTAGGATGTTTAGCATTATCTTTGTCTTCTACCTAATAGATGACAGTAGTGCTTCCACAGTTGTGACAACTAAATATGTCTTCAAACATTGCCAAATATCCATTGGGGAGCTAAATTGCCCCCAATTAGAATCACTGTCCCATATGAATACATTACAAGAAAAGACTGGTAGTAGGGAAAAAATGAGCCAACCCAGAATTATGGGCAGATTTGAAGCATGTATAAATTATACTATTTTCTTGGCTTAGGATGTAAAGTGCTTCAGTCATACCTAACGAGAATCCACAAGCACCAGCTACAGGACCTCATAAGAAAGCAATTTTGGACAAAGAATATCCTCTAGGATGGTTAGATAGGTCAGAGTCACAAAAAGTCAGAGCTCTATACTCAGTAAATTAGGAAAATAATATAGTATAAAAAGGACAGACTGCAGTTTCATGAACTTGGGTTTGAATATAGGTAGGTATTTTATTTATATGAAATTCTATTTGTTATAGTAACGTTCTTGGGGAAAACTATATCTGCCAAGCTTCCATTTTTTCATTTATAAGAGTGGAAATTTTTATTTTTCTTCACAACATTTTTAGAGGTTTCTGTGGAGGAGGTATGTATATGTAGAGTATAGTAAATTAAAACAATTGACATAGTTATACAAAAATAATATATAATTGCCCCATCCATGTTAAAAGAAACTGACTTATAACTAAGAGCATATATAAGCCTGCTTCTGCAGATCATAACCCCAAAGATGAAGATTGATATTCTCATCAGATAGTAAGAAAACCTAACTAATAAAGTAAAAAACCAGATTACTATTGTGTTACAAGGAAAAATGAACAGTTTTTCTAGGGGACAAATGATTCAGTAAGTGAAGGTCACAAGAAACCACTGTGACTTTGAGAATAAGAAGCAATGATGTGGTGTCACCAAGAACTTTGGAACCAGGCCTGAAGATTGGCTTTTGAGAGTTGAAGTGTAAAATCACAATAAATCAGAACATAGTTGGGAAAAATCATCTTATAGACAAATAACTCCCAGAGCAACATATAAAAACACAACCTGACTAAATAAATATACCGCTAAGTCTAGAGAAACAATGTGCCACACATTCAGGAAGCAGAGTGGGAATGTGTAGGCCACAGAAGCACAGAAGAAGGAAAACGGTTTTGGTAGTGCCACCCACATGTGTCCTGGAGGCATAAGACTGGCCAACAGCAAACACCAGGAAATTTGTATGTATTGGCAAGACTATCTCTAGAGAGTGTTGTATTAGACCATCTTAGCATAATTACATCAACATATTTTTTTTATTTAACAAATACTGATTGGGTTGCTAATATGTATCACCCACTCTTCTTCAATACACAAGCAAATATAAGATTATATAATACAGACACGTCTTTGCTTTCATAATTTACATTCTAGTGTGGAACATAGACATTAAAAATGAGCCAATAAATATATCATGTGGCAAAATGTGCTATAAAAAAGCAAGGCAAAGGAATAGGTACAGGAGCGCTTATTTTTTTAATGAGTTTTCAACAATAGCCTGTTGGAAGAGGTGAGTTTTGAGAGGAGGCCCAAAGGATGGGAAGAAGTAAACCATGCAAATAGCCAAAGGAAGATTTTAAAAAGGCCCATTCAAAGGTCCTGAGGCAGGAGCAGACTTGGAAGGCTACAGGAAGAACAAGGAGACAGGAACAGATGAAATATACGGAGCAAAGAGGAGAGTGGTAGAGATGAAGTCAGACAGATAATCTCCCCTCCCCCCCCAAAAAAAAAAATTATGCAGAACCTTCCAGGCTAGGTTTTGAATTTTACTTTGAGTGAATGGGAATTCAATAGAAGGTTTTGAGTAGGAATGATGCAATATATGCTTGAAAGATCACGCTGGCTGGTAAAGGAGAATAGATAGGTGAAAGAAGTAAAAGTGGAAGTGTGGAGAACATTCGGAGCCTATTGCAATAATCCTGGTGATGAATGACCGCTTGGATTTGTGTGGTAGCAATGAAAGTGATTCAGAGCAGTCACACACATGGTGCTTTCTGAAGCTGGAGGCTATAGGACTTACTGAGAGATTAGATATGGATTGTGAGGAAGAGAGAGAAGAAAGACTCCAAGAATTTTGCCTTGAACACTGGTTCCAGAGAATTGAGAATGGGATATATTGAAGGGGGCTTGTGTGTAGGTTTGGAGAGTAGTTTATGCCAACTAATTAATGTTGTTGAAGCTAGAAAGTCAGCATTTTGCAACCATGACAGTATAATTGATTTAGGCAAGGATCATCAATCAATGCTAAGGCTAGAAGTTGAAAGTTAATGAGAAGCAGAATATATAGAGTCTCAAATCTCCTTATTAATTATTTATTAACTGTAAAGGGAAAAGTAGTAACTTTACATGATCAGAGATGATGTCACCAATGAAGACATAAGCCAACGTTGTGTGCCTTCTGATGACATGCACTGAAGAGGACACAGTGCCATGTATGTGGTATTCCTATCAAACATGCAAACCTAAATATAATCACGGGAAAACTCCTTCTGCAAAATAACTGGTCTGTATTCTTTAAAATGTCAATGTCATGAAAGACAAATATAGTCTAAATGACTTTTCCAGATTAAAGGAGGCATATTTACCTGCATAACAGGAAAATATAGTCATGACCCTGGATTGGATTCCAGACCAGAAGAAATATATTGGGTCAATTGGTGAAATTTGATTAATTTTAATAATGCAGAATACTGTACATAATAATACTATACCAGTGTTGCATTTCCTGATTTTGATTATGTTAAATAATACCCTGATTCTGAGAAATTACACAGAGAAGAAAAGAAATCAAAGGACCTATAATCTCTAATCTATTCTCAATTGACTCAGGGGAGGGGATAAGAATGAATGAGAAAGAGAATGATCATGTGTGGCAAAATGTTAGCAGTTGGTGAATCTGGGTGGAGGTTCTATGAAAGTTATTTATACTATTCCTACAACTTTTCTATAAGTATAAAACTACTTCAGAATAAAAGTTTCAAAGGTCTCTGAGAATTAGCTTGGAGTTCAAACACCAGGAGTGTTATGGCTGGAAAACAAGTGAAGACATATTTGAAGGAGGAGGATGTTATCAACCAGGTTTTACACTGCTGAAAAATCTAGCTAGTGTAGACTGAGAATTCCCCATTGGATTTGGCAACATGAAGGACTCATTGGAGTGTGTTTAAGAAAGAATGAAAGGATGGGAGAGACCCAACAGACAGCAATTATAGAAAAGTCTTTAGAAGAGCTTGTGAGGAACAGAGAGCAGAGCTATGAGGCCATAGGTAGAGGGAGGTATGTAGTCAAGGATGCATATTGTGGAAGATTGGGTTGATATAGTCTATTTCCATCCATCTAACCACTCTAACCACTCTTGGTGTGATTTCTGCTCTCCAAGAAAACTTCTGAAATGTAGTTGGCTTGCGTGTAGGTCTACATGCAAGGATTTTTAATGTTTTGTTTTCATTGGAGATTATTCACTACCAATTAAGAAATTGGCATTCCAATTTTATACATGATCTGGTTAATATGATTCTGTCTTGAGATATGGATAAAATCATGTTTCTGCCATGCACATAGCAATTTGGGACAAGTAGAAAGATATGTCTAGAGTTCTTTCAGGACTGTGTTAAACCTTAGTAGTGTAACACAAGTTTTAAAGAAAAAAATAAAATAGACACCATAATTACATCTCAGTAATTGTGACTCTCAAGAATATTAGTCCTAACAAGCATATATGTGAGCATGAAAATTAAATGGTCATTGGAACATCATGGAGAAATCAGGGGTATTGAATGTCTCCCATGAAGCCTCTTGTAAGACAACCGACCTCTCTTTTCCTTTGGCAATGCCATCCAACTTTACCTTAAGGCTAAAGTTTCAGAATTATTTTTCTACTGTAACTGTATGGTACTTGCAATATTTTGCCAAAACAAAACAACAACAACAAAAGCCTCTCTTGAATTATTTGTTTAGTGAAAATTTTAACAGGAACCTTCGTGTTTTGTTTTATTTAACCAGGAATAACTTTTATCAATATCATGACAAGTTTACTTTGTGTAATTTTAAATTTTTTATCCCACTGGATTATTAGTTTTAGGAATAAAGTCAAATAAAAACATAAGTAAGCTTAATGAAAATAATTCATATAATTGCTATTATTTATGAGAACTCACCCAGGGCAAAGATTGTGCTGGAAGCTTTACAATATCTTAGTATTCCTCACAAAATTCCCATGGGTTAGGCTATTATTATCACATTACAAGAAAGAAGGCAATTGTAGCTTAACTTAAAGTACCCAAAGCAGTATTTGGGTTGAGGTTGAGCTGGCTCCAAAGCCTTTCTGCTTTTTTTCCACAGTGCTCATAACCTCCCACCATAATAATTTGATTTCCACAGCTTCATTTAATCTGATTTTACTTCCCGACTCTTGCTATTGTGGGTATCCATTGAGATTCTTATATTCAAGGAGAGATAGTCTAAGATCCTAATACTTCAAATTTTCAAATGGTCTTTAAATGTGAATCTGAATAAATATGAGAGAAAAAATAGCTGAAAAGATTCAGTCAGAGGAATATATTCAAAAGGAAATCATAACTAAGATAAAATCGCCATGTTGAGCGATATCTTCCACTGACCACTTGCCTTCCCCGCAATGTTGAGTTAACAGTGCCACACTGCAGGGGCAGGTGTGCTGGACACTGTTTGCAATATCTACCTGATTTCCAGAAAACAGTTTATAATGAGAAAGCATTAGCATTCTGTACACTATGCCAAGCACATCAAATCCTAATGTACCTTTTCAAAAGGGCAAACAATGGCTAGAAATACAGTTACTAAAAACGGATGGAGGCCTAAAGTCATATTCATTCCCCCCCTTCTTAATCGTATCTAAGCTCCATATTCACAGTATATTAACTTGTACACTTTCAGCTTCTCCACTGGAGATAGCAAAAGCTCAACAGATTCTCTGCTTCAAATAGCCAATTTTCTCTTTATAAAAAAGAAAATGTTTGAAAAATTTTTCTTATAATTAACTCTTTCTAGTATCTTCTAATGTACTATTTTCCCTGTGGGAAGAACTTAATTATCAGAAGACATCATAGTGAAGACATAGAGGGAACAGCTAGTTCAAAGGCCTGAAGCAGAAGCATGCTAGCAAAGGTGGCTATGGGAAGGAAGCCTGCAGGCCCAGAGAGAGGGAACAAATGGTAGGTGATGAGATAGGAGGTGTCTGTGTTGGGAGATGGAGGCAGAATCATGGAGGGACTATTTGCAGACTCTTGATTTCTAGAGATCCTGTAACTGGACACACACTAAAAAATGTTTAGCCTAACCAGTTATTTAATAGAGTGTGTCCTAGCCACATACTTAGAGACCCAGAATCACTTCTAAAAGAGTTTTAGATACCTCTAACCATGAAAAACATAAAATTAGTTATTATCCTGAAGAGCATATATATAAATTATTATAAGTGCTTTTATATGTATATCTATGCATGTGTATCTATTTAGCACAATATATATCATACTAGAGGCCTAGTACACAAAATTCATGCACTCGGGGGGAAAGGGGTCCCTCAACCTGGCTTGCGCCCTCTCACAGTCCAGGAGCGCTCGGGGGATGTTCAACTGACAGTTTAGGCCCACTCCCCGCCACCGCCACTGCACTTGCCTGCATGAGCCCAGCTCAGGGCTTCTGGCTGAGCAGCGCTCCCCCTGTGGGAGCACACTGACCACCAGGGGGCAGTTCCTGCATTGAGCATCTGTCCCCTTGTTGGTCAGTGTGCGTCATAGCAACCAGTCATTCTGCCATTTGGTCGATTTGCATATTAGCCTTTTATTATATAGGATTGCTTAGGAAAACCTTTCTGATATGAAATAAATATAATGTAGTGATTTGATATTTAATTTCAAAGAAAGTTTTCAATTTTTCAAATTGTTACAGTATTAACAGTAACAGGTTAAATTTTTTATTTATTGTATGTGTCACTCCACTAAATTATAAAAATATCTCATCTGCTTATGTTTATCTATGAAAGCTGATTTGAATCTACATGCCAAGTTAATCTTTCAACTGTTCCATATGAAGTTTTTTAAATGTGTGTTTTATAATAATAACTGAACATATAATATGATTTTTCTTCAATGTGGAAATTGAAATGATTTTTATATTTATATAATTTTATAAAACAAATAACTTAAAATTTTACATATATGGGTATTTATATATTAGAATCTGTGCTCACATATCTGCATTCGAAAGCTATAAGCCAACTGAAAATGCCAACTTGGTCATATCCTTGACTATAAATGTAACCTTACTTATAAATTGCCTCCAAAAATCTTTAGGGAGAGAAATTTTAAGTCTGATAAATCATGAATATAGTCAGTAATTTTCTCAAAAAATAAAATTAATCTATTCTGCAATTTAAATAATTTTGGCTGGTCACAGTTTCCAATAAAGGGGCTTCTAGTGGGGGGATTAGTGGAACAAGCCTCATTCTGTCCCACTGCAGTTGGTCCTGAGACTATTAGTATTTATCATTTGTCTTTTTTACTATCTTGTTCATGGCCAACTTTTTTCCTGCTGATCTAGGTTTGTTCTTAGTAAGTAACACAGGCACATTAAGCCAACTCACCTGTGAAAAAAAAACATTTTCTTTCATTCCTTTCCATCAATTGTTCATAGGGAGTCCTCCCCAAAGAGCTAAGAGAGAGTGAGTGAGCTAGGTGCAACACAAGTTGGTAACATGGTAGTGTCAGCCACCTGTTCATGCAACTGACTTTGGCCTTCTTACCATGTTTCAATCCAACTTTAAATATGCCATTTTCTTTGTTTGGTAGATTGATGCTGTGCCCATCAACCTGAGAGGTCTGTTAATACAGCTCATGATAAGAAGCTTCAATTACATAGTTACTCTACAGAGGCATAGTAGCTGGCTAAGGTTACTTTTTGAACATTGAATAGTTTTTTTAAATATATGTTTTTATTGATTTTTGCAGAGAGAGGAAGCAAGAGGGATAGAGAGATAGAAATATCAATAAGAGAGGAACATCACTGATTGGCTGCCTCCTGCACACACCTAGCCTGGGAATCAAACTGGTGACCTTTTGGTTCCTGGTTCAACACTAAACTGCTGAGCTACGTTGGCCAGGCTTGAATAATGTTTTTCAAAGGCAATATGGCTTTGCTCTAGAAATCTAGGGGAGTACATTGTGACTTTGGTATCAGAGCTTCCTAGCAAATCCATGTGGTATTCTTATCCACTATGGATACCCACTCTAATAACATGGAATCTTCCAGGTCATGTGATTGAGCAGAAAGATTGTTTGTATTGAAGTCTGTATCTGCCGCAGAACCTTCTTTTGCCTGGTATTTATATTACCAGCCTTCCTAATTACCTGATTAATGGGTCAGGATGACATTCTTCCAATCTAATGATTTCCGGGGAATGTACAGGTTTTTGTTTCTCAAACATATTCACCCAAATGTTCTGATTTCAAGAACTCATTCAAAAATGTACTCCAATTCTTACTTTAATGTGGAAATTTGTTGGGGCTGGGGTTTCAATCTATCACAGTTTGCAACTGTCAACCTACTTCACAATTCTTATAATTACCATAGACGCCATAGCCATTAAGGTTAGAGTTATTGCACAAGCCAGTGCATTCCCTTCTATCTGTATCCATCCCTATTCACCACACACAAGAGCCTCAGTAATTGTGGTTCTATGGCAGTATCAGGAGTTATAACTACCCCATGACCAGCAATAGTGTCCTTAACTGCCATCTGATTGATGAATGATTGAGTTCCAGAATACTGTGTTGAGAGACGTTTTCCTAAAGCAAATTCTTGTACCAGTTATCTTAGTTTTAGTTTCTTCAGAAGCCTATCCTGAGATATGGTTTTGCACGCAAATAGTTAATTTTGAAGGTGACTTCAGGAAACAGAAGTGGAAGTGTGGTAAAGTGAGGCAGAGAAGGAAGGAATAAAGGTTGAGTTGACAAGTTTATGTACACCATGAACAGCTGGGTCTTTCTTCAATTTGGGAACTCCAGGACAGTGTGCAGAACACCTGCAAAAAAGGTGCAAGCAAGTTGAGGCAATTATCCACTAGTTTGCCATATTTCATTGGATGATGGATTCTCTTAGGGGGTGGACATTGCTTCTTTGACACTTTAGAGTTGCCCTGCATATAGGTCCAGTACAAACTCATAGCCAGGGGGATAAAATAAAACTCTTAGGTGGTGAGTTGCAGGTCTCTAATAATTCTCTATGATAGCACACTCTGCTGGTTTGAGAGACTACTGACTCCCAACTTTGTTCTTCTAATTTAGTCTTCTCTCATGCTCCTTAGACAATTTTTGCCTGTTACATATTATTACATAGAGAGCTCACATGCATCTAAGTTCAGTATATCTAAAACTCAACTGCCACATTATAAAATGGTTCTTCCTTTGGAATTCCCTGTTTATAACATTGGCAACTTCATACTAGTTGCCAAAACAAACAAACAACAACAAACTAGTAGGGTTATTCTAACCTCGTATATTTCATTCTCTCTTTTTCACATTTACCAGTCACTTAGAACTGCCATTGTGTCTTCTAAGTAGCTTTTAAATTCATATTTGTTCTCTACCCACACTGCCCTAGTGCAGACCATCATTATTCTTACCTGAATTAATGTTACAAAAGCCTAATTGATCTCCTTGCTTTCTACTCAATCTATTCTCCACAGTGTAGCCACTGTAATATTTCCAAGGGTAAGTTTGATAAATTGTTCCTGTACTTAGAACTTGAAATGATTCCTCATTCATCTTAAAATGAAGACCAATCCCATTAAGGCAGTAATCAAAGCCCTTTATGATCTGGCCCTGCTTCTACCTATCCTCAATTCTTGTCACTTCCACTCTTACTTCACATACTTGCTCAGCATACTAAGCTTTTTTCTGGTCCTTCCTCCTAGATCTTCACATATATTTTCTCTGCCTGGAATACTCCTTCCCACTCCTTGATCTTAAAACTGCTAATAACTCTTTGGGTCCCAACTTAGACATTTCCTCCTCTAAGGCTTTACTCCTTGATTACCTCGAATGGTTTGGTTGGCTAGTTCTGTACTCCTATCAGTAATCTCAACTTCCTTGTAGAATTTATTTTATTTTATTGCAATTATTTTTAACAATCTTCCTCTTATACTACATATATGATCTGTGGGGGCAGCAATCATATCTTTCATATTCACTTTGCAATTTTCAGCAATTAGCCATGGTTTCTGGAACATACTAGGTACTTAATAAATGCCTAATTATAAAAAGATCAATCATTACCTTAAGATCTTTAAAAAAACTTAGTAGTTACAACATACCGTATTTTATAGATATTTTTCTTGATCATCTCTGATTCTTCATGCCTAGTATAGTGCTTAATGTGTGGAAGGCACTTGATAAATTAACCTCAGAAATAAAATTCTTATGATACTGATTAGTAATAACAAGCACACTGCATGTTACCAACACTAGATGAAAGTGCATCACTGGTATGATCATGTTTGTACTCAGGGTAGATAAGGCAATTTTATTTTATTAATGTCATTCTTTTCATAATTACAAATGCAATGGTACCAAGCAAATATTATTTCTAAATGAACTCCGAATAATAGAATACTTGTTAAATAATGTCTGTGAATATTTTCCTAGTTATTTTGGGGGAATAAATAATTCACATACTCAAAGATGGAAAAAAAAAAGACAAATCCCCATAAAAGCAATGGAAATCATTACCATTCCAAGATTCAGTGGTGTATTTTAAGATAAGAGTTGAAGAGACATCCTCAGGGAATTATCTTAGCAGGAAAGCCAAAGAATTTCCCCTATAAACTTTTCGCTCCACAGAACTAAATGTTAAATAGCTTCATGGTTAGAAAATGAATTCTCCCATTCACTAGCTAAATATTTCTCTGTGGCTTGGATTATCACTTCCTAAATCTGTTATGCTCCTGGAGAGTGCAGCTCAGCGATGCGTCGGGTGCTTTCCTTCATCCTTGTAGGGAATGTCTGATAAGTTCCCACCAAATCCTTCATATGTTTGTTTCCCATCCTGGAAAACATATGGTCTATTTCATCCAAAAAGAGTTCCTGTCAGGCAATTGAGAGACCAGGATATCCTGTTTTAAATTGGGGTTATCTGGTGGGAAATGCCACTTTTAAAAAATATCTATTATTCAGTGTCTTGTCATGGAGAGATTCATAAAATTTGATGAAAGAGAATATGGTAATACAATTTTTTAACATATTCTTCACCATTCTGTAGTCAGCCTAGTTTTTCTCTCCCCAAAAGAAAGAAAACAAAGGACTCTTGGAAAAGTTTTGAAATAGTCCTGAACACACACATTTCAACATGATTGATCAAGTCCTAAGACTAGGATATTGAGTGATTGGAATGGGTAAGAGGAGAGAATGCTCCTGAACTAGTCATTTAATGGAATGGGGACATGATGGAAATACATATTTTTGCCATTTTGAAAAAGACAAAAACTTCAGCAAGCTTGACCAAGCAAAAATGCCTGCTGTCAGATACAGTGCAGTTCTTTCATTAACATTCAACTGAATTCTGGAGATGGCCCAAACTTGATGGAGAGCTTCATGAAAACCTGACTCACGTTTGCTGAGTTTTCCATACATTTCTGAAAAGCTGCTGGATCTGGTTGTCAGTAGAAGTACTGTATATTAAAAGAAAACATAACAGCTATCTTTCGTTGAGATTGGGCCATTCCTATTAACTTGATATTTTTGTACAAATGCATTGGATGCTCTGAGGAAAACAAAATAATTTCTTTTTGTGTATTGAAATTATCATATTAATTTTCTTTGTGAAAACTAATGAAAGTATAGAATTTTTCTAGGGTTTGCATAAGGTATTTTTTAAATGAGATTCTCTTTACTTGCTTAGAGTAGCATACATACTACATAGAGATAACAACAATTTTAACTGAAAGTTTTAAAAAAGATTTTTAAAGAAAGGTCTAGCCTTCCCTGGCCAGTGTGGCTCAGTTGGTTTAGGCATCAACTCATGCAGGAAAGGTTGCTGGTTTGATTCCTGGTCAAGGGACATGCCTGTGTTGTGTGCTTCATCCCCTTGTAGGGGGAGTCCAGGACACAGTTCATTGATGTTTCTCTCTCACACCAATGTTACTCTCTCTCACTCTCACTCTCCCTCTCTGTCTAAAAATCAACTTAAAGATCTAAAAAAAGAGATAAAGGTCTAGCTTGATTTTTAAAAAATGTTTTTATTAGTTTTTAGAGATAGAGGAAGAGAGAGGGAGAGAAACATCAATGGCAATGGGATGCCTCCTGCAGGCCCCCTACTGGGGATGGAGCCTGCAGCCTGGGCAGTTGCCCCAACCAGAATCAAACCAATGACCTCTGGGTACATGGGGTGATGCTCAACCACCTGAGGCACACTAGCCAAGGCTGATTTTAAATTTGTATTTGATTTGAACTTTTTATCACCTGCAGTGTCCTATTTTCATGATTATATTGTTATTTCTTATATTCAGAATTCTACTGCCATGCAAAAGCACATATACTGTGTATACATTCAATGGTTTGTGGATTAACTTGAATTTGGTAAGTTAAGATTTTTGAGAGCTTATTTAGAGAGTTTAATTCACTTCTTGATATAGTGCAATACAAATTGCCAATGAGAGATAATCACTGTTTTAAACAGTGCTGCAAACTAATGTCTGTGTTAGCTTTGTTGTTGTGTTGTTTTGTATGTGCCTTTCAAAATATTAGTACCTTATCTTCTTTTTAATAGTGGAAGTGACCCATATTCACTGATATACATAAAATTTTTAATTCTACTAATGTATATAGGCATGAGTAGTCATAGGTAAATCTACATATGTCTTCCACTTCAAACAAAAAATACATTTCATTGTGTTGTTATGCTACTGTGAATTGACAAGTGATAAACCCTTCCTTTTAAAAGACTTTTTGTTTTAATTTTAACAGCAACACCTGTTACATATTCACATATCTCCAGTACCCATTTAAAGTACATATGTTACAGATTGAAATTCAGTATAGAATAGGGAGGGCGAAAGTTATATGAGCACCTCACCTCTCTTTCCTCAAAGTAAAACCACAGCTAATGAGCATACTTTTTTCCTTTTAAGATACATTCACTAATTCTGAATAAAGTTTAGACAATTCAGTACATGTTATTAGCTTATAACCTGAGTAGAAATATTCTTGGTAATTAAAGATATGCTGAAGGTTTCTATCTTTAAATATATAATTAACATGCTGTATGGAAACCTTTTCTTAGCATGTTGACTGAATAGGACTGTAATAGATTTAATTTTAATTTTTAAAAAGTCCTCTAAAATCATCCATTACTTGTAAGAGATTCACTTTGACATTTATGTTTTTTATTTAGTAATTCATTGTCAACTGTAAGATACCAAGTTAAAAACTGTCCTCTTTATTCCATACTTACTCCATAGGGAAGTTATTGAAGAAAATGTTATCTCACACCATTATAGACTAAACCTGACATGCTCTTTACTTTCAAGGAAGATAGAGCTGATCAATATTTTAGGAACTCTTTACTACAGAGTACCTGAGGATGATATTTGCTTCAGAATATTTATTTGGATTGAGAAAGAACAGATATTCAGATGATTTTTTTAATTCATAAATATATATATATAATCTACACTAATAAAAGAGAAACATGTAAATTGGTGTCACTCTGCTACACCCACCAGCCAATCAGAACAACTATGCAAATTAACCCAACAAAGATGGCAGTTAATTTGCATATGCAGGCACGGAGCGAAGACTGAAGGCTCTAGCTGGAGTGAAGACTGAAGACTGAAGACCGAAGAGGCTTCACTTCTCTGCTGAGGCCGGACCAAAGGCCTGGGTCCCGGGTGCCGGAGGAAAACCGGTGCCGGCAGCCAGGGGAAGGAAGGCCTATTGCACGAATCTCTTCGTGCAACGGGCCTCTAGTCTTATATAAAAGGCCCGTGGCCATCACGCCATAATGCTGTCATGACTAAATGAGCAGCGGCTCTCGCAGTGGGGGCAGGGCATGGCGCGAACTACTAGCAGTGGAGAGCTACGAGTGGCGGAGGCCAGGGCAGTGAGCTACTAGCGGTGATGGGCGGGGCGGCCAGCTGAGGCAAGTGGAAGCAAGCTACTTGCGCATGATTTCGTGCATAATGGGCCTCTAGTTTGTGTGTGTGTGTGTGTGTGTGTGTGTGTGTGTGTGTGTATACACTTCAATGAAAACCTCTGGTATAATTTACAAAGAGGAATTCTGTAGGAGAAAGTACTTCAATTTCTGTATTGTCATCATACATTTTGACTCAGAGGGAGTGAATCATTGCTTTAAATTTCATCTCAAAAAGATGTTGAAGGTCTCAGACAGCTATCCTCATTGATTGGTTGAAATTCATGCCATAATTGCTATAAAAATAAGTAACACATTTATTTCATGTGGGACTTGTATGTTGGGCACACACCCTGAACCTCCTTTCTCACATAATATTTTGGAGTATTACAGCTCAGTCTAGGAATGTTATCTTTTTCAATAGAAACATCCTAACAAGCTTGACCTCAGAATGATCCTGAAATTTACAAGCTAAATACAACAATTAAATTCTAATCTTGGGAATAGGACCAAAACTCTATACATGATGCAGAGAAAGGAAGGTTGCAGTTTCTTATTAAATACCTGGTACACATGCAGTCAAGTTTCAGATCTGCTCGCCATTATTGCCATTTGACTTGGGAATTACAGAGTTTATCTCAGTATAATTCACGTTCTATTTTATTTTACTTAATTCTCTATAGTTTAGACTAATAATAATAAAAGTATCTGAGAGATGCTATTTCCCCCTACCATCAAATATATGGTATTGTCTCACTACCTCTCTTCTAGTTCACTGCCATGAACTAGATGTCCAACAGTTCAATTCCGTCCTGGCACTACCTACCTGGAATCAATGCAGACCTCACAGCTGAAGGACTCAATGACAGGAGCCAGCCCCCAGTTCAGATGTCAGTCAGGAGTCTTAGGCTACCTGCACTTCTGATCTTCTGACCAACTGGCTCTAAATCAGGGGTTCCCATGAGCCCCTCCTCAGGTTCAATACTTTGCCAAAAAGCTCACAGAACTTGGGAAGAAATTTCACTTACATTTGCTAGTTTATTATAAAACATACAAATGAATCAGATGAAGAATTACATAGGACAACGTCTAGGTCTTGAGCACAGGGTCTGTGAAACTGGGGTGTGCCCCCCTCCCAGCACATGGATTCGTTCATCAACCCAAAAACCATACAAAACCTATCATGTAGGGGATTTTATGGAGGTTTAATTAGGTAGACATGAGTGATCAAATCATTGGCCATTGCTTTTAAATCAATCTCTCTCCCCTTTCTCTCCCCTACCAGAGGTTGGAGGTCTGGCATCAGGTTCTAAATTCTAATGAAGGATTGGTCTTTCTGATAACTAGCCCCATCCTCATTAGAGCATAAGACAATTCTATCACCCTGTCACTCAGGAAATTCCAAACATTTTAGGAGCTGGGAACAAAGGAACTGAGGACAAAGACCACATATCTTTCTGTGATGCCACAGCACCTATTATAAACCAAATAGGTAAGTTATAAGTGAAAGGGAGTTCATTAAAATTACAATTAGCTATTAAAATTACAATTAGCTTTCTATATGATTTCTAGTTTTAAGTCACTAATATTGAATACTGAGTTTTGTATATGGCAGACACTTGACTATTTTTAAATACCAAGGTCTCTGGGCATCGGGCCCAGTTTCTACCCTCCTCAAAATGAGACTAAGCTGACCATGTTTTCTAAGTGTGATTTTGTCAGTTGGCACATATGATGTGACCCTCTGTTCCCCATAAGGCTTTATTTTTCATGTCTCCAGTTCTCTCCAACTTTCAAAGGCCTCTTCTTTGCCCCTGGAACTATCCTTTCATAGGTACCAGCCTTTCTTCATCTCTGAAACATTTTTGCATGTGCTTCTTTCTCCTTATGCCTTAGTCATAAACCCACCATAACCTCGAGAACCTTGCATCTACAGGTTGCATCACAAGTGGTAGCACTTTATTTTCATATACTTTGATCACAAGTGGTAAGGTTTCATTTCTTATTGCTCCTCTCTGCCACTTCCAAACTGTTACCCCTCCGCTCTACTTAACATTTATATAGAGCTCTTTCTTCTACTAACTTTTACCTTTTGTACTCAGTCAACTCATCCTCTTTCCCTGACCACATAGGCAACCAATTACATTCTTCTCCAAATAAAATTCATCTAGAATCCTGTGAGGTTGCAACATGCCACCAGGACTGGTTATCAAACTGGTGAACTTTCCAGTCCATTAACCCCTCTCTCTTATTCAATCATTTTAATCTCTCCTTCAATTCTCTCTCTCTTTTTTTTATTATGGTCCCTGGTTCTGATAACACTCTTTCTTATATTTTAAATGTCCTATTATTCTGGTTTACTTTCTTTATTTACATTTAAGGGTTTATTGAAGTCAGAAATGATTGTATACTACTTAAAATGTTCTATAACACAAAGAAAGAAACTTTTTACTTTTCTATTTGAAGCCCGTAATGCAGATATTTTTTTTAAAAAATTTACAAAAAAAGAAAACAAAAGACAAATTTCACTTAGAAATGTTGGCGCTATTCCTAAATAAAATATGAGCAAATAGAATCCAGCAGTACATTAAAAGAATAAGTCACCATGGCCAATTGGGATTCAGTCCACAAGTCCAAACTGATTCAGTGTTTAAAAATGCATTAATAATATTCAGCATATTAATAAGTCAAAGGAGAAAAAAAAACAAGTGGTGGCTTTCACATATGCTGATATGACATTTGAAATATTTCAATACCTATTCCTTTTTCAAGAAGAAAAACTCTTAGAGGAATAGAAATAGAAATTTCCTTCACATGAAAAAATATTTTAGCCAACTAAAATATTACAATTTAAGTCATAAAGAAAAGTGATGCCCACTATTGTTGGTAGTGTTTAAGACTAACAAATGTGAAATGTTGGTACCAAAGGGGAAATATTATTTCATTCATTTATTACACAAATATTGATTGACAGCCTATTAAATGTCAGCAATATAATAAGGCTCTCAGGATATACTGCCATGTAAACATGGACTGGCTATACTCTGAAGTTTGCATTCAAATAAATTATTTGCAGATTATATTTTGACTGCATGCCTGGAGTGGAAACTAGCATACAAACATCAATAAGAAGTTAGCAAAGATAATTGAATAAAAATATTGCAGTTAAAGAAATAAAATTAAATAACTAGGCATATAGGAAAACAATACATAACACTTCTTTAAAGAAATGATGATGAGTGTGAGAAGTCATATCTTTTAAAAGGGAGACAATGCTTATTTTGGTTAGGAAGACATACTGTAATTATATAAATTCTTCTTAAAATAATCTATCAAGTAAATGAACTGTTGTATATTAAAACATAGCTTTTTTAAAAACTTCACAAATTTCATCCAGAAGTATAAAATCTGTGATTTGGGTAGGAAATGCTGGGAAAATAATCACAAGAAAATATTCACATTAGATTTTAAATTGTTTTTATAAAGTTACAATAATCTAATAATGTAGTACCAATAAGAGAATAAATAATCAATGGTGCAGAATAATCAATAAATAGATTAAATCTTTATTGGAATTCAATGTATGAGATGGCATTGCAGATCACTGAGGAAATCATAATTATTCAATCACTGATGTTTTGAACAATGACATACCCATTTAAAAAAATGAGATTGGATTCCTACATCAAATTTAACACCAGAATGAATTCCAGGTGACCTAAAAGTTTAAATGTTTTTTAATGCAACCATAGAAGTATTGAGATGAGATGTAACTGAATATTATGATAATCTTGGATTAGGAAAGGATTTCCCAAGCCTGACAATGTAGAAGTCATAAAGAAAGGAGCCAATTCATTTTTACTCCATACTAATTTAAAACTTCTACATAAAGAAACTCCAAAATATTAATAAAAATATATTCACAGCATATAGCATATAAAGTAAACTAACATCCTTTAAATAAAAGGGGCTCTTCCATATCAATATGATGAAGAAGAAGAAAACATTTATTAAGTGGACAAAAGCTATCCACAGACAACTCATGAAACAGGAGCTATAAATACCCAACATCAAATAAAATGTGTTCAATTTCACTGAACAATTAAAAATGAAAATAACCAAGAAATGTAGCTCTTTACCTATTCATTTAGCAAAAGACAAAATGACTGGTACAGTGCCACTTGAACGAGAGTGGAGGAATTGGACAGTTTTATACGGTACTACTTGGATTACAGATGAGTTCAGTATTTGTTGGCATATGACAATATTTAATGGCTAATAACCTTTTAACTATAAATTCCAAATTTAGTTATAAGTGCTATAAGAGGAAAGTTTATAAATGCATGCAGAAATTTAGTAAAAAATACATTTCATCTGTGTAATATTCTAATAATGCCTATATTAGAATATTACACAGTGGTTAAGAGTAATAAAATAAATCTACATATTCTGTTTTGGAAGAGGTATGGTAGATTGCTAAATGAAAATGTAATAAGATGTTCTCTATTGTATAATGTACTGTAATTCAATTGGATATGAATTGTATTTTTGCAAATTCAGAGACATTTGCATAAGCCTATACTTCAGATTGTTAACCATTCTTATCCCTAGAGAATTAGATTCAGAGGAAGAGAGCAGAGCAGGGAGAGATGAGCGACCTATATTCTACTCTATCTCCTTCTGTATTGTCTTTTTTTTACATATATATTGGGAATATGCATTCCTTTTATAATTAAAAACAACAACAAAGAGTTAAAAGTTCTTTGCTGGAAAAAAAAATCAATCTGAAAATAGAACTCTGTGTTTTCCATGTATTCTCATTCTCTTTGAGAAAAGGTTCTTTCATTTATACTGGCATGTTGGATTTCCAGCAAAAGTTAACTTTATGAACAAGTTAATAATCTATGTTTTGAATTATTTATATGCACTTTAAAGCTTTAGGGCAGTGAGGGCAGCTTTATATTTTCCTCCCCTTCAGATCATTATCCTCTCCCTGACACCATGGTCCTTTCCATATTGATGAGGTACATGGAGTGGAAAGAATGTTAGATTTCAGGTGGAGGGTGTGCTCTGCCCTCTTATCTGTTATTGTCCACATGATAACAATGAAAGGCAAAATAAATGAATTCAGCTAACAAGTGTTTAGCCATTCTGGGGCTTAATAGCCATGCAACATAGAAAAGTAAATTTATAACTATTTTGTAGAAAGGATTTTTGATTAAGGATTATTTTCTCTTGCTTTGGCATAGGTTGAAAGGTATGCTTCACTTCTACTCACCAGCCTTAGATGTTGGTTTTGCCCTTGGGGAAATCTGGGATTTTATTCTAAGTCCTTAAGATGACTGACTGTCTCTGCTCCTGGTTCGTATTCCTTCTAGAAGTCCATTTTAATTCCATTGCAACCTGAGAAACATGTTTGTTGCAAGAAGGAAATACAGAATTTATTTTGGCCAGTTCCCACAGAGCTAGCTCCGAAGAGCACTCATATGGATCCAGTCCCTTGAAGCAATTGTTTCCTTGCAGTTCTGACCAGAGACCTAGAATTGAGCATCATGCCAGATCAGAAGTGCAACCCAGGCCCAGCCAGATCTTATAGGTATATTCTTTTTTCTCAAATTATATATATATTTGTTGAAAGTATTAGAGATATATCCCAACAACCCCCCCATTGCCCCCTTCCTCCCAGTACCTACCCCCTACCCAGGTCTTCACTACCCGTGTCCATGGGCTATGTATATAAGTATACTAGAGCCCTGGTGCATGAAATTCATGCAGGGTAGGGTCCCTAGGCCTGGCCTCCCTGCCTCCCTGCCACCCACTTCCCTAACTTCCTTAGTGCCCCTCCGCTGCTGCTGGTTGCCTGCCATGTTCTGTGCCGCCCCCTGGTGGTTAGCACACATCATAGTGAGCAATCGAACTCCCGCTCTCTGGTCGAACTCCCAAGCAGACAATTTGCATATTAGGCTTTTATATATATAGATAAGTTCTTTGGTTTTTTTCTTCTCATCCCCCCAACCCCACATCAAAGTATGTCAGTCTGTTCCATGATCACACTTTTTTTGTTGAATCTAATGAACAAAATGAATTGACCAACAAAATAAGACATAAAGCATGGAGGCATGGAACAGATACATTCTTTTTTAGAATATACCTGTACTTCTATTCATTGCACTACTGCTATTTGCCTGAGAAACAGTAGTTATGTTATTTTCTATTTTGTAAACTGTGGCAAAAATCTACTGAATTATGGTTTGCCTTTGTGCTGAGCAAATCTCAGTAAAACAGTTTTTAATATTTTTTTAAACATTCTTGTTCATTTATCACTATTCTGTCAAAAATTTGGCACATTATTTGACCAAAAATCTGGCAGGTGTGGTGTGAGTGGCATTGGTTTGAGTTATTTCCACTATCATCCTTTGCCAGAGGTGTGACACTGTAAGAACCATTAAACCATGTCTCATCTGTTCCCTGTGTTTCAAAAGCTCATTCTTCAAGGAGAACGACCCAGTCCTTCCAAGGCTGGAAGAAGTCAACGCTGCACTTCAAACATGACTAGGAAGCAGTAAAGACACCAGTTAGAACAAATAGGCCATGCATAGTTGTGCCTGTTTCTAGCTTTGGAAACTAACCTGCTGGTGGGATTGTGTGCTTCCAGGATGAAAGAGAAGACCCATAGGCAGGAAGGAACAGATTTTCTTTTCTCAACACACTTTGTTATGGTGGGCACACAGCAGATGCAACCCCCTTCATCAACACTTTTCTAGCTCCCATTAAGCATTTGAATATTGCAACAACACCAAAGATTTTTGTCTTTGGTTATCTAACAGCCTTAAGATGCAGGAGGTAATATGAAAGAACCCTCTACTGATCAAATCCCCCCCTCCATTTCTTTACCTGAAAACCCCAAATAGTGTTTCAGTGCAGAGATAATTTGATGGGTTTATCTTAAAGAAAGAATAATGTGGCAAAGGCTTATATGTTTTCTTTCTCATTTTTGAAGTTCCTGGAAAATCCTCAAACTGTAAAATTTTATGTTGAGGCAAAAACTTCCAGGAAACAATAGTGGTCCTGTTATAAGAGTAGCATAATAATATTGAAGAAGTAGGAAGTATGAGGAAAGGGGTGCATTGGACTGCTCAGGTGTATTAAACATCAGAAATTTATTTCCTCATAGTTCCGGAGGCCAGAAGATCAAGGTGTTGATGGATTAGCTTTCTCTTGAGGCCTCTCTCCTTTGGCTTGAAGACAGCTGCCTTTTTCATGCACATGCTTGGTGTCTCACCTCTTCTTCTAAGGACATCAGTCATATTGGATTGGGATCCACCTTAAGGACCTCATTTTACCTTAATCACCTCTTTAAAGAGCTCATCTCTAATATGGTTATATTGAGGTACTGAGGGTTGGGACCTGAACATATGACGGGGTAGAGGAACAATTCAGCCCATAACAGGAAGTAAGAGAACATGCTCCAATAAAAAGGTATAGAAACAGGACAAATAGTTAAACACTTAGCATCTTTTCCTTCCACCTTACTGTCTTAATCTTGTTGTTGTTAATTTGGGGAATTGAAAAATGGAATAATGGCTACATGACCTTAGTCACTTCCATATATTTTACAGTGCTTTAGTTTCCACATGTATAGAAGGCAGAAAACATCTGCTTAGCCAATTTACAGAGACTCAATGAAATAATAGATGAGAAATGTCTTTGAAGTAGTTAGAAAGAAACTATTCAATTGGAAAGTGATGACATTTTACATACCAAACTAATTTTTATCCAGCATCTAGCACATGGCAGGAACTGAATAAATGTCCATAGAGTGACAATGATAGTCTAAACAAGACAACACATTTTTAAGAAGAGTGTAATCCCAAAGTGATACTTCTGAAATTCAATTCTCAATATTGTGCAGAAAAGAGAAATGACAGAAACAGGGTGGCCAACTGCATGTTGTTACAGCACACCAGGCATGATCCAATCAGGGCCGGGCCAAGGACTGTGACAGTGGAAGGGATAATACCCGAAAACTGATGACATCAGCAATTAAGTATAGAGAGGAAGGTCAAATAAACTGGCCAGCCTTGCAATGTCTAAGGCAAGTTTCTTACTTATGGAATTTAAAAGTACGATTTTACAGGCTTTCTTCAAGTGCTTATGCAATGGACAAATATTGTTTTGTCTGCAAGATTGTTCTACAGAATAATAATCTTTACTCTTAGGACTTTTATGGAATTCTTCCCAAGTTTTCTTCTTCTCAATTTCACTCTCCATTACCCCTAGTTATACCCGCTATAATACGCAGTGGAGATTGAAGTGCTCTTTATTTTCCCCAGCACTCAGCTTTTTCCATCTTTCGTCACCACCACCAAAAGTGCCCCTTCTTGGATATTTAGGTATTTTCCAAGACATTTTAAAATTTCTGTTTCCACAGCTTTATAATCTTTTTTCTTGCGCTGAAAATTAATCTGGAGTAGCTTTCTGGATCTCATAAACTGGGTATGGTAGATTGTTTGAAAAATTGGCTATGTTACTCTCCTTATAAACGTACTCTTACCATGTTACTCAGCAGTTCTTTCCATCAAGAGCGGATTGCGCTCTTCTACCCCTTCAATCTGGGCCGGCCTGTGACTTGCTCTGGCCAATAGAATGTGGCAGACAATGTGCAAATTCCAATACTGGGCCTCAGGAGAGTCTTAGTTATCTGCTCTGTTGCAAACATCTGATTAGCCAGTGTGTGGGCTGACTTGCCGGAGGATAAGACCTTGCATTGCAGAAGTGAGTCATCCCAGCTGACTGTAGATGGCTGAGGCCAGCTGACCCCAGAAGAATCAGCCAGCTGAACTTAGCCCCACTTGCTGGTTCATAGAATCACAAGCTAACTAAATACATTTTGAGGTGGGTTGTTATTTATCAAAATATTACAATAGGCTACTTGGCAAGTTTGTAAAGTCTCCTTTCCTTTTCTTCTATGAGAAATACTTGTAGCAGTTTGATATAATTCTTGCATCAGGGTGTTACTGAATAAAGATTAGAAAGTAAAATAGTCTCTTGAGGACATTTTAAATTCATTAAACGTATAATATATTAACATCCAGGTATATTCTTTATTAGTGATATTTGGAATATCCCAGTATTCTTAAATATGGCAAAGCAAAAGTCCAGAAGGTGTACTTTTTTCATTTAACTCCACTCCTCCTTACATCTTGTGAGTTCAAATACAAGGAGAATCTAGCAGTGAACAGAATCCATAAAACGTTAATTTTCTTGATGCTGTCAAGGAGAGAACATTGGCTTGGTGTCATTGCTGCTTTGGGGTCATAGCCAACCTGGGAATGAACAGCTGGTGTTATTCAGAAAAATGCAGACAATATTTGGGAAGGCATACTTTAGAAAAAAAATTAAGAGGAAAAATGGCGGAAAAGCAAACTAAATCAGAATAACATTTGAGACTGTGAAAATATCGAATGATTTCAGAAGTGTTTAATATTCCTTCCAATATAGTTAGAAAGTGGAGCAGGAAAGCAGGATTTGCAATGTCCCTAACAAGGCATTTGGGAGGCAGCATGACATAGTAAAAGAATATGAGATTTGGGGTCAAGAGAAGTAAATTCTAGTTTTGGCTAAGGCAACAATTTTCATGTGTTCCTATACATATACAAAATACCTTTCAGTTCTATTTATGATTTTACAACAAACAACATTTTAAAACCATAATGATGATTTGTATATAAAGATCTATTGATAGAGACAATTTCATATCAAACATTTTTTTTCCTATTATTCTGTAGGGAGTGGCTCTAGGGTCAAGCCTTGGGCTGACCTGTGGCAGGGCCACAAACAAGTCCCAACCTGGAAGGCAGAGCTCTCCTAGCATAATTAAGCCTGACCTTGTAGCCCTCCCTAATTCCTTCCTAAGTAGCTAATGGGCTGTGGGAGGTGCAGCAAGTGTTGCCAAAACAAGAACATTTGTATACATGTTAATCTGCCCTTGTTTTAATCAGACTATAAAATAAAGCATCAGCTTGCAGTCTGGGTCTTTTGTTTCCTCATCCAGGCACGGGAGATTCACCGAGGCCCAGCTGTATTCTCTTGTCTGCCTTTTCTTTAATCCTTCACCTCCCCTCCTCAGGTTCATCCTTGGCCATGCTAGCGCAGCACACTATTCATCCTATTCTATAAAGCAGTACTTTTCAAAGTATGACCTGATATCCCAAGGGTCCCAGCAGCAACTATAAGAATCCAGCTGTCTTCCATTAAACTTGGCATTGAGACATTTGAAAATATTTAAAACAACTCTACTCTTCTCACTCTATTTTTTAATTTAGAAAATAGTTTTTATTTAAAATGTTATTTGTTAATATGTAATCAATGTGCTATTGTTATATTAAAATTAGTTAATAATTATTTATATTTCCCAGTTTTTAACGTTTAATATTGTAAATAGTGATAAGTATAACCTATATAAACAAAAATTTGTTGATATTCTTAATAATATTTGAGAACATAAATGAAAACCAAGACAAAAAAACAACCAAACAGACAAAAAAATGAAAAACGTTGAGAACCACTGCTGTTCAGAAAATTGGGCCAAGTATTATTACATCCACTTAATAGATTGGGAACTGAAGAATTAAAAATGAGTTCTCTTGATAAAGGTGATTTATTAGATGTTAATCTAGAACAGCGGTTCTCAACCTGTGGGTCGCAACCCCTTTGGGGGTTGAACAACCCTTTCACAGAGGTCGCCTAAGACCATCGGAAAACACATATATAATTACATATTGTTTTTGTGATTAATCACTATGCTTTAATTATGTTCAATTTCTAACAATGAAATTGGGGGTCACCACAACAAGAGGAACTATATTAAAGGGTCGCGGCATTAGGAAGGTTGAGAACCACTGATCTAGAATGAAGAACTTTTAAAAAAAATTTTTTTTTAATTTATTTTCCCTTTATTGATTAAGATATTACAAATGTGTCCTTATCCCCCCAATGTCCTCTCATCCCCCCAATCCTGCCCTTACCCTCACCCGCTGTTGTCCACATCCATCGCTTATGCTTATATGCATGCATACAAGTCCTTTGGTTGATCTCTCCCCCTCACCCCCACCCTCCCCTACCTCCCCTCTCAGATTTGAGCATCTGATTGATACTTCTTTGTCTCTACATCTGTTTTTGTTCATCGGTTTATGTTGTTCATTATAATCCACAAATGAGTGAGAGCATGTGATATTTATCTTTCTCTGACTGACTTATTATACTTAGTATAATGCTCTCCAGCTCCATCCATGCTGTTGCAAATGGTAGGAGTTCCTTCCTTTTACAGCAGTGTAGTATTCCATTGTGTAGATGTACCACAGTTTTTTAATCCATTCATCTGCTGATGGGCACTTAGGCTGATTCCAAATCTTAGCTATTGTAAATTGTGCTGCTATGAACATAGGTATGCATATATCCTTTCTGATTGGTGTTTCTGGTTTCTTGGGATATATTCCTAGAAGTGGGATCACAGGGTCAGATGGAAGTTCCATTTTTAGTTTTTTGAGGAAACTCCATACTGTTCTCCACAGTGGCTGCACCAGTTTGCATTCCCACCAGCAGTGAACGAGGGTTCCTTTTTCTCCGCATCCTCACCAGCATTTGTCATTTGTAGATTTGTTGATGATAGCCATAGAATGAAGAACTTTCAACTTAAGGTTCCTTTCATATTTTAGTTAATTTTCCCCAATGAGTTTTTATATTTATAAAAATTTGTATTGCTCAAAATAAAACACAATAAAATATACTTTTTAAAGTGTGTAGTTCTCTGAATTTTAGCCCAAGTATAAATTCATATAACCATCATTACTGAAGGGTGCCAGAATATGTCATCTGAAAATATGCTTCTTTGGCATATGGGTATCTTGAAGCTAAAAGCCATTGAGAACCAGCAGATGTAGGAAAAACTCTTCCTTTATCAAAGAAATTTTTCTTTATAAATGGTGTCTCCCTCTTCCATAGCAGGAAGAGAAGGACTCTTAACAACTCACATCCATGGAAAAAGTACTGATTTATATCTGTATAAGAAACATTACTTCACAACCCCTCTTTACCATACTTTTCCTGACCACCTTCCCATAACTTGCCAACCCCACTGCTCCCCTAATCCAGAAGTCCCAAACCCCAGTTCCTTTGTGTAACCTAAGTTGGTGTGTAAGGCCAAATTCTAATCACCCCTTTGGGTTACTCATTGCTGGGTGTTTCCATGTGTACATGCACTATGTACATATAAAATGAACTTCTTTTTGTTGTTTGTTTGTTAATCTGTCTTTGACCAGTATGATTTATAGGGTCCAAACTGGAGAACCTAGGGTGGGTAGAGGAAAAGACTTTTTCCCCCTTACACTGCCAACAGGATACAAAACATTTCCATCACCACAAAAAATCCCCTCATGCCATCCCAACTCTCTTTAACTGATGCGTGTATGGTATTTCTTTTTCTATACTTTTACATTTAACCTACCTGAATAATCATATTTGAAGTAAGTTTTGGTACACAACAGAGTTGAATAATGTTTTTCTTTTTTAAAAAATACATTCTAATAATCCCTGTCTTTCAGTTAGCTTTTTTTAAGGCCATTTTTATTTAATGTATTTCTTGATGTTTGAACTTGGGTCTACCACTTTGTTATTTAATTTATGTTTGTTCCCTCTCTTATATATTCCTCTATTTCTCCTTTCCTGCCTTATTTTGTGTTATTTAACCAATATTTTCATTTTCACTTTATTTTTTGGTACAGGATTTTAGTGATTGCTCTAGAGATTATAATATGTATATAATTAACTTTTATACCTCCAATTATATGTATACATAAATAAAAGTATAATTCACTTTTTTTTCAGTCAGCTTATCAATAGTTTTCCACTTCAAGTAGAATGTAGAAACTTGCTATGCTTTATGTCCCTTTACCCCCTTGTCCTAGCCTATATAATAAAAGCCTAATATGTTAAGTGTTGGGTTGTCCATTCAACCAATCAAAGCATAATATACTAATGATATTCTAAGACTGCTCAACCACTCACTATGACATGCACTGACCACCAAGGGGCAGATGCTCTGACCAGTAGGTTAGCTTGCTGCTGAGGTCCAGCCTATTGGGACTGAGGGAGACAGGCCAGACACCCTGGAGCCCTCCTGCAGATTGGGACTGAGCGAGACAGGCCGGACACCCTGGAGCCCTCCTGCAGTCAATCCCTGGCTGGCCAACCTCCCTCGTCTCTCTTGCAACCCGGCTCTCAGGGGATGTCAGAGAGCTGGTTTCAGCCCAATCCCGCAGGCCAGGCTGAGGGACTCCACTGATGCATAAATTTGTGCACCGGCCCAATCCCG
>NW_005871049.1:18211264-18265489 GCF_000147115.1 Myotis lucifugus | reverse complement strand
TATTGAAAATTTCAGACAATTTTGTAATTTTTTTTTTACTATCAAACATATTTTTAAAAAAAACTCAAGAGAAGAACAGTATGTTATATTTACCCAGTTTTTACATTCTGTTGTGATTATTCCTACCATCCAATTTTCCTCTGTTATCATTTTTTTTTCTCTTTGAGGAACTTCCTTTAGTAATTCCCTTAGTCCTGGTCTGCTGGCAATGAATGCTTTTGGTTTTCTTTCATCTGTTGATGTCTTTATATCACCTTCATTTCTATAAGATATTTTTTCTTAATATAGAATTCTGCATTAATCTTTTTTTCTCCCAGAAATTTAAAAATGTTCTACATTCTTTCAGCCTCCATTTTATTCTTATCAGAAATATAGTCTTTCAAATCATTGTTGACCCATTAGTAATGCAGAATTTTTCTCTGATTTCTTTCACTAGTTTTTCTTTGCTTTTAGTTTTGAAGAGTTTAATTGTGATATGTCTATGCATGAATTTCTTTGGGTTTATTCTGTTTAGGGTTTGCTGTGTTTCTTGAATCTGTAGATTTACGCCTTTCTCCATTTGAGCAGTTTTAGCTATTATTTCTTCAAATATTTCCCAGAATAATCTCTTTTTCATCTTCTTTTGTGTCTCCAATAATACAAATTTTTTTTTGGGGGGGGGGGCATTGAAAAAGTCCCTGAGACTCTAGTCATTAATTTTTAAATCTCTTTTCTACTTTAGCATTCATATTGGATAATTATCATTAATCTGTCTTCAAGTTCACTCTTTGCTTTGTCATTTTCATTCTGCTACTGAGCCCATCCAGTGAGTTTCAAACTTTGATTACTGGTTTTTCAGTTCTAAAATTCTCTGGCTCTTATTTATGTTTTTCTATCTTGGATGAGATATCTCTTTCCACTCATTTTAATGTGTTTGACCTTACATCTTGGAGGATTTTTATAATAGTTGCTTTAAAATCTTCTTTAAGATAATCCCCGCATCTGTGTCATCTCAGTGTTGGCATCTGTTTGTTGCCTTTTCACCCCAGGTAACATTTTCCTGGTTCTTTAAAAATTATGCAGTTAGGAGTATATCCTGGATATTTTGAGTATTATGCTAGGATTTTCCGGGTTTTGCTTAAGTCTTCTGGGGGATGCTGATATTTTTCTTTTAGCAAGCAATTGACCTGGTTGGTTTCCGATTGCAAGTTCCAACAATCCTTATAGGAGTTGTAGTCTCAATATGATTTTCTTTCTCAATTTCTTTGCAGTATTATTTGGATCTGTCCTATGTGTGTGCCACCCTGTAGTTGAGTTCTGGGTAGTGGTCTATCTTGCAGTTCAATTTTCAAAGTCGATGGTATGCTATTATGTGTCCAAGCTATACATGTGCATCTTGGAAATACCCTCAGGGGTTTATAAACTACTTTTTCTGCTCACTCTCCCTACTTTTTCCTCTCTGTGACCTCCCTAGAACCTTTTCTGGCTCCCTGGAGCCCTTCTTTTAAGTTCAGCCAGAAAGCTGGGGTTTTGTTTTCCTAGTTCTGTCTTGTGCTTCCTGCAATTGTGATCATTCCCTGAGCCTAGATACAGTAAGATAAGAGAGAGATAAAAAGAAACAGGTGCTTGCTCCACCCTTGTGGGACCTAATTTCCTCTGATTTATAAGGAAACTCCCACTTCCTCATTGTGTACCCCTTAGCCATCATTATTGCTCTTGCTTCCATGCCTACCACCAATTGCACTGATTGCTTGAGGCCTGGGGGAGGAGAGTGGAGGGGAAAAAAAAAAACAATATCAACAACACAGGGGGTTTTATCTCACTCTCTGTAACCTTGAGAACATCCCAAAACTGTGAGCTAGCAAGGAACTCAATCTGTCTTGAAGAGTGCCCACTCCTAGATTTCAGGCTGCACTGAGACCAAGTCTAGAGATATCAAAGACAAGTAATGGTAAGGTCACTGGTAGTTTAGTGGCACTTAGAATTCTAATCTTCTTTCCCAAGTTGCCTGCTACTGTTCACTTTTCCGAGTTCTCAAGTAGCTGCTCATGCATTCTGTGCATGTTTTATAGCTGCATTCAGTGGAAGAATGTGCTTATTTCATGTTACCAGACACCAGAACACTAATAAAAACATTTGGAATCATATAAAAATGCTGAAATGCCCATGGAAAATCTTCAGAGCTGATTTTAGGGAAACATGATGGTTGGACTTCAGCTTACTCCTGTGACTTCTATTTCCAAGTGCGATATTATACTTGTTATCAGCAATATCTCCGTACTGGCTCAGGAGGAGCTGCTCTAGCCTAAACTGGAAGTTCACACTTCCCTTCCTTTCTTACCCTTGAGGCGTACCTAGAAAAAAGAAGTAAAAAAATAAAATAAAAGTACATGGTGAAATAAGGCTGGGAGAAAATATCTGCAAAAGTTACATGTGATAAGGGGCTGTTATCCAAAATATACAAAGAATTCTTAAAATTCAACAATAAAAAACAACCTGATTAAAGAATGGGTTAAAGACCTTGACACCTTAAAAAAGAAGATATACAGATGGTAAATAAGCATATGAAAAGGTTTATCTACATCACATGTCATTAGGGATATGCAAATTAGAAGAACAATGAGATGGTAATACAAAATGATACAGCCACTTAGGAAGACAGTTTAGCAGTTTCATACAAAACTATAACTATTCTTGCCATCTAATCCAGCAAAGAAGTTGAAAATGTATGTCCACACAAAAACCTGCACACATGTGTTGATGGCAGCTTTATTTATAGTTGCCAAAACTTGAAAGTAACCAAGATATCCTTCAGAAAGTGAATTAATAAACTGCAGCACACCCAGACAATGGAATGCTATTCAGTGCTAAAAAGAAATCACCTATTAAGCCACAAAAAAACATGGAGAAACCTCAAATGCAATATTACTAAGTGAAAGAAGCCAATCTAAAAAGGCTACATACTGTGTGATTCCAACTATATAACACTCTGGAAAAGGGAAAACTAAGGATATAGTAAATAGATCAGTGTTGCCAGGAAATGGGAGAGAGAGGGATGAATAGGCAGAACACAGAGGATTTTTATGGCAGTGAAAATCCTCTATATGATACTAAAATGATGGATACATGTAATCCAAACATTTATCAAACCTATAGAAAGTGTAACACCAAAAGTGAATGCTAACTGAAGCTATGGACTTTGATTATGATGTATCAATAGGTTCATCAATTGTAACAAACATACCACTCTGATAGGGATGTTAATAATGGTAGTAGCTGTGTATGTGTGGTAGCAGGAGAATGTGGGAAATCTCTGCATATTTCTATTAATTTTGGTGTGAGTCTAAAAGTGCTCTAAAAACATCAAATCTTTTTAAAAAAGGAATATAATTCTGACATATGCTACAACATGGTGAAACTTGGAGACATTATGCTGAGTTAAATAAGCCAGACACAAAAGGACATTATGGTACGATTTTACTTACATGAAATACCTAGAAGAGTACTCAAAGTCATAAAGACAAAATGTGAAACAGTGGTTACCAGGGAGTAGAGGGAGGAAGGAATAGGGAGTTATTGTTTAATGGATATAGAGTTTCAGTATGGAATAATAAAAAAGTTCTGAAGATGGAAAGCATAAAAAAATGTTAATGTACTTTATACCACTGAACTACACAGTTAAAAATGTTTTAAAAAGTAAAATTTTTGTAATATATAGTCTACCACAATAGAAAATAAAATGAAATATTTTTTTAAAGTGCATTGGTAAATGAAGGAAGTAGGGAGAAATTAAAATATAACTTGAGCATAGGTTGGCCAACTATGGCCTGCCTATGAGCAAAATATAGCCATACCAACTCATTTATTTATTGTCTATAACCGCTTTTATACTATAACAGTGGAATGAGATAGTTGTGAGACTGTCTAACCTTCAATGCCTAAAATGTTTGCTATCTGAACTTTACAGAGAATGTTTGACAGCCATTGAACTAGATGATCTGAACTGCATGGTCATCTTGGGATTCCCTACAAAGTATCTCTCTGTTATACATCAAGCCTGACCTCCCATCTCTGAATGGGAGCACATCTTTTGCAGATAAAATCCTCCAGAGTAATGAGAAGTCCTTCCCTTCTCCTTCTATAATCCTAATTCCATTTATTTGGTTATTGCTGATAAGATAACTATTATTTTTGCAGGCATTCTGCTAGATGCATAGAGACACTGCTAAAAAGACAGATGTCATTCCCACCCTCATGAAGCTATAAATGTAAAGCAGTTTTTATAGATAGTTGAAAGCAGTCTCTTCCTCACAGCCCCTTATTGATCCCAAATCTATTTTATCGGGTAACATAGATCAAATCTAGCATTTCTTCTACATGATAGTATGTCTATCATTTTTCATGCTATTTTAGAATCTTCTCTTTCCCAGTTAAACATGCACTCTTTTCATCTGTGATAAAGAAATGATACTAAAATGCAAGTCGAGTCACAGATATATGGGTTTGTTATGTCATTTCTGCATTACCTGCACATGTTATCCAGAAAGTACATTTAGTTTGTTGGTATATTTGTCTATAACAGACAAAAAGCGTTATCTCTGATAACAAGAACTCTTGTAGTTACAGAAGTTGAGGAACATTTTTCAATATAAATATGGCATTTCCGTTTACTTTATTTATTAGGGAATAAATTTAATCACAGCTCCTAAAAACAAGTGGACATGACATTAAATTACACAAATTTAAAATTAGTTATTTTTATTTTAGGAGAAAGTTTATCAAAATTTTTGAGCAGCACAAGCATTGAGTTAAATTCTTTCAACTGATTTATCCTATATAATAAAAGGCTTATATGCAAATTGACCAAACAGCAGAACGACTGGTCACTATGATGCACACTGACCACCAGGGGGCAGACGCTCAACACAGGAGCTGCCCCCTGGTGGTCAGTGTGCTCCCATAGGGGAAGCGCTGTTCAGCCAGAAGCCGGGCTCACGGCTGTCGAGTGCAGCGGCAGTGGCGGGAGCCTTTCCCACCTCCACGGCAGCGCTAAGGATGTCCGACTGCTGACTTAATGGGGAACAGGCCTAAGCCATCAGTCAGACATCTCCCAAGGGCTCCTGGACTGCGAGAGGGTGCAGGCCGGGCTGAGGGACCCCCTCCCCGAGTGCACAAATTTTGTGCACCGGGCCTCTAGTCTAATATGAAATCTACTCTAGTGAATATTCATATTTTATGGATTTATTATGGATTGCTCTTGCCTGTCATTTTTCTTTCTCAACTTTAAAATGATAGTATTTTCTTATAGAAAATATGTATAATACAAATCAGGAACAAGTTAATACACATTTTAATTTCAGAAGGGTTATATAAAGTGACATTTATAGAAAATTGTCATGAATTTTGTTGTTAAATGTAAAAAAAACAAACAAATAATGTGTACCAAGAAAGTCTAGAAACCATTTTGTTGAAGTATTGGATTCTAGATTTAGCGGGACTATGATTTATTTAATGGTTCAAGGGTTACAAAAATGCCAACTGAAATCGGGATTGGTAAACATTCAGTGTCAAGTAAAATTCTGACTTAGAAAACCACATACTAGGAAACAATTGAAAGGCGCTATCTCAAAATACATTTCATGTTGTCTAGTGGCCAGCTAAGGTACCTGGTGCTAGATGGAGACATTTTTCAGGACTATAAATATTTTTTGATACCTGTAAACTTTGATTTTATGGTCTATGGCTCCTGTGATTTCTTTAAGAATTCTCAGTGTCATTACATGTTCTATTTGAACCCTATGTATCCAGAGACAGAGCTAAACATTGCCAGATTTTGAGACATGAGGATGTTGTCGATTACTCCTACATTGTGGTTTATCAGTTTACTTACCAGCTCGTTTGTACTATTTTACAGATGACCATGTTTCTCTTTTCATAATCTTTGACCATTTATTTAGTGGATTTTACTGATGGTCCAAAAGAATGAATCAGAAATACATAGCTTTAGACTTTAAATGCATTTATTTATTTGCTTGACAATGAATATTCATTATATAACAACTCTACTATTTAGGTAAATTACAGGAACGTATGATATTCTAAAAGTGGAAACCACATCTAACAATTTCCTTAACTTATCCCCCCCAAAAAAAGATTTAGAAAAATTAATATGAAAGAATGAACATAATAAAATGTGAAAATAAAGAAGAATCCATAATAGTGCTGACATGCACTCATTTGTTACCTAAAACATATGCTTTCTGGAGATAATAAAAATACATTTTTTCATACTTCCTTTTGGTTCTGATGTCTAGGACACTCAGAGGCAAATGTAGGGTTCAGTGTACGATTGAGTTAAAGTTGCCATTTAGGTTACCTGCATTTTTATCTTTTCCTTCAACATATTATTATGCTTGTTATTGTGTGTGTGTGTTTTGTTGTTGATTTAAGTCATTTTGTAAAGAATAGGTTTAGACAAATTTAGTGTTGAAAAATATACAATGCAGTGTCATCACAAGGATGTAATGTGGAGGCTTTGAGCACAGCTATTTAGGTTGTTACTTTAAGGAATATTCCTAGCTACTCTTATGAGTTTTATCAGCACTAGAGTATTCTCTCTTCAGACAAATAAAAATAGGAATTAATAGTACAAAATACAGCTGTGAAGGATGATCTCAGAGCACTTAAAATTTTTCTATGAGAATAATGCAAATGCTGGCCCAAACAGAAAGTATCAAAGCAAAATCCTATGACCCCATTGGTTCTGTGTTTGATTTAATTACCCAGGAAAGAATATTCAACAGCAAGTGATCAGAAATGGGACGATGGCAAGTGAATGGTAGTAAAACAAAGGATAACTTAATTTATTTCAACATTTTTTATAATGTGTCCCTCTTTTGCTCCTTAGACATAAACAATGGCAGTGTCATATCATCAACTCAATTAAAATAGCAGAATAGCAAGGTAGTTGACTTTATAGTCAAAATGATGAGGGTTCATATCTTAGGTCTGGCTCTTTGTCTTTTGACCCTGAGAATTTTTCAGCCCTTAAATGTAAGTTTTCTCACTGTAAAACAGAAAAAATAATATCACCTATCATCATAAAATTGTTATGGGAATTAAATGGGGAGATTAGATGGCTAGATAGATAGATAGATAGATGTCACTGTCATGATTATAAGTTGTCATGATTATAATATTAACAGCAATCATCATTGTTTATAAATGTCAAAAGACATACCCTTTACTTGTTTATCTTAATGGAACCTAAAGATGTCATTTTGGGGTACAAAGTGAAATGGAAAATAAACAACTCCACGTGATTAATGGCCAAGGTGACTACAGTTTAGTTCTACTGACCAAGAGACCACATGGGTCACAGGTTGACAGTATTGATTGTGTTATACTCACCTAGGACTATCAGAGCAACTGATTAAATACTGCCCCTGAATGTAATCTCCTGAACTCAGATCTCTGAGAAAACTTTATTGTCTTTAAAATCAATCAAAGGGGTCAATGGGGAAAAAAAGGGGGTATATCTGTATTACTTTAAGCAATAAAGATAAATTGAAAAAAAACAAAAGCATGAACCAAATAATAATAATAATAATAATAATAATAATAATAATAAATCAAACAGTTTCTGGCAACAGTGTCTGCAAAAAATAATTCAAATAATTTACAAAAAAAATTTTAAGAAGATATTTTGTTTTTAATTGTGACATGCCCAGGATTATTTTGTAACCAACTGGAGGACTAGAATCTCATTTTTCTTTAAAAATTATTTGGATCTTATATTTGTCCCCCTTCATCATGATTTTGTATTCACCCAAATATCCTTCAGCATTCTTCTAGGAGTTCCTTCCTTTCTCTGCAGGCTCCCTCCCACCCCTCCTTATCAACATCTCTGTCCTATGAATGTAAGGTTAGAAGCTAGATTTACCCTCTTATATTTCTCAAAGCAAATGTAATAATCTTCCTTGCTAGAGCTTCCTTGACAATATCCTTTCAGAAGTAAATGTTCTAGTTTGAGCTCTTAGGTGAGCCATTTCTGAAGATTCACTAGTTGACCCATTTTGCCTTCACAGTCATTATGCCACCTTATCATTCATCTTGCTAAACAACATCTGTGGAGAACTTGCATATGAAAGGCACAATACAAAACAACATTATTCTTTCTAGAAAGATCACTAATTAATTACAATATCACAGAAAATGAATATCCAGCACCTGAGAATTGAAACAGAAATGATTGGAAAGATTTATTTCTTTTAAATTTTTTTATTAATTAAGTTATTACATATGTGTCCTTATCCCCACATTACCCCCCATCCCCCCCTCTCATGCCCTCACTCCCCCCTGTTGTCTGTGTCCATTGGTTAGGCCTATATGCTTGCATATAAGTCCTTCGGTTGATCTCTCCCCCTTACTCCCACCTTCCCCTACCTTCCCTCTGAGGTTTGACGGTCTGATCGATGCTTCTCTGGAAAGATTTATTGAGTAGAGAAAACTCTCAGAAACCTTCCTTTAAAAAAAAATAGAAAAAAGCTTTAAGTTCTTCGGCACAATACAATATGACAAACCAGGTCCACCAATTAAATTAAAATTCTCCATTACAAAGCTACAGGTTACTTACTAAAACAGCACAACAGGCTTAGCTATTTACAGGAAGCTATGACTCAGGTATATGTTTTCCCAATAGTAAAGAGGAGAGAGAAATCTGTTGGTGCCATTGGTTAGCTCACAACTGTGTATAATAATGGGTGTGTTTGGGATATCGGATGTGGCATGCAAGACAAATTCAGGGAGACTGATTTAACTGTGATTCAAGGCCAGAGGCAACAGAGAGGATGACTTATGGAAATATCTATTTTATTAAAGTTCCAGAGTCTAGGAAAAATGTTATGTTATAGAATCTACACTAATCTAAAGAAACTTTTTAGTCATGAAGCAACACTTTCTCTTTCTCATAACTTCACATTAAAATAATGGTAATTTGCTAAGAAAAAAAGTATCTCAGAAAAGGAAGAAAAACAGAAAGATCCAAGGGAAGAAGTGGGGCAGGAGAACAAAAATGGTAAGAAGGCAGGGTAGAGAAGGAATGCATTGGTTTTCTTCTTTCAGGAACTTTGCTCATTCAGCCAATATGAAGTAGCCCCTGAAATATTAAGAACATGTTAGGGAATGTTCAGACTGGATTCTAAGTTTGATTTGTAGAATATTGTCTTTAAAAGTAAAGGTTTACATTGGAGAACATACAATAACTTGAATTATAATAGTAATTTCATAATAGAGATTCTAGGATGCCTTCCTCTATTGATAGTTAAGACTCATGGACATTTAATTATATTAGTTATGCATATTGAAATATATATTTCTAATTTCTTGAAAAGTCAATCTTTCTTTGTAGTTAGAATACTCCCCCCAACTCCAACATTTTCTTCTCACTTTTAAAAAATCTATTGATTAATTTAGCAAAGTTCAGTTCTGTTCTCACCTTAGTGCATTATCACAAATTATCATAGTCCTGACAGGTGTTACTCAGTGGTTAGAGCATCAGTCCACACACTGAAGGACCATGGGTTCAATTCCTGGTCAAGGGCATGTACCTGGGTTGCAGGTTTGATCCCCAACCCTGGTAGGGGTGCATGCTGGAGGCAACCAATTGATGTGTCTCTCCCACATCAATGGTTCTCTTTCTTTCCCTCTCTTCCCACTTCCTCCCTCCCTTGCACCCTCTCTAAAAGTCAATAGAAAAAATATCCTTGGGTAAGGATTAACAAAAAAAAATTCATAATTTTTATCAGATTATACCTTGCTATTCTCAGTTCCCTTATCTAGTTGAAAAGAAAAAGAAAGTTGTACCTTTTAAAAACTGTTTTACACTCAGTTTTTCCTGTTTTCTTGTCAAGAAGTGTGTGCTTCTATCTCTGCATCTGGTTCTATGAGGATGCTCAGCTTTATATCTTCTTGGTATAAACAATGATTCTATACTTTCCCCTTCTACTTTCAGGCAGACATAATCTAATCTGTGTTATGTGACAAGACCAATTAGTCTCGCCCACTCTCCAGCCTTCTTTCCCTCCCCTCTCAGCTGCTACCCTCTTGGCACTCCATCTCTTTTAGGAAGTAGGGATGGGAGCCAAATCTCCACACTGCATTCATTAGATGAATATGCAGGTCCAGATTGCATAAATGTGCTCACATCCTCAAGTAGAACTCAGACTCAAGACTTCTTTGGACTCTTTTTCTCTCATTGTGTTTTATGTTTGTCAGAAGCTCTCTGACTACAAAACTTCCTAACTGGCCAGAAAGGAAAGATGTATTGACAAGATGAGGGCAAATAGGAAGCCCAGAACTGGACTGAACAAAACAAATGCAGAGAATGCCATTCCTTCTTTTGGATATGTTATTTTCATGCAGCAACCTGCCTGCTTCTGACAAGTATAGGTGAGTCCATGCCTGCAGAGTCCAGATGATAGATGGTCGAGGCATGCCATTTATAATTCATGCCCGGAGCATTCACATTGCAACCAGTTGGGTCAACTGAGATCCAAATGGGACCCTGAGGACAAGACATGGAAACCCAGAACAGCTGGTGGTGCACAATTGTGATTAATCTCTTCTCATGCAGACAGACTGTAGTCACCACAGCTAGGAGAGGTGGGTACCAGGAACACTTGACCTGTTAGATGTTGAGGGACCGAAGAAAGAAAACACTTAAGATTGATTCATTTTGTTTCTGTTACCGGAAGTAGTTTTTAGATTTTTAAAGTCTGTATCATTATTTTCAGTATCATAACCACTAACAGAGGGATGAACATTTGAAAACGAGCTGTTTGGTAGCTGGCAGCTTAAGTTTCAAAACTGCAAATATTATCTCATGTTACCTGATAGAAAGATCATCAGTAACACTCTGGGTCAATTGCTAAAATCAATACTGGATGTTTATTATTTTTAAAATGTCACTGTGTCCAGTAATAAAACCTGAGACCCATTGCAATTATGCCTACTAATGAGTGTTCATTAGTGAATAAGATTAGTGACCCCCCCAGTTGTCTTAAGAGAACAGATTCTCTTAACTCAATTGAAAGTTCCCTCATGAGTGCATAATTGTGGGAGTGAGACAGAAAGAGACAGAGGAAGGAACAGAAAAATAAAGCAAATGTCAAAGCCTTCACAACACTTTCTCCTTTCCAGGAATTTGAGATGACACCATTACATATTTTTCTGTCAGTTTGCCCCTTGCTGCAAATTCCTGCAGAGTTCATTGCCATCTGCTGCTAAGCCATCACCTGCAAGAAGCCCAAAGATACTTCATATGGGTTCTCAGCCCATGTCCTTATAACTAAGGAAACCTCGCCAATGACTTGATTCTGTGTTCTCACCTCCCCTGAACAGCAGACTTGGATCACTGATATGATCCATTAGGTCAGCGGTTCTCAACCTGTGGGTTGCAACCACTTTGGCAATCGAACGACCCTTTCACAGGGGTCGCCTAAGACCATCCTGCATATCAGATATTTACATTATGATTCATAACAGTAGCAACATTACAATTATGAAGTAGCAATGAAAATAATTTTATGGTTGGGTCACAACATGAGGAACTATATTTAAAGGGCCAGAAGGTTGAGAACCACTGCATTAGGTGGAAGTTCCCATTATTGACAGGAAAATGAAAAAGATTAAGGAGAATACTGTGATCCATTTAGATGTGGCCTGAGAGTGCAAACATGGCTCCTCGGACACTACGGCCATTCTCATGAAAACATTTCAAAGAGCTGCCTGTTTTACTAATACACCTGGACAGTAGAAACAAGAGTCAGAACTATTTTCTTTCTATTCTGTGGATGTTCTGTTGCTCACATTCTAATTTAGTCAATTCTCAATATTACCTGTGCAGTAAAGTGTGCATGTAATCCCAGCATAGTGTCCATCAAGGATAGCAGTTTGCCGAGGAAGAAATGCTAACGAAAGTCCTTCTACATTAACTTGCCATTTCTCAGCATCCTCCACACTGTGACTTAAACACAATTACAGAAGCTGCTGAAGCCAGCTGGATCCTGTCTTCCCTTGACTTCTGGCCAGGCTTCATTCATATCACTGCTACCAGAAGACTTTTAAAAAGGCACGAAAAACTCCTAAGTTTTAGAAGTGTATAAAATTGGGATAGAAAAATATACTTGAGATATTATCAATCAACTAGTGCCTAGGAAGCTTCTAACTTAGGTCAAATAGGCAAAGCACATACAGAAAAACAGAATTGCATACAGCCTGGTCTTTGCCTTCATGGAAGGTTCTATAGTTGGTGAACTGGGAAAATAACCTAAATACATCATGCATTTGAGCTTCGGGAGAAGAGGTGACACAGTCTGTAGGCCTTAGAGAATTACATTGCTCACATGAGGGTACAAAAAAATGAGTCTTTGGGGAAAGTTATCATCCATTTTTATTAAGGCTCTTAAAAATGTTCATGCTTTTTTGACCAACAATCCCAACTCTAAGAAATAAATAATGTATGATATACAGAAATAATTGCATACATTATTTTATTTATATTATATAGCATAGCACTTAAAATAATAAAAGAGTATTTTAATAAAAAATATCAAGAAATTAAATGTCAAATATTAACATAACATTATGGCTATCCAAATATAACATATCTGCACATATGTCTAGCCTAGATTTTGCATCAGACATACAAAAATATGAACTTAAATCATTAGATAATCTTACATAACATGGTTTTAAATGATCCCCATTTTAGGATCTGGCTTTGGGTGAGGCAAAAGAAGTGTAATAGCAAAATGTAAGGAGGCACCCATTCTCAGGGGCCTGCAAGAGTGATATCCACCCTTGCACAGCCATGAGAGCCTCAGCCTAGTCCCAGTCCTCACCTGGTACCCTATCGATGCTCCATAATACACATAATCAGTGCTCTCTGGTGGGACAGCTAGGTTGTTTTTAATGTTTTGCTGATATAAATAACACTCTGATGGACATAGACATGCAACATTATTGACATGTTTGATTTTATCATTGGAATCAATATGGTGTGGTGGGATTTCTTCCTAAAAGGCTTAAGGATTTGATCCACATTAATGTATTTCTTCCAGAAAGTTGATAGGCCCCCTATTTTGCTTTTTTTTAGTAGTATTTAAGAATTTTCATACATGTTTTTCTACCCATTTTAATCTCTGAAATATGATAGACTCCAAAAATCTGGTTGTTTCTATTTTCATTATTTAGCATTAGTAGTATTAAATATTTTAATACTTTATACTCCATTGTATTTAATGTGTGTATATTACTTATCTATTAACATTTTTTTCATTAAAGAGTTATAAGTTTCTCATAAATCAATGCTTTATACTCTGCCTCTCAAATATGTTACTTTTTTGTTACTATATGTATCTAGTATGTTTTGCTATACTAAATAAAAAAGAGCTAAAAATAGTTATAATTGACACTTTTTTAATGTGGCCTTTGTCCCAGGAACTGTTAAGTCTTTATAATTATTTACACATTTAATCCTCATAAAAGGTATATTTGTTCAATTATTTTTTATTATTTTTAAAATATATTTTATTGATTTTTTTACAGAGAAGGAGGGAGAGGGATAGAGAGTTAGAAACATTGATCAGCTGCCTCCTGCACACCTCTACTAGGGATGTGCCCACAACCAAGGTACATGCCCTTGACTGGAATCGAACCTGGGATCTTTCAGTCCACAGGCTGACACTCTATCCACTGAGCCAAACTGGTTAGGACTATTTGTTCAATTATTATCCTTACTTTACAGTGGATGAAACTGAGATACAGAAAGGTTTAGAGGTAAAGTAACATGTCCTAAACCATTCAGCTACTTAGGAGTAGGTCAGACTTGTTACCCAGGAAGTCAGGCTCTTGGCTCTAAACCAGTGATGGCGAACCTTTTGAGCTCGGCGTGCCAGCATTTTGAAAAACCCTAACTTAACGCTGGTGCCGTGTCACATACAGAAATTTTTTGATATTTGCAACCATAGTAAAACAAAGACTTATATTTTTGATATTTATTTTATATATTTAAATGCCATTTAACAAAGAAAAATCAACCAAAAAAATGAGTTCGCGTGTCACCTCTGACACGCGTGTCATAAGTTCGCCATCACTGCTCTAAACTCTTAAATGCTTCCCTACACTGACCCTTATGACAGAATAGATGGTAATAAAACTCAAAGCAAATCTATTGACCATTTATGTTTTACTATATTTAATATTATGCTATTTCTCTTATTTTAGGGTTTTCTGAAGTTAATTAGATTAAAGATAAATTATATAATAATGATACGTGATATATCAGATATTGATGGTATTTGATCAACTAATATTTATAAAAATTTAGTGCCTCCATTGTATTCCAGAATTATTTGTCAAATACCAAAAACTGAAATAATTTATATTTTCCTAGAAAAGCATATCTTTTATCAACATTATCATTAAGTTAAATATAGTACCATATTTCTTATAATCATTTGTGACATCTTTATCTCTGTTGTATACCTTTCTTAATTTCTAATTTTCTCTCTCTATATATATTTATTTTTCATCCAGGTTATCCAGCTATTATTTCTTCCTTAAAAATATTTCAAATAATTAGCCCTTGGATTATTACTGGCTGAACTATCCTGACTTGCTTGGAAGATCATTATCTATTGCTAAATAAATCCTGGATCCTTTTTACTTTGTAGCCTGCTACAGAGTTGTACAGGTAAGATGCAGAGCAATTATAAATCAACATCTGCAATTTAGAGCATCTGTGTGTGTTTAAAGACAATTCTCCAGAGGTCTCCTTCATTTCTGCACATATTGTGAGTAGAGGCACAGTGGCCTTTGTCCTGCACTATCTTTTCAAGGATATTGTAGAGCAAACAGCCTTGGAAGGTAGAGATACTGTCTCCCTCTAGAATAGAGACAGATTTGTTTACTGTCTAGCATAATAAAGATAATATCTCACTTTGGCACAAAGGCAAGACAGGTTTGTGTGTAGTCCATTATAAAAGATTTGAGTTCTGCCTTAGGGATCCTCAGCTGTGATGCAAATGCACTGTGTATACAGCATCCACCTAGTCCACTCCACATCACCCCCTAGGACAGTGATGGCGAACCTTTTGAGCTCGGCGTGTCAGCATTTTGAAAAACCCTAACTTAACTCTGGTGCCGTGTCACATATAGAAATTTTTTGATATTTGCAACCATAGTAAAACAAAGACTTATATTTTTGATATTTATTTTATATATTTAAATGCCATTTAACAAAGAAAAATCAACCAAAAAAATGAGTTCGCGTGTCACCTCTGACACGTGTGTCATAGGTTCGCCATCACTGCCCTAGGATATGGGGTCAAGAGGAACCGATGCAAATATGATACTTAAAAGTATCTGACCCCTAGGTTTTGTGTTTCTGCCAGCTTCCATGAATTTGTAGTAGGACAACTTGTTAGTTTTAAAGTGTGGTAAATAAGATCTCACACTCAACATAGTTTTTGATGCTGATTTTTAATTTTATGCTTATATTGAAATATTTCTTTCTCTATTATGTCTTAATGCATGTGGCATATCTGTCCTATTTTGCAATCTGTGGATCACTCATTGATCCTCAGCTCCAGTTCTTTGTAGGTTTACAAACTTCTCTTAACTTAGCTATTTCTATGGGCTCCCAAAGTGAAGTTCATGTATCCCTGATGGACTTCACTTGACAGCATACCATCCAGCTATCCTCAAGATTAGGTAAAAAAAATTCATCCTCGGTTTTAGTTATATTGAAATATGAATATCTATGTCTTTGTGTTGCCCCATAGAATCTCTAAAATTAATTTTGATTTGTTCACATATCCAATATATTTTTTTTCTCTAATCCTCACCTGAGGATAGATTTTTGTTGATTTTAGAGGGAGGAGGGAGAGAGAGAGAAACATTGATGTGAGAGAGAAACATCTATTGGTTGCCTCCCTGTGGGTATGTGCCCTGACCAGAATTGAACCCGAGATCTTTGGGTATAAAGGATGACATTCTAACCAACTGAGCTACACAGGCCAGGGCCACATATCCAATATTTTAAATCAGGCAATCTCAAACATAATTCATTAAGATCTATAAGGCAGTTTTGAGTGCTATAATAGAATGAATTTTATTTATAGATTCTTGCCATTTTTGCTTATATTTCTTCACTTCTATATAGATCATTATTAATCTTCTATTTTTCCTTTCATTTTAACTAGTTATTTCTTTATTGCATATCTATACTCCTCCTCATTTTAATCATAGTACTTCCTGATATAAATTTGCTTTAAATTTTAGCTTTGGCCAGGGTGCATGGGTTTTAATATGCAGTGTTTTCATTATCATTCCTACGTATTTGATGCATTCAGTTTCTATGTATTTAATAACCCACAGTTTATTTATAAGAGTATTTAATTTCCAAGTGTTTCATCAACATCAAGAACAAAATGGTATTCAGGGTCTTGCTGTGATGCAAGATGGAAATATAATATACTTTAACTTCTCACCCAAATCCTGGTTTATTTTTATATTTTATTCTAGTTATAGTTTTCAAATGTTTTACAATATCACATATTTTATTTTTCAAAATTAACATTATCACTTTTGCAACCATATATAAAATAATTATTCAAACTTTTAAAAATGCATCCAGGACACACCTGCAGTCAATTATATTATGACTTTCCTATTCTTTAAATCTATTATTTCAGCATCGGAGCCAAGCAGAGCTGAGTTTAAATCTTGGCTCAACATCCACTTACTTTCTGTTTCCTTGTATAAGTAGTAGGCACTCTCCAAAGGAGGAGCAGGGTCCCGGCAGTCTCTTCATAGTGGTGAATGGCACCTCGGTAGCCTGGGCGAGGACACTCATTGCTCATCCATGCCTTCTCAAGCACAGACCTGCTGCTTGAAGGAGAAGCCCATATGCTGTGTGTAAACGCAAATGACCTTGGACGAGCCCTCTTAGTTCCCCACAAATGCCCTTAATCCACAACTGCCTTTTATGGATTGGCAGAGCCCTTCTCCCCTTTGTCCCATATCTCATCTTTACTGCCAAACCTCTGCTTTCCAAAATAGGTGGTATTTATAGGACCTTTGAGCTCTTCTACTTGGATACCATGAGGCTACTCTATCTCATAGGGAAGTGAGTTGTAATATGCCTCTGATGCCTCTTCTCAATATGGTTTTATGGCTGCTATTTCTATCAGGAAAATCTTTAAAATTCCACTGTGAGGATGATATTTTTCCCAAGTCTTTTCTGGCCAGAGATTCCTCACCATCTCCATTTTACATACTCTCGGTCATTTTCATCATCCGCTAAAGAACAGTTATACGCTTGTACACAAAGAGTGAACTCCTTATAAAGAAAAAGGAGAACATACATATTTTCTAGGTAATAATATTAGTCGCCACTAGAAACTGAGCACAGTGCAAAGTGTTCTGTATGCATGATGGGGAGGGAACCCAAAACTACCAGCAGGTACATACATCTGTTATTCGTATTTAACAGATAGAACAACTCAAGTATTGGGAGATTAAGTATTTGCTCAAAGCCACATAGAAACTAACTGACAGATCCAGATAATTGAAGCAATAAATGGCAAGGATCAAATGAGTGGAAAAGACAGCACCATAGAGATTTGGGAGGGAAGGAGCTCACTGTGCAGGTGAGTGATACAGGAAAGAAAATGGACCTAAAATTGCACAAACAAGGGCTATGTTTGGAATCAAGACATGAGAGATGTTTGGACCTATTGGTTAGATAGAGGGATAGGAAGTTAGCTAACAGCTAACTTAGTGTCTGTCCTAAAGGAATTTGGGATCTAGTACCAGCAATTTTCTGGAAAGGCCGTGGGGGAAAGAAGTTTGCTTCCAGAATCTGAAATAAGTAATGGACAAAGAATAAAGCAAGAGATGAAAAATGATATGTCTTCATATCACTAGGCAACTTGGACATTTCTGCTTTTATGTAAAACCATAGTCATTCTCTTAAGACCTTCAAAAGTGAATGAGAAAAATATGTTACATTCGGATGTTTAATGTCTTCCCACTGTTAAAATGAAACTATTTCTATGATATTTCATTAGTCTGCTTCTTAAGTATGAAAGACTAGGAAGACTTCACTGTTTTTATTAAGACTCCAGACTAGTAAGGCAGTTGTGAGCAATAGCAAAATTTTGCAAAGATGCAGATAAAACTAGTCAATTTTATTAATAGATGTTTTTAAATTGGATTTCTCTTTATCATTATTTTACTTAATTTTTCATTGTTAATTCTCTCACACATATACAGCAAAAACATTTTTTGTTTATCAGCTTAGTCATGTGAAGAAAAATGGGATGGGTGGTCTTGTTGGGAAAGAAAAGTGCTGACAGTCTCAAATACAAAGAAGAAAACACGTAAGTGGTCAAAAAGTGGCCAGCAGGGTGTAAAGATTTTTGTAACTTTTTTTGCAAGGCTTGAGGAAGCTATCTCTATATTCACAATGTTGTTTCTGTCTTGTCAGCATTTTTCCTTTATTTGTGTCAGACTTTATGACATATCTAAGAATAATAAATAATTTATAAGATGCAATAATGGTCTGGTACATTTCTGGCAGATTTTAAAAAAATTCTTTTTCAATAACTCATTTGATAAACTCTCGAGTTCTTTTTTCTAGAACATTTCAAACAACAATGCTTTGTTTTAAGGATTGTCTATCAATGAGTTGCAAAGCATTCATTATGCATTCAAGCTTGTTTTTTTTGTCAATTCCTTTCTTGCCTCCTTTTATTTTTCCCGTTTAAGTGGTATTTCTCTGGGAGTAATCTCATTCTTTGGGATGTAAAATGAAATCATGCTGGAAAAAATTAACTCTTTAGATTCACAAGGACAATTGCAGTATTTTGTAGCAATGATCAAGCATCAAAAAACAATTCCATTTAGTATATGTTCTTTAACATTTGCCTACTCAACCCTATAGAGACTCATGTACATACTCACATAGTGGTTAGCTTCCTCTGCTAAGAAAGAAAAAAAAATAAACAACAGCATTTCCCATATATATTCCTAAGAAATAATAAGGTCTTCTTGTCCTATCAGAGACTTTCTGAGTATATCTCTATCTCTATCTCTATCTCTATCTCTATCTCTATCTCTATCTCTATCTCTATCTCCATCTCCATATGACTTGAACAGTTGCCCTAGCCATTATCCAAAATTAATGTATTGTGTGATTTTTCCTCTATTCACTTTTATAAACCTTATGGATTATCCCAAAGTAGGTGGCAAGGGATCAAAGAAGTTTCTTTATTCTTGTTTATTTCTTGCGTTATAGTCTGGGTAGCCTAATCTGTTGTCCTTTGTGATCACGATTAAGCTCAGATCATGCTGTCAGCACATCTAGCACCAGGGAATGTGTTTCTAGAAGTAGAATCCTAGCTGCACCATGTGATGCACTGTGTCTGTTTTTTTTTTCCTGGACCTCTGTGCATCAAGGATTTAATTTGCAAACTGGCCAATAGTTTGGTTTAGCTATGGACCCAAGATTTTACATATCCAGAATAAATGGTCTTTGTTATGAATGAGAAGCCTTGGACAAACATGAATGAAAAGAGACAGGATAGCAGGGCTTATTAAGTGATGCGAGTATATTTAAAAATGGCCATGAATCAGTGTGATGATAGGGGCATGGGAGGCTAACAGATTCACATCTGAGAAAAAAGTAATGCAGGAAGAATAGGTTGAAGGTTGCTAGGTCTCTTTTAAATAATTCCCGAGTTTCTCAGAAATCAGTATGTATTCTAGTCATAGGAAATACTTACTGGTTTTATTCCAGAAAGAAATGCATTAAGCAAAGAAGTGTGCACCTCTCTGGGAAGATGGAGAGTTCCCCTCCCTCTCAACCATGCACTCTCTTCTGGACACATGTAAACCCAATATCTGATCCCTACGTTAGAAATTATGACCTGTATTATAGTTCCTCGAACCAAAGATAGCATTTATTCTAAGAAGTGCCATTGATAACTGCTTTTTTACACATATAAAACATCAACAATAACATTAAACATACACATAAAATGTAAAAGGTATTCTGATTTCAGAAACATTATAATTAAAAAGCATGCTTCTAATCATCCTATACACCGAAAGGTCACAGGTTCAATTCCAATCAGGGCATATACTTAGGTTTCGGGTTTGATCCTCGGTTGGGGTGCATGTGGGAGGCAACTGATCAATGATTCTCACATTGATGTCTCTCTTCCTCTCTCTCTCAAATAAAAAAATATTGCATGCACTCCAGTGAGAATTAAAAAACAAAAAAGCATGCTTCTGCTTCTAAGAATCAAGAATCAGTTGTTAGTCTCCAGATACAGAATTTTAACTTGAATGTCCCTATATTAATGACATAAATGCTTATTCATTCATATAGGCATGCATGCATGCATTGAAACCCTCCTATAGATAAACCATTCTCTAAGTGTTGGGAGTATTTTAAAAATAAGTTAAACTTGATCTCCTACCCTCAAATACATTATGACTTAAAAGAGGATAACATACATTATGTACAATTAAGTACATTCCTAAATGGAGATAAGTACCCCAAGCATGGTTGAGAAAAAAATTTTGGGAAATGCATGCTATGTTTGGGGTACTTATCTCAGGAAGCCATTGCTTCTAGTTTGGCTGTGGATGGGAAGGAAATAGATAAGGAAAATCTTCCTAGAGAAGGTGTCATTTTTCTCCTATATCTTGAATAAAGAGTAGAATTTTCTACACAACTTTTTCACTATAATGATTCAAATTATCTTAAAAAACTAATTTCATCAAATTGTGAAGCACATGTTTTCAGCCTGAATGTCCACAGAGTTTATCTAGAGACTGCTCATGGTTTATACTTGCATTGTCAAGCACTGGGCTTCATGTTTATTATTCTAGCTTAGCATTAGACTAGCATTGAACGGGCATTCTCTAAACTCAGATTCACCAAGCACCTGAGTGAGCTAATGCGGTGTTCACTAGGTGAGTGCTGTGTGATGAAATCTAGGATATTACTCCTCCTTGAAAAAAAAATGTAACTTTGTCTAGCAATTTTGATTGTGAGTTAAAAGTTAAGTAGTAACACAAAATAGCATGCACTAATAAGAACTAGGAGAAATGAGGAAAACAGTAAATGTTGCAGGAAGAGAAAGAAAAGTTTCTGTTTTCTGGGAAACAGTGTCTCATAGACTGCATCTTCTAAAAAAAGAAAGAGTTAAAATGGAAAGGGGAGTCAGGACCTCAGGAAGGAGACATGGTAAAAACTAAAGCACAGGGGAAAGGATTTTCATTGTTTATGGGATCAGTAAGTTGATTGGCTGGGTTGGAGACATGCTGATGCTGAGACATAGTGAGAGAATTGAATAAAGGTCAACCATTTTGCATTGAACAGTTGCTGTTTGTCAGGAATAGTGCTAGACCCTGGAGATATAAAAACTATGAAGACACTACTTTGTTCTTTAACCTTCAATCTATTGGGAATGACTGAACATCAATAGAAACAAAACAAAAAAATATCTTAAGTAGTAAAAGAAGTATGAGGAAGTTACCCCACTGTCAAAGACGGCCTTGGATTGAGGGAGATGTTTCAAAGCAGTATTAATGGGAATGCTAGATGAAAGGAAAAAGCTAGGAAGCCAATGCAAAATATATTTGCAATGTTTCTTTCTTTTCTTATCCATTGGACATGAACATTAATGTATGAAAAAGACATCCCACATATAGAATTTTAACTAAATACTATCTTTAAGCTAAACTGTAAGTTTAATGGTCTGTTTTCAGCAGATAACTATTATTTATGAACCACCCTGAGTAAAGCTTACTCTTGGGGGATACATTTTCCATATTTTTGGCTGACATTTCTAGGTCCCTGAGCTGATCTTATTAGCTTGGTGATTTTAATCTCTGCCTTTTAAAAAATGAAGGTCCTTGGCTCAGAATTTCTTCACTTGATTTATACTTTCCTTATCCTTTTCATCATTCTGCTATCTCCTCAGCGATATTAAAGAGTGATTATTGAACTTGATCAACACCGCAGGCTTCCTTTTGATATAACAGTTGAATATACACAGGTTTTAGTGATCAGCTTAAAATTCCTTATAAACTGTATTTATATGCTGAGCTCTTGAAACAGAATAAATAAATTCTTAACCTTCAGAAGAGATTGATGCCACTGTATTTTCTGTCACTTTAGGCAATATTACTTCTAGTGCTTATCAGCACAGCCATTGCCCAACTGAAGTTCATTTAGGGTCTGAATCGAGGCGCTGGATATGGCATTGTCAGTACTTTTCTGTGTTTCATATTTCTAGTTTACAAATAAACTGACATTTATATTAATCAGCTCTCTAGAGCAAACATAGCTGAAGAAGGGCTAATATATCATCCCAAAATTGCTACCTAAATTCTCATTCCAAAATCTTTATTGCTGCTCATGATAAATGGCATAAAGAAAAGGGAAATTTTGGATTTTTAGCAGTCTGGTAACTGTAGGAAAGAAAATGTTCTGCATTTTGAGCTACATTATGAAATATATTTTAAATGGTTTTGATGAACCAATAAAGATTAAACATTATAAAATGCATATTTACCATCCCCCCTTCACCCCCCAAGAAATTATTTTAGAGGAATACAACATTATTAAGTCTCAGTTTTCCTCCTGGAATGTGTTTAGGACTCATTGACCATATTTAAGTATATATGCAACCATAGAGAAATGACCAAGATATTTACAGACAGCCTCACGACAATATCAATCAGCTTAAGTAGGTTTTTTAAAAAATGACCTGAATTTCAATAGTCTCATACAGGTGAAATATCACAGCCACAAGATTAAAAAAAACTCTTCTGGCAGAGTCTGAGAAATGTTGGCTTAGACCTACATATCATAATGAAGGTAAGACATGCAGTAGACTGGTCTTCAATCTTGTAGAGCACTGATACTTGGGACTGTCTAATGATGTTAAAGCAAGATGCTTAGAGCTTTCCATCCGTCTCTGAAATATCACCATACTTAAATTTCAAAGTCATACTCCATAGATCACTGGGACTGATATTAGAGTTGAAAAGGTCTCATTAATATGAATGGCATAAGTCATCTAGACGCCCAATAAGAGATGCCACCTTAAGTATCATTCTTTGATTAACTCTGGGAAAAAAAACACACACACAAAAAAAACATCTACTAGCAGGAAGTGAAGGGCCACCTGAAGGTAATGCTTCTAGTGAGTAGAAAGATATAAAAGGGTAAATCCCAAGACAGGGCAGCAGAGAAAAACACAGAGGCAATGAGATGGAGTTGCATACGCATAAATGCAAGCTCTGGAGAGAAAACAAGAAAAAAAAATGTACCAAATTTTAGGAATGCCCAGCCACTTCTACCAAGGTTTTCTGAGTCTTCCTCCAGATTCTACTAGGGGCTGGCTTGGGACTACTACTTTATGAAATACCACCTAATTCAAAAGTTCATTTTCTGCTGAAACTAAGGCATCAATGTAGATTCAGTTGAAACTGCCTCATTTAATTCTAAGCAGAGTGAAACAATCATCATGAAGAAAACACACTGATTAGAGATAGAGAGGCTTTCTTTGGACTTCAGCAACACCATTCTTTAGCTTTGTGAGCTTGAGGAATTTCTACAACCTACTTGAGCCTGCCTTTCCATTAGTGAGAAAGTTATAATATCCACACTCATTTTATGCATTAAGTATGAATAGGACTTTGGAAACTAGTGTTATGCAGACATAATTTTCATTATTAAGAATCAGTTTGTTCATACAACAGTTGATTTTTATTGATAATATATAAACTAGATATTAAGTATACCAAGGTAAATAACTAACAAGTAACTTGATCTTCAACTTTTAAAAATGTTCCTAAAGATAGAGTATTTGCTTATTTTCCATTGAGTTGACATTTCTAGCTATATGGTCTTGCCAATCTCTTTGGAGCCCAGGGACACTGTGTCTGAAATTTGTAGTACTTGCCACTAGATGTCACTGTGGAGCAAGTAAACACAAAATGCCTGTGCCTCAGGTAGGGAATCTCCTGTGTTCCTTTAGGCAAAGGGAAAAATAATTTATGGAAAAATATTCATGATGGCTATTTGCATACTGTACACAATATTTGAAAAAAGCAATACATGTAGAATGCTATTAAAACTAACATGCAAACAACCACTATCTAATGCCATATGTGTGTTGTCTGCATCTTAACCCATGTTCTATGATTTTTTTTTAGGGAAGCCAATGTTTCTGTGGCTAGCTCAGTGCCCAGTTTCTCAAGCATCTCTACCTTGAGTAAAAGTATTCTACCTTCAAGGTGATTTTGAGTTATCCTAATTTAGATTTGTACTATGTATGTTTGTTGAGTTTGTTATTGTTGTTGTTTTAATTTTAGAGGTGCAAATATCTTCCTGTTTCTTCTTGTCTTTTGCTTTTAGGCTTGCTAGCTACAGTGCTATTCCAAAAGCCGTCAATAATATACGTCTGTTCTAAATTTCCTTGGAGTGGCAGCAAAGTGGAACCAGCACGAGGTAGGGAGCATTTCTTTGATTTTTTCTTTTATTTTTTAAATAAATATTTTTATTGATTTCAGAGAGGAAGGGAGAGGGAGAGAGATAGAAACATCAATGATGAGAGAGAATCATTGATTGGCTGCCTCCTGCACGCCCCCTACTGGGGATCGAGCCCAAAACCCAGGGCATGTGCCCTTAACAGAACAGAACCCGGGACCCTTTAGCCCACAGGCCGATGCTCTATCCACTGAGCCAAAACAGCTAGGGCAGGCACATTTCTTTTAAGTAACAACAGCCTCAGCACACTCTTCTGTTTCCCTAAAAACTTTAAACCTCTCACCACTCTTACCTTCCAGATCTGACTTTTTGTTCCTAAGATAGTGCCTTGCAGAGAGCTGTCTCAGGTAAATTTTAGCTTTCCTTTGTTTCTCCTTTCCTAGCTAACCTCCCTCAGCACTACAGAACCACCGAAGCGTTGAGCAGTAGAATATAGGATTCTGCTTAGAATGGCAATTATTTCCCTGCTGAGCAGTTTAAGTGATGGTAGGTGACAAGTAATTACAAAAACCCAGTCAAGAAGGATCAGTTAAGCTTAGAGTCATCTGGAAGTCCATTTTCCCACATTGTCTCCTCTGACCAATCCTGGTAATCAGGAAACAGCTCTTTCTGGACTACCTAAGCTACGGAGGTGTCCCCTCTTTCGGACTCTGTCACAGACCCCTCTGACATGCTGCTTTACTTGGCTTACTGTCCTCAAGATGAGTATGTAGCTTATAGCCTGGTTTCACTTAAGAACCTGTTTGCTGCAAATAACAGAAAAGTGAGTTCAATTTACCGAGAACTAAAATATAGTTATATACTTAGGTTATTATATAATAAGGAGTCTGGGGCATCAGGGACAGCAGCTCTGCAATCCATTTGGAAAAATCTCTCATGAAGCCAATTTCTCCTACTGGCCCAAAAGGAACTGTGATGGCTGGAGCAGCTACCTTGGATTATAAAGTGTTCTTCAAAAAGGAAGACCACAGCTATTACAGGAAACCAGATTGTAGGAGTCTGGTCTCCTAACACACGTGGAGAATCATGTCAACCTCTGGCTCTTCGCCTAGATTTTATGAGAGAAATAAACTTGCATATTATTGCAGTGGGCTGAATTATGACCCCCCAAAAGATATGTCCACATCCTCACTCCTGGAACCTGTGAATGTAACCTTGTTTGGAGAAGGAGTCTGCAAATGTAATTAAGTTAGGAATCTCAAGATGAGATCATCCTGAATTATCCAGGTGGGCCCTCTATTCAATTATAAGTGTTCTTTTTGCAGACATTCAGGAGAGACACACAGACAGAAGAGAAGCCTCAGGCACACAGAAAAGAAGGGGCTGTGAAGACAGAGGCAGGAATTGGAGTGATCCAGCTACAAGAAACTGGGGAAGCCACCAGAAGTTGGAAGAGGTAAGGAAGCCATCTCTATTAGCGCCTCTAGAGGGAGCTTGGCCTTGCCAGCACCTTGATTTTGGACTTCTGGCCTTCACAACCGTGAGAGAATACCTTTCTGTTGTTTCTAGTCACTAAGACTGAGAATTCTGTACAGCTGTGCTAGGAAACAAACAAATTTGATTAACTGCTATATTTTGAGTTTTCTTGTCACTCATCAAGTAACCTAACCCTTAAAGACATTTCCCCAGACTACATTATAAACATCTTGAAATCAAATACTGCATCTTATAATTATCCTTCCCATGGACTAGAAGAGAAAGTGTGTGAATGTGCTGTTATTAGAGGCACTGCATTTGCATTGTTACATAAGGGAGCTGGTGTTTAGCAGAGACTGCTGGTTCCAAAGAAACCTTGGAAGAATTTCAGGAAACAGGCATTATTAATGATAACTATTCCTGTCTAGCAAAACATGGAAGCTAAAGCAAAGGATGGGTGACAGGCAAGTAAAACCCGGTGTGATGAATCAAAGTTTTGGATATGCTAATGTTTTGGTGCCTATCACAAGGTTCAGTTTACATTGTCAATGACATAAACATTTCTCTCCCATGGACCCATACTAAACAAAAGCCCCACAGGTTGTCGGCTGCACTTACATTTAACCTGCTTTCCAAGCTAATTGTTTTTCTTCCAGTTTTAACATCTTGAAGACTTCCTCAGTCTTCTATCGTGCTAGTTTCCTGTTTACTGCACTTGGATGCTAATACACATGTTTGTTTTGTTATTATTATACTTAATCAGATACAGAATTAATTTAGAGCAATTTGATTGTTTTCAGAAATGATAATTAGAGAATTCCACTAACTTACTGATCTTTATGAAGATCACACAAACTAGAAGGAACTTTAAAGTTTTGTTTTAGATTCAAAGCTTATCCTGCTATTGAAGAGATATACTAGTATGTTTCCAGAAAAGTAAGTTCATGAGTCAGGTCTCAGTTTCTATATAAGCTACACACACACACACACACACACACACACACACACACACATTTACCACATGTATTTACTATGAACCAGGTACTTTTCATAAATTACATTATTACTTATTTCCCTTCAGTTCTACAAAGTAGTCATTATTATATACTAGCCCCAGAGAAAACACAGAGGCTTGTTTAAAGCATTTGTCAGGTGATTGACACTAATAAGCATTAGAAACAGGATTCGATATCAGGTCCAACTGACTTCAAAGCATGACATTGCAAATTTATACTTAAAATTTCTCTTGGAAAAATGTTTTTCATCCACAATTTTATAGAAAGATAAGTTTTGACAGGTTTAATATTAGTAGATCATTACTGGCTTCTAATTTATTCTGTATAGTAATCCCTGTTTTAAATTTTGTCAGTTTAACAGTAGGTGAAAATTATTGGGGTTTATTCTATTACTACTTATTCCTCATTAAAGAATGTAGAATACAAAATTCAACGAATGTTACCTAATGCTTATCCATGTTACAACATGGGCAAAAATTAGATTATGCTTGTATTTTCTAATATGTTTTATTTTAAAGATTACCTGCACACTTGAAATCTATCAAAGGTGTGTTATTAATTTAACAATGCCCTTCCAAAGATTACTGTTCATGATAATAGAATGAAACCTGGAGCCAATTATTTTTTGAAAGTGGATCATTCTTGAAGTGCTGAAGATTTTATTTCAAAGTAGAATGGCTGGTTAATTCTAGCCCCACTCATGAATCAAAAAACTATCTACATCTAGAAATAGCTAAGTGGCTAGGAACTTTTCTAAAATTAGACTCACCTTTTCTAGGAATGGAGACAGAAGCCACATGGCTGATAAAATATTATGGCAAATATTGTGGCTGTCCCCTTCCCTTGGGAATGTCTCTGTTGGGCATTTCAGAAAATGCACATTATCAAATATCATTTATTTGAAGTGCATCCATATCCCCTTTGACTGTATTGCCTGTAATGCATAAGATGCTATTAGAACTCTACATTAATATTTAAATTGTCAAGAAACCTAAGAGTTCAGCTGTCGGGCTAATAATTGACATGTACTGTACCAATATGTGAATTAATTTTCATAAAAATATAATTTCTTGTGCCAGTCTAGAAAACTTAAAATTTGTTTTTATAAAATACATTGAAAAACACTCAAATTCTTTAAAGAAACAAAACACCCAAAGGGTTAAACCTATTAAAAAGTAGAATAGAAATATATAACAAATAAGAAGAGTTGCCTAATGCCCAGCTCTACCTACACATAGCCCAAGATAGTTGATTGGAAGAAGGAATGGCTGAATAGTGTCTGGATAACAAGGAGCATCCTTTGCCCTAGTGCCAAGCCCCTCCTAAGGAGGGCTCTTCAGGGGGCGCCTTCATTCTATAAGGCATTAGAAACTCATTTAATACCCTAAAATGGGCTCTTTATTTCCCAAAAGCAATGCTACAGCCCACCTAAAAAGTCTTTCATACAGAATCCCACAGTTTAAACTAATTAAATTCTGCATTATTTAGTTTAATGCACATCATTAAAGTCATTTTTCTTCCTTGGGGGAATGCGGTGAATTCAAATAATAATAATAATGCCTTGTGTTTGTAAAGAACTTAACTTATAAAGCTTTTTTCCATTTATTATGTCACCTGATCCTTAAAACAAGTACAGCAGGTCCTCAAATAACATAATTTCACTCAAGGTCATTTCATTATAATGTTGTTGACATGCCTAGGGACTTAACTCTTGTTCATATCAATTAGCCTATGGTAAATTTGATTTCCTCACATGTAATTTTGCTTAAAGAGGCAGATCCTATTGTTTTTCTCATTTTACAGATAAGGAATATAAGGCAAAAAGGGGCCGAGCAACTGGCCAGATGTCCTTGTGAGTCCTTTTAAGTTCATTATGGCCCAGGCTCAGAACATTGGATTGTTATTCTGTGGGGCTAATGCTGGCTTCCTGGACCATCAGAGTGGCTCACAGACTTCTCAGTGCACAACATTCTTAGTTTTTCACAAGTACGTTAGAATAGATCCAAGGCTAAGGTCTCAAACCCTCTCTTATTTGGCACAGTCTTTATCTTTAGCTCAAGTTGATGTTGCCTGGGAACCAGATGCGATTACCACTTCTTGAAAGGAAATTAGAATTTAATTTGTTTAGCAAACTGTTTGTTAATCTTTTCATTCAAAAGGGAATCTTAGATTTTCAAATAATTTCAGCAATCAAAGCCACAACCACACAGGCTCTCTCACTGGGACTTAAAGGGCCATTTTCGAAGACAGGTTGAGTTTAGCTACTGGGAAGGGTGGAAGCTCTTTTCTATTTACATATTTTCACAGTTATGCAGTGGAATTAATACATAGAGACCTTCAACTCAGAATGATGCAAGGGACATCATTCTGTATTTGGAGGAAAGTTTTAATAGGACAAGCTTTCTGCAACTAACTGAGAAGCAAACCAGTGTCCTTACATTCTGGTATCTTCCTCACCAAACTGAGGCAAGACCACGGTTCTTCTACATACATATGTGCCCATTAGCCAAGATGTACAGTTCAAAGAGGAATTAGAATTGTGACCTCAGAATCATTGTTGATAAAAACTTAGCAATTCTGCCTTTTGTCATCATCGCTGAAAAATGATGCTCTGTAGGTAGCAATGTTTGAAGGGCAAAGACCACATTGTATATTTCCTGTTCTTTCCTCTGCAGCAGAATGTGAACAGACACCAAGAGTAGTTGGTTCCAAAATCCCAATTCTCAAATGGAAGCCAAAACAAAATTCATTTCCCTAAATTATCAACTTAGACTAGAAAGAAAACACTGAAGACATATCCTGGGGACATTTTCTGTTAAGGGAAGGATGCCACAGAACAAAAGAGAAACTCAGGACAGAGTCTGGGCATTCCTGGCATGAAGGACCTCCTGTTCTCTCTCACTCTTTGCCATCCTACCTCTGCTATTGGCTCTTGCTTCTGGGATCAGAGGTGATTAAAACTTAACAGGAGTTGTTTCAGTGGAGTCTTGGGGACAAACTTGGGATTTGGGTTAAGCAGATGTGAAGAGATAAACAAGCAAAGACAGTGAGTCCTAAGACTCCCCTAGAGGATTTTTGCTGTGAAGGGGAATAAATGAATGGACAATAGCTAGAGGGGCTCAAGGGTCAACTGAGGTTTGCTTATTTTGTTCTGGAGGTTGGAGACAATGCAGCTTGTTTGTATGCTGGTAGAATTAACCTGAAAGGGATGAGAGAGGGGGAGAAATAGATGATAAATAGGTGAAAGAGAGAGAAGTAATAAATGCATGAAGAAAGCTACAGTGCCGCTTGGAGCATGTGGTCTGAGATATGAGCAGAGACATGAAACAGTTCACTGCTTTTGACCAGATGGAAGAAGTCTATGGGGACTGATGTACATACACGTAGATGTACTTCCAACTGGCACTCAGGCCTGGCTTCTCAGTCATGGAGTGAGTTCTTCCCATAAGTTACTTTGCTTCTGGCAAAGACCAACAACTCTTCCTGTTCAGCCTGATCTTGTGACCCTCCTATCCTGGAGTCCCTTCACCTCTGATAGGAGGAGCCAGGGCTGATATCAGTTGCAGGATGGCAGAGAGCTTGAGAGAACAAGGAAGCCCTTCCTGTTGAGTCTCTCCTTTGCTGTGTAATACTTTCCCCATAATAGAAAAGATCCTCAGGCTATGCTTTCAGTTGTGTCCATGTTGCCAAATCAATGGTCGACTCCCAGCCTATCTTACTCAGTCTCTCCCACAATATTTGACACAGTTGTTTACTTTGTCTACTTTGACATACTTCTTCCCTTGGCCTTTGGAAGACAACAGTGTCCTCCTAGTTTTTCTTCCAGCCTACTGACTTTCTTCTTTTACTGTTTCCCTTCTTTCTAAATGCTGGAGGATTAAAGCTTTGGCCCATCTTCTCTCATTGGGTTCCTTCCCTTTCCTCTCTGTTCTGTTCCCTTGTGTATACAGTCCCTTCAGCATCATTGCAACACAGCCTGGGTTGGTAATGACACTTGCATGGAAATGAGATCCATAAAGACAAGGGAACTATATTCAGTGACAGCATGTTACATTGGGTAATTCCAGGGCACAGGCCATCTGTGACATGGCATCAGAAGATCCAGGCAGGTATAGTTAATATGCCATGGTTTCCCAACATACATATAGAACCAACAATGCAGCACTGTAGAGGAAAGTAAAAAACAAACAAACAAACAAAACCACCACCTAATTATTGCTCCCTGTGTCTGCTTTACTGAGAGCGAGGCTGTCCACCCACACATTGTTTGATGGACACCAAGTGTTTTGCAAACTTAAGAGTAGCTTTTTTTGAAACATACACTTTGGTATATTTTTCTACAGATCTTTTATGTGACAGAATTCACATATTGCTTAGAAATCCTGTTTTCCTAATGAATGCATATACAGTACTGAGGGGAGATAAAATGAATACACAAATCTTCTTTTATTTTCTCAGATAAGGGTATATTTGTCATGCAATTCATATCAATTTTTGCAACTATCAAATAAGATATTTATACTTAACTTAGAGTTATCAAAGGAAATGTGAGGACCCAAGAAATCTTATTATAAAGAATGCACAGGTAGTGGGTTGATTTTAATTTTATTCATCATTTTCCAAACTGTGTATTCACAATTTCTTTACAGATGGCAAAATGTCACAAGGTAGATTCATTTGAATTTGATTATCCATTACCTGCCTTTTGAAACATACATAAATTAGCTCTGAAATAGCCAAAAGCCAAGAAGTCATGAAGAGGAGGATAAAGAGATCACAAAATTGAATAATCCCTGAGTAGGGTTATGGATGAACTGTGAGCTGAGTCCAGTTGAGGGAGGAATGGCTTCCCTGTGTCTGGCATACCCATTACAGTGGGGTAACAAGGTATCCTTGTAAGGGATGGGCAACACAGAACAAAGCCAGCATTGTCTGGGCTCTGTTGTCTGTAGGTAAGAAAATGGGATGAGAGGAAGTGTGTCCTTTCTTGGGGAGATTTCAAAATAGTGAAAATAATTTGTATATAAACCATGAGAGAGGTGGCCTTGGTAGGGTGATAGAACATGGATCGTAGACACAGACTAATTAGTCTTGAATGCTAGCCTTGCAACTCACCAACTGTGTGGCCTTGACTTTGATAACCCCTCTGAGTCTTACTTTCCTTATCTGTACAATGAAGATAATAACAGTATCTACTTCATAGGGCTGTTACAAAGATTAATGAATTAATGTAGAGTTGCTATTGATATTGTTAGCCAGATAATTCCTGATTTAGAGAGAGGGGCTGTCCTATACCTTGCAGAATTTTCACTATCAGCTCTGACTTCTACCCACTAGATGGAGTAGCAACACCCCCACTGAAATTGTGACAACCAAAATTTTTCCAGACATTGCCCATGATTGAGAAGTACTGAGTTACCATTTATTAAATTTATAGATTAGTGTTCAGCATACAATAAATGCTATATAAATATTTGTCAAGTAAAACTACTAATAAACTGATAGCAACATTTCAAAAGTAAATGATAGCAATAAGGTAAAAGTTGATCCTGCTCAGTTTATGAATTCCATCCTTAACAAATCATCAAGACACCATTTATTTAGAAATAGTATTATAGAGATCAATTTCTGAAACCTGTGACTGCTGCTAGCATTGAAACTTCTCTTTTAGCCACCCACAGTCTTCAATTCCTTATACTACACTGTCTCTCCTCTCTAGAATTGTTCACCTATTGTATTATCCACATGGCCTCAGTGAACATCACATTCTCTCTCACATATCTAACCTCACTTTTTAAGTAAGTTGCTCTTCCTTGCTCTTGCTCTTCCTCGTAAGCATGGATTTACTTTGTTCCACTCTCTGGAGGTAGAATCTCCAAATCTAATGCATCAGGAGCAATGAAGATAACCAAACTGGTGCAAGTGGGATGGGCCATGACAAATACAGGATGGACCATGGTGAATTGAAAAGCATGCCTGTTGGAAGGGAATGCTATTGAGCTCTAGCAGCTGAGTAATACTGGAGATGTGGACTCAGTTTTGTCAAATCCAAGGATTCTTCCTAGAGCCTACTGAAGTTCTGGAACACAACTTAGTAGGGCATCAAGTAAGGAGCTTGGATTTTCCAGCAATTTTTTCATTGAATTTTCAGAGGCTTGTAGATTTAGAACCAACATGTTTTTGGAACTTTAAAGCAGTTGTGTGGGGCGTTTTGAGTAAATATGCAAAGATAATTCTAGAACTGTTTTCCATACACCCATTTAGTCCTATATTCCTGAGAAAATGAATTAAGAGTAATTGACATTTAAATAATTTTGAAACCTAGAACTAAGTGAAACCAGGGTATTGATATGCATACACATATTGCTTGCCTGATACAACCCAAATTTTTTAACCAGTATTTTAACTTTGGGTATTAGAGAAGGAATCTTTGTTTAGAGCTTGCATTAAGTGACACTATAACATTTTAAATAATAAAGACCTAGCTTGCATAATACTCTTTCACTAGAAGGAACTCCATTAATTTTGAATTGTTTGATAGTAACTAATTGTGCAGAACTAATTGTTAAATGAAGCCAAAATAAGCGATCCAGTTATGCTATGGGTAATTAGGCCTTGTCATCTATACAAGATTTCATAGTCAGTAACTCTGGTCAGGCATCCTCTGTTTGCCACCAAGCAATTTCCTTACCTTGTCGTTAGCATGTCTCATGCAACTCAGGCTCAAAGAAAGAATAGGACTACTTCTACCATTTTGATAGCACTTATTGAGCATGTACTAGATGCCGAACATTGTACCAAACACTTCACATGTATGATCATATTTAAATTTCAGAACAACCTTGAGGTGGGCATTATAATTTTACAAGTGAAAAAACATAATCTCAAAATGGTCAATTACCTTGACTCATACTACCAGCTGTTAAGTTGTAGGAATTATTTTTAGATAAAAAACTTTCTTACTACACTGAGCTAAATTCCTTCTTAAAATTAAAATACATCCAATGGTGACATGTGCTAGTAAAAAAAAATAATATGCCAAGTATATGTATGTATTTCTCCATGTGTGTATGTGTATTTATTTGTAGGCTGCATAAAACAGGTGTGACGATTACACAGAAACACCTGAGTTACTACCACCATAGAAGGTAGAGGGATATTTCACATAGTAACAAGATTTAGCACAATCCAGGAATAGGAAATGTTAGAAGTAAACAAAATGGAAGTCCCGTCTTATGGAACTTATCTGTTAGTGAGGGAGGAAAGCAGTGCCAGAAAAATCAGAGAAGAGGATCCAGTCCATGGCCAGGTAGCTCAGTTGGTTAGAGAACTGCCCAGATATATCAAGGTTGTGGGTTCAATCCCCAGTCAGGACACATACAAGAATCAACCAATGATAAGTGGAACAACAAATCAAGCTCTCTCTCTCTCTCTCTCTCTCTCTCTCTCTCTCTCCAAACAATAAGTAATTTTTTTTAAAAAAAGAAGAGGATATAAACTTAAAGAGGCCAAAGTCAATCAAGCCAAATTTACTAAAGAGTGTCACCATTTTAAGAAAGGGCTGGACTGGGTATTGAAATTAGAATCAAACTACATTTACATTTAAACCTAAGTAAAGTGGATCAAGTTCATATTCCACAGCTATCTCTGTGTGGTTTCAGATTTAGTAAAGATTCATTCCATTACGTTTATAGATAGGTAACAAATCAGAGGATACAACTAAAAATTGCTCTCAGGATTCTGGTACACAGAATGAACATTCCAGATTAGAAATATTTCACACATAATGGCACTTTAGCAAGAATCAATTTTTTCTAGATTCTAAAGGTAAAATTTTTTTAAAAATAGATGAAAATATAGATATAGATGTAACTAAAATGAATAAAGGGAAACTACATAGGGACACAAACACACTTAGTTGTTTTACAGGTATAGAATAATTGCCAACTTGTACAGAGACAACTCAAATCAGAATGCTTAAAGTCTATGACTTTGAAAGTTGATGGCCCTCTGCAAGATTTCTACTGGATCTTACTTTAAGCTTTATGGACTTATTAACCTCCCTCTGTTGATGTATTATTGCCCATGGACTGAGCCCACTAGAACAAGAGAAAGTGACAGTCAGTTCTATTCATCTCAATAACATGGCAACTTTCAAACCCAATTATGAGCACCTAAATGTCAGCTCTGTTAAACATTTCATTTCTGATCATTGTCATCACTGTTAATAAGTTCATTTGGTATAAAGAAAGAAAAGAGAAAATGACTTGTCAGGCTCTGATAGTCTACAGGAGAAAAGACATGTTAGCTTTTATGAATATTCACAAGTTTAGTTGACTAAATGAGATCCTTTACATTTTATAATTGGGTTAAAATACACCCTTTTAAGGAATATATTTGGTATTTCTGAGTCCTCTGAATTTTTGAAAAAATTGTGAAGGCAGTTTGAATTAATGAATGAATACATTATAAATGACTCTACTTATAAGAATATTTGGTTTTAAAATTTGAGTCCATGATTCAGGGAGTATATCAGTAAAAAAATTTTTCCATGTTTGCCTGAGATTCAAGTCTATCCTAGTGGATAATTTTATTGGAGATTCAACCAACAGCATTGCCAAATAATTTTTGGGTCTTAGTGTAGTTAGTCAGTTATCTGGGTGGGGGCTGGCAGATACACTGAAACTTATAACTCTGCTCCAGTAGCTTATCAAAGGGACAATAGATTAAACTGATTGATTGAGGTCCTAGGGCCAAGGGGAAGGACAGGAAATTAAAAACAGAAAGGAGGTCGGGGAAACTAATATGGATAGAGACTATAATAAAACTAGAGGAGTTGTATAATGCTAGCTCCATCCCGACAGGTTTATAGTTTAATAATATTGAAAAGCACATATATTGTCAATAAGGAAATGAAGTATTAAAAATATGCCAGTTATTCATAAATTAATCCCTGGTATTATTACTTGTTTATGTATTTCTCTGTCTTTCCTTATTAGATAGTAAGCCAGAACAATGTCTTCTTCACTTTTGTGTTTAATCATCTATAAGTGCTCAATGTGTGTTAGTTTAATGAAGGAATAAACTTGACCTTATGCCTTCCACCCCTTTTGTAGAGTGGTGAGAAAATATTAAAGCATGAATTCTTAAGTTGTAGACAAACCATTAGCTACACAGCCCACACTAAAAACAGACATTTTGGAATATATTTGAGAAAAACAACAACCTGGAAAGTTAGGCTTTTATTGGAGGACAATATTATGAAAGAATGAGTGAAGAATAATCTGTTTTATACCAGATTGGATAATATACCCAAAAGTGTGTTCAAAGAAAGATACACTTCTTAGGGATTCCACTATAAAAGACTGCAATGTGTTAATCTTTGTTCATCTGACTAGGCCTTCCATTCAGTGATCCTTGCATGCAACATCTCTTTGGGACTCCTATTAATAGTTTTCAACACTAATACAAGACACAAATAAAAGTTATGTCTATCTATTTATCTTTCTACAAGGGTATATGTAAGTCATCAAAATTCAGAATGTATAGAAAAATTACAATTGGAGGCAAACTAAAATCAGTAATCCTATGTAATAAAAGCCTAATATGCCAGTTGTCCCCTCGGGCAGTCGTTCGACCTATTCAACCAGGAGGCTGGGAGTTTGACCACTTGCTATGATGTGCGCTGACCACCAGGGGGTGGCTCAGAACATGGTGGGCATCGGCTATGCGGTGCTGGCAGAGGGGAGCAGTGGAGGTGCTGCCAGCCCTGATGGGCCCCAACAAGAGCAGAACCGCAGCGGGATGGGGGAGGAGGTGAGCATGCGGATGAGAGCAGGGCCTGATTGCCCCGCTGATGGCCCTGCAGATGGAGACCAGTGGCAGTGGCAGGGGGACGAGGCTGCCACCAAGCTCCCAGGCGCTGAGGGAACCAGGCTGGGGGGGGGGGGGGGAGGCAGCTCTGATTGATTCCCTCCAGGTAGGATGGTGGAGCAGGCAGCACCAGGCCAAGGCATGGTGCCAGGTTGGGCTGTGAGGCTGGGGGTGTGAATTGGGGCCTGATCTCCACAGGCCACCCTGAAGGACCCCACCTGTGCACGAATTCATGCACCTGCCCTCTAATCCAAAATAATATAAGACCCAAGGGGAAGGACATACTTTTCTGTTTTGATCACAGCTATGACCCCAGACACAAAGTAGGCCTTGGTAAGTATACTATGTTGTAGTATGTTGAATTAATGAATACATGAGACTATGTGCTAGGCACTGTGGTAGGTACTTTACATCAAATGAGATCCTCAGAATGTCTCATCTATCTATATAAAAGTCTAGGCGACCATCGCAACCAAACGGATGACCGAACAGGCTGCATGGGGCTACCAGGCTGGCAGGGGGGTTAGTGAGGGATAACCAAATGACCGAGCAGCAGGTTGCTTGGGGAGACCAGGCCGGCAGGGGGGTTAGTGAGGGGCGACCAAACAACCGAGCAGCAGGCTGTGTGGGGCGCCCAGGCCGGCAGGGGGGGTCAGTTGGGGGCAATCAGGCTGGCAGGCAGAGGCAGTTAGGAGTGATCAGGCCAGCAGGGGGGCAGTGAAGGGTGATCAGGCAGGCAGGCAGAGGCAGTTAGGGGTGATCAGGCTGGCAGGGAGGGCAGTTAGGGGCAATCAGGCAGGCAGGCAGGTGAGCGGTTAGGAGCCAGCAGTCCAGGAATGTGAGAGGGGTCCTGGATTGAGAGGGTACAGGCTGGGCTGAGGGGACCCTACCCTCCCCGCGCCCCCCCCATGAATTTCATGCACAGGGCCTCTAGTCCTATATAATAAAAGGCTAATATGCAAATAGACTGAACAGCAAAACAACTGAACAACTGGTCACTATGATGTGCGCTGACCACCAGGGGGTGCATGCAGAACATGGTGGGGTTTGGCAGCAGGCGGCAGAGCATGGAACATAGTGGGCGTGGGCTGTGGTGGGATGGTGGAGCAGGTGAGCAGGGGTGCCAGACCAAGGCGGGGCACCAGTCACTGTCATCAGGGCTAGCCTCTGGTGGTTACTGAAAATTCTTTGCTCCCTCCTGTCATGGTCCCACCCGGTGCTCACACCTGCTGCCAGCGCCAGAGTTGCCGTTCACACCCACTGCCAGTGCTGGCCCCGCTCGTACCCACTGCTGGCACTGTCAGTGGGTGCGAGGAGGGGCGGCACCATCAGTGCGTGGGAGCTGTGGTGTCAGGAGCAGGGCTGCCAGCAGACAGGGGACCTGGGGCCGTGGTGGGAGGGGCTAGGCAGGGGCACAGAGGATGGGCCGAGACCCACCCTGTGCCCACCACAGCCTCGTGGCCCACAGTTCCTTTCAAGGTGCACAAATTCGTGCACTGGGCCCCTAGTTATATTAATAGTGGAATATACTAAATCTCATTATAGCACTTAATAAAAGCAGAGGGGGAAAAATGAGTGAGGATTCCTCTGTCCCCAGAACTGGTTGGAAGTAAACAAAGAGAAACCAGGCAAAGTTCCTTGAATTATGGGCTGCTCTGGTGGGATTTCTTTTGAAGGCCTTTGTACCCACAGGTGTACTTTCTTGAATATTAAAAAGGAATCTGTTTCCCATGGCTGAATTGAAATGATCTCTGGTACCCTCTATTTCACAGTATCAAAGGGAGTCAAATGAGATTTTTCTTCTCTAATAGTTTAAAAGGTGAACCAATGCACTGCCCTAGATGCACATGGAAAAAATCAAGTCCAGTTATGTCTACCACTGAGATCACTGAATATGGAAACAGCATCAGAGTCCCTACACAAACACTAAACTTTGAGAAACATAACATGAGAATAGACTTAAGTTTCATTATAAACTTCTTCCATGCTCACCAATTTATTTTCATTAAGCTTCCTCTCAATTTCATTTAGAGGGGGAAAATTAACTCCACTAGGTCAAATGTGGTGCCAATATAGAATCCAACTTTTGGACAAATAAAAAGGTCTGTAGGAAGACAGGTTTTTAACCTTCTGGAAATATTCCTCACACCTGCCTTTCTAAACAGCACCACTAATATACATTTTTTGGATGGATAAATAAATCTTCCAAATGGCAAGCCCTAGAGAAAGTTAAATAACAAGATAGCTGCTCCAATAAAAAAGGACCTTGAAACATGGTTAATGCAGGATACAGCACATCTGAGCCAGCAGCACCAGGATTCTTCGCCTGTTCTGTGAAATCATGCAGTAGGAAGGCACTGGAAAGGGAGAGTCCCACAAAGATAAAAGAAATACAACACCACGAAGAAAAGGAGACACCTACAGAAAATAATAGAAGCTGATCAAACAGGGAAGAAGGATGAGAACTAATCTTTATTGATTTCCTGTTATGAAGCTGACAATGCACCAGTCATTTTTCATATGCTATCCCATGATGTAATAATGACACAAATCACCATTCGTGGAGTTTACTATGTTCCAGGCACTAAATTAATAGCTTCATATACCTTCACTCACTGAATCCCCCAACAGCTCTCATGTATGAGGAAATAATTTAGAGAGTAAAAGTACCTTGTCCAAGGCCATGTAAGAAGTAAATGATGCAGATAGGATTTGCTCTCAGGTCTCTGAAGCCAAAGTAGATGGTATTTCTGCACAATGTCTTCCTTTGTGGCCCCGAAGGTAGAGTCTCATGTAAGAGATGAACCTTAAAAATAGTGGAAGCCAGCAAAAACTCATTACCTGTTATTGAAAACAATGTACTAGTATACGTCAGCATAGATAACATTACCCTGCATGCAATTTTCTATGGCAAGTGGCAGTGACATGCATCTATATGTGAACTCCAACCCTCCTAATCAGTCCTGGTTTGCTTCCTGGAGGACCTCAGCTTGGAGTCAACTCTAGATACTCAGTTTGGACTTATTCTGAGTTAGCACACTCTCTCTCACCCCACTTGTTACCCACAGCATGCATTTGCGAGATGTCTGGCCAGGTTTAGGGGTACAACTTGTGAATGTAGAATAGGTTTGTTTTTCTCTCTGAGTCAATTTTTCTGGTTTCTATGGGGAAAGAGCCCATGCTTTTGGCCTTATTAGCTCTACACCAACTGAGCTCACTGATCCAGTTAAATATTGTCTGTCTGACATGTGCTTTAGAATAATAAATATACAAAGCCATAGACTCTGTCTCAATTATTGGCATTCATTGAGAGAATCAGAGATGAGAATCACCCCCAAAACCATACAAAGTAGCCCCATACTTCCTCAAAATATCAGTTATTTGTCTTACTTTCTGTATCCTTTCTTTTCTGTGGTTTTAAGATTCCCATAATGCTTTGGTTAAGCTAAGGTTAAAATTAGTTTGCATTTTCTGCCCACACAGCAACTGATGGCAGGGAATTTATCCTGGGAGCGTGCTGAGCAGTGGGAAAAGCTGGCTCAGAAAGTGCCAGAGGTAACCTGGGAAGTGGAAAATGTCCATGCTGATCATTGAAAGGCAACTGTAGATCACTGTGATCACAAAATAATCCTCTTCCTATCCAGCACAGGTCAAGAAGGACTAGAAGGTAGGAGTTTACACTATCGGAAAAAAAGAAGCGAGAAGAGAACATTCCATTAAAATGCTGATTATGTGGTAGCAGTAGGGAGTGGATTCTCAGTGAGAATGACATGGGGCCAATCTTCTTCAAAAAAAATTCCAGTAATGTACCAGAAACTATAATTTTTTCTTGGTCTAGCTTATTCATCTGGGAGTATAAAAACAATGTCATTTTTCTTCTTGCATTATGAGACTTACACTCATGGAATTCATAGTTAGAATGCTTCTAACTAAACTGCTTTGTTCATCATTCAAGACACTTTGCTTCCAAGGCCTTAATTTTGACTTACAATGAAACCATTGAAGTCACAGGAATAATATAAAGAATTAAAAACGTAACACACAATACAATAGTCTAGCTTATTCATCTGGGAGTATAAAAACAATGTCATTTTTCTTCTTGCATTATGAGACTTACACTCATGGAATTCATAGTTAGAATGCTTCTGACTAAACTGCTTTGTTCATCATTCAAGACACTTTGCTTCCAAGGCCTTAATTTTGACTTACAATGAAACCATTGAAGTTACAGGAATAATGTAAAGAATTAAAAACGTAACACACAATACAATATACAGATGATATAGAATTGTATACCTGAAACCTATATTATTTTATTAATCAATGTCACCCCAATAAATTTAATAAAAATTTTAAAAACTTAAAAATGTAAAGAATGCCACCAAAAGTGATTTGCTTCCATTGGAATGTTTTTGTATATGGCCTGGATAACCATTGGAAATATGTTTGTATCTAGGTAATTTCATAATCCTTATTCTTTATAGAAGAAATGTGTGTGTTTTAATTAAGAAATGAGTGATGTGAAAGCTACAATTAATTTGTGTTTTTTAAGCTCAGAATGCTAGAATGCGGTAACAAAATTATGGAAAGAGTACTAAGTCATTAGAAATTTCAGAACTGCTGAGTGTGTGAGACTACAAGAGGTCCAATCACCATAAACTAAAATGCATTTTAATAGTCAGTTTTCATTGAATGTAAATTCGGGTGTAGTAGCAGGTAGGAGACCACAAGATGTGGTTCTCTGACTGTTGTATTGCTAATCATAAAGCAGCTAGGAAACAAGTAGGTATGGAAAAACGTTCTTTATCTTGGCAAGTTTATGTGAAACTAATCTCAAACTAAAGCACTAGAGCCTTCTACTATGGAGACATTATAGGTTTTAAATGTTAAGCATATCACTTTCCCCCTTTAGTGCACTAAGCCCTTCTTAGTTTATAAAACTTCACCAGCATGTGCGTGAGCCTTCATGCTTATCTTTTGTTAGGCTGATAGTATTACAAAGATGTAGTCTCTGAATATTTAGTGGCCAGGAGCAATTATTTGTCCCTGTGTGACTCAAGGAAGCCTTTAGGAAGGATAACCAGAAATGGCTTGCAAGAAACTATAGGACAAGAGGTGGTGTTATCGTCTTTTCATCCTAGTGACCTCTCCCAAATGACTGTCACCTTTGCCCAGAGACGTCTGGAAGGACTGAAGTGGGGTATCAGGCAATCCACATGCTCAAAACTCTAATAAACCATGTTAGTTTCTGAACTAAGGCTGCAGTTTGAAGTATATTTTTTTCACTATAGAAGTCAAGGAACATCAATGTGCACAGGTGACTAGACGAGACACTCACCTCTAACTATCTGCTGGAAATGCAGCAGACCCTGGCTCCCACATAAAAGATGGGGACAGCATATAGGTGAGGAGAGAGAAGGTTAAATTGACTAAAAGAAGGTATTCTATTGTGAGCAGGCAAAATAGAGGCTCCTGGCATTCCTGAGCTTCCAAGGCCACTTCATGTTGGTTTGTCTTTCTTATGATAATGTAAGCTCCCTAGGAATGGGAACTGTTTGTGACACTGTCCCTAGGATTAAGGGCATTATAAGAAACACAGTCAACAAAGAACAAATATTTGTAGTCAACAGATGGCTATTTCAATTTCTGAGATTAAAAATGAGTGTTAAATGTGTTCCCAACCTTCCTTTATCACAGAGATAGACTGGAGAACGCTGAGTTAAGGTTCATAAAGCCTGGTTTCCGTGCTTCTTAAAACTCCTTGCCCTAGCCGGTTTTGCTCAGTGGGTAGAGTGCTGGCCTGTTGACTGAAGGGTCCTGGTTTGATTCGGGTCAAGGGCACATGCCCGGGTTGCAGGCTCAATTCCCTGTAGGGGACATTCAGGAGGCAGCCAATCAATGGTTCTCTCTCATCATTGATGTTTCTATATCTCTCTCCCTCTCCCTTTCTCTCTGAAATCAATAAAAATATATATTTTTTAAAAACTTAAAACTTTTTGTCTAGAGCTGCGCTGACAATGCAGAGCCTCTAGCTTCATGTAGCCATTGAGTTCTTGAAATGTGGCTAGTCCAAATTGAAATGTGCTGGAAGTCTAAAATACACAAAAGATTTGGGAAGCTTAGTATGAAAATAGAATGTAAAATATCTGATTGCTAATTTTAAAATGGATTATTTCTTACATGATAATATTTTGGACATTGGATTAAATAATCCACAGTATTAAAATTAATTTCTCCTTTTTTTCTTTTTAAAAAGTGTACTAGAAAATACTTTTAATTATATATACAGTGTGCACTTTTGGCTTGTGTTGTATTTCTAATGGACATCATTGGCCTAGAAGGGACAGTACTGTAAGTTTTCTGTTTCATTTGATGATTGTGACGCAGGGAGCAATCATTAAGAAGACAACAAAATCAGCAAGCCCTGATATTTTGAGTTAGACTGGCCTAGATTTAACCATAAGCCAATTAGAAAGAAAGTACAGGCAAAGGTGCAAAAACACAAGCTAAAGAGGTGGGTTTAATGAAGTCAGTCATCTAATCTTAGCATACTCCTTACTTTGAAAATAGCTTTCATCTACCCTATGTATGTACTATCTGTTCCAGGCCTTTGGTTAGGAATTGCTGACTGTGTATTGTTTTTCCAAAACATCTACATCAACACTGTTACTTTAACAGCTGTGCTTCTTCATCAGTTTATAACCATGGTAATATTCTTCATGAAATTTGCTTTTCACTAAAGATTTTTGCTAAATGAAATTTTGCCAATATATTAGATGTATTGATATGTTATCAACAAAAACTCCTCCTTTTGTCTAAGAGCATGAAGTGCCAGGAACTTTCTAAATTAGATCACTGATACAGGTGTGTGTGTGTGTGTGTGTGTGTGTGTGCGCGCGCGCAGTAATATTTTCTTGAACTTGTACTTATTGTTAAAGATTGTATGCTTTTAAATTAGCATTAAATTAATTGATCAGAAAAACTGATCACATGCTTCTAAAATCACAGTGTGTTAGACACTGATAAAAAATTAGCTTTAAAAATTCATTATGGAAAGGAGAACCTACTTCTCTCCCTATTATTACTTTGTAGGTAATAGAACGTGAAACAAAGTGTTAATAACAATCTAATGCTCAGTAATGGCAAAGAGAGGCAATATGTGATTATCCATCTGCAATAGAATTATCATTCAGGAAGGCTTTCATATGAGGCGTGTATCCATCTCTCTGTTTATTCTATTCATGGACAAGAAGGCTTATGCATTCTTAAGTACTTGAAACTTGCTGTCAAAGATCTTTTTTGATTAAGCCAATAACTTTATGTGCTTTGAAATACAAGTGATAAACTTGGGAAATTTGTGTTGTTTTTTCATAAATTCAAAATAGAAATCTACGTTAGACTAAAAAGTAAAATGATATAACTTCATGGCCTTGTATCCTGTACTATATATTGATTGATCCATTCTTTAATAGGCTTTTCTTCCTTATAGCACTGTATTCAGTTTTATCCATATATTATTGACCATCCCTTCTCTGTTTCCTCCAAGATATTTGGATTTTATGCCAAACTTAAAGATAACTTCATAATAATTTGACATAACCACAAGGTGAAGAAGAGTGAAATCAGAATACAGGTGAGAAATAATGAGGGACTAAGCTTAGGAGGCTGTTGGTGAGGCAGAGGAAAGGGACGGATTTTATAATCATTAAGAAAATATAACTGTTTTCAGTTCCTAATAGTATGGCAGACTGGATACTCTTTTTTTTAAAAGCCCACTGAAGAAGATGACTAATAATCTGGGAAAATTAAAAAAAAAATTAAGATCAAATTTTAGTAAAAAATGAGGTGGCCAAAAAAAAAAAATTTTGAAGGTAGGAATCAAGAGGGATGAAAATATGAAGTGAAAGCAGGAACTCTGGGAGGTGAGCCAGTGCCTAAACCACTCTGATGATATCTTCCAAATCCTAGGGACTTTGCGTGTTTGTTTTAATGGCTACAGCATGTATGAGAGACAAAACATATAGTCTAGAGCCAGACTAAAGTATGGAGTCTAATAGAACTCCCCTACAAAAAGCTGCGGCCCAAAAGGTCTGTATGCTCAGTGTCCAGGTGCCCAGCAGAAAACATAGACAATTATAGGAAATAATTAACTTCATACTTAAAGATACAAAAATAACCTTAAGGGATTATTTTTAAAATGAGTCAATAAATATGAATAATTAGGTAAAATTAATACATTCCTGGAGAAATATAATTTACCAATCTTACACCGAAAGAAAAATTTTCACATAACAATTACAAAATAGAATCAGGAGTTCAAAATATTCCCAAAATAATAGTATCACAATTTTTACCAAATATTTAAAGCTTAAATTTTATGAAATTTACTAGAGAATATAAAAGTTAATATATGCTGGTGCTTATTTATTAAGTCAGCAAAACTCAAAAAGGTGAATACAAGAAAAATTATAGAGCAATTTTTTTCATGTATGCAAATGTAAAAATATTAGATATCAAGCATGATTATAAGTATGTTACATAAATACACTCATTCAGTCATCAAAACAACGCTATGGATCAGGTACCAACCCTATGGATCAGGTACTAATATTATTCTCAATTTACAAATAAGACTGAGGCATAGAGAATAACTTGCTCAAGTGTCAATGCCAGGATTCAAATTCTGGCAGTCTTACTGCAGAGTCTATTAAAAAGCCTGGCAATAATAAATGCTGGCAAGTTGTGGAGGAAAAGGCATGATCATGGATTGCTGGTGGGAGTGATAAATGGTACAATACTTTGGAAAACAATTTATCAATATTTTATACCTATGACTCAACAATTTTACTTCAGGTACTTATTTTAAAGAAATGAAACATATGTCTACAAATATCTGTGGATAAGAATGTTCAAAATAGCAGGTTTATTTGTAATATTCCCAATCTGAGAACAATCCAAATGTCCAAAACCAGGTGAATAAATAATCAAATTGCAATATACTCATAAAATAAAATACTTAAGCAATAACAAGAATAACTGGTTCACACAAAAATATGAATAAAATATGTCAAAGTATTTTATTTATACATGTAATAATTTTTATCAAATTCTAGGAAGGGCAAAACTAAGATATACTGATTGAAATCAGAACAGCCTCTAGAATGAGGGAATTCACTGGGAAAAGGCATGGTGGAATGTAGTAGTTTTCTCTTGCTGCGTAACAAGTGACCATAAACGTAGTGGTTTAAATAACATCCATTTAGTATTATCTCACAGTCTTTATAGGTCAGAGGTGTGGGCATGGTGCAACTGAGTCCTTTTCTCTGGGTCATGCAAGGCTGAAGTCAAGGTGTCAGCTGGGACTGAACTCTCATCTGAAGTCCAGAGTCCTCTCCCAAGTTCCTCTGATTGTTGGAAGAATTCAGTTCTTTGCACCTTTAGAACTAAGGTCCCTGTGTCTTTCTGACTTTGAGCCAGGAGTCATTCAAATGCCTAAAGGTCAACCTCAGGTCCTAGCCATAGGACTCATCCATAGGCAGTTCACATCATGCTTGACTCTCTTATGGACCAAAGAAGACAGTCTGCTGCTTCTGTCTATTTTATGGCTACCTGATTAGGTTAGGCCCACTCAGGATACTCTCCCTTTTCATAGAATTCAATTGATTAGGGACATTAATTATATCTTTAAGCTCTATTTTACTATGTAACATAACATAAATCAAGGGAGTGATATTCAGTCATAGTTACAGATCTTGCCTACACTGAAGGGGGTCAGTTTTATACAGGGTATGTCCTAGAGACTAGGAAACTTAGCAGCTTAGAATTGTGTCTAACACAGGGACTTAGTGGGGTCTGTATATATTTATCAAAAATCATTAATCTCCTCACTTAAAATCTATGTGCTATATTCTGCTTAAAATATACTTCAATAACAATAATAAAAATAATAATGACATAGAGTCAACATTATATTTAATGATAAAATTTTGAAAGCTCGTTATCTGATCTAAAAAAGAAAAAGATGCTTTCTCTTACCAGTTCTATTCAACACTGTGCTCATATGTGCAGGCACCCATCTTAGTTGTCTGCTTCACCACTATGATACTTGGTGGGGTGGCAGGCAGGGAAACTGACACAAACCTGTTAATATTCATGCTACGTGTTAGGTCATGAGAAGTTAATTTATTTGTCTCTGACCCAGGAGCCTCATGTCATCTGCCAGCATCCATGAAAGAGTCAGAAACTAACTTACTAATTTTAAAGAAGGCAAAATAAAATTCTAGATATAATAGGTACCAGTAGAAATCATGTGCATCAACATGTTTACAAAAATATTCATAGCCATACTATTGCTAACAGCCTCAAACTCAAAACTATGTATCAATATTAGAAAAGTAAATTGTGGAATATTACTACAATATAATATCATAAGGCAATGAAAATGAGTGAGCTAACTTTGCAAATACAATGTTGAGCTAAAAAATCTAATCATATACCATATGATTCTATTTAAAGAATGTTTTAAAAAAGTAATTTATGAATTAGACAGCATAGGTATTTCTGGAGAAGGGAGGTGTTGAGAGCAGAAGCATCCTTCAGGAGTCTTCTGTTCTGTGTTTATCAGTTTGTTATTTAAATGGATGTGTTTCCAATGTCATAATTCACTGAGTTTTACACTTTGGTTGTGAACTTTTATGTATTTGTGTCATTCTTCAGTTGGAATTTTATTGTAAAAAAGTAACATTTACATTATTAATAAATACATAAAATACTTTAATACTAATATATAAAACATGGGCAAGCTGTTTGTGGATAATATTATAAAACATGATTAAAAGACAGTAAAGAATGCTTAACTAAATAAAAAGATGTGTTATTTATATAGATAGGAGTACATAAAGTCTACCAAAATATTCTATATATTGAATAAAATTTTAATTAAATTTTTACTAAAATTATTTTACATATCTGAAAGAAATTTTCCAAAATGTATGTAGAATTACAATGGGTCAATAATAATCAAGACACTTCTGAGGGGAATAAGATGGAGATGGGACTAGGCTTCCTCTATGAAATGTCAAGATATAATATTAATATACTATATTAATTAAGACAGTTTGATATTAGTGCACTCTTAGTCAACTGAACAATCAAGCAAAATAGAGAATCCAGGAACTAATTCATGTGTCAGTGGAAATTTAATTTGTAATGAAGTTGGTATAAATATTTCTGTATAAGGATAGATTGAGCATCCATATGGGAAGCTGGGAGTACTAAATAAACGATGACAGATCATTAATTATTCCTATTGGAAAAAATGAATTTTGATTTCTACATCATACCATATAAAAATGGATTCCAGATGAATTAAGGCCATAATATAAAAAGCTATTCTATAAATGTTTTAAAGGAAGATTGAGAGGGATTTCTTTATATTTTTAGTGCTGTGCCAGATTTCTTAAACAAGACACAAAAGGCACTAAAAAGTAAAGGAAAAGGATTAAAATAAATACTTTAGATTATTATAAGATGCCATAATGTGAATAAAAATAGAAGACAAAATCTAGTTGCTTCTGGCAATTACCAATTTGATCTATTGGGTGCCTAAGTCAGGAACAAATATTAACAAAGTATTAAAAATCATATTATAAATTGTAATACAAATAAAATACAGCTGCACAGAGCAACATTGAAAGATCTTAAATTATTTAAAGAAAATATGTTACAGAGGATGCATAATATATTACTACACTTATAGAAAGTGTAAAATAAAAAAGTAAATATATGTAGCCCTGACCGGTTTGGCTCAGTGGATAGACAGAGCATCGGCCTATGGACTGAAGGGTCCAGGGTTTGATCCCGGTCAAGGGCATGTACCTTGGTTGCGGGCACATCCCCAGTAGGGCGTGTGCAGGAGGCAGCTGATCAATGTTTCTCTCTCATCGATGTTTCTAACTCTCTATACCTCTCCCTTCCTCTCTGTAAAAAATCAATAAAATATATTTTTAAAAAGTAAATATATGTAATTCAAGCATACACACATGAATATTAAAACTTTAATGAAAAGCAGGTAATGTTTAAACACAGACTTCAGGATGTTAGTAACCTTTGGAATGAAAGAACAGAATGTGTATTGTGGGGAGCAAATAGGGCCTTCTGTACTTCTGATGTTCTATTTCTTGAGCTAATGTGTCAGTGCATAGTTACTATACATGTACATTATATACATTTTTGCATATGTGTGTGATAAAATTAAAAATAACTTTTATGATAGTATATTAAGAATCCTTGGGTGAGTTGCATGTGGTAAGGGAGAGAGATGTATGTTGAGCTTTTATAGGCCTGGGGCTTCAGATCTTTTTTTAACTCCTAAGTTTCTCCATGTGCTGCTTGAGCTCCTTCACAACATGATGAAGGACTCCGAGAGGGAGCATTCCAAGATATAGGAAATGAAGCTGCCAATTTATTAGAGTCTAAGCCACAGTCCACACATGACCACAAATTAATTTTTATTCTTCCCACATGCAAAATACATTCACGCCCTCCCACTACCCCTCCACTTCCAAAAGTCTCATTCCATGACAGGATCAGGATCAGGTCTAAGCTGCAGGTTCATGTCATGGATACCAGGTCTAGGGGTAAAATAAGGTTCCTTGGGCATAGCTCCTCGCAAACTGAAGACCTGTGAACTAAAGACAAAGGCTATTTTCTCCACCACCCTTACAACCAATGAACAGTGGAGGAGCACACATAGGATAGCCACAGTAGACATTCACATTCAAAAATGGTAAAAATGGATGCAGCTTTGGCTGGTCCGTCACACTTCTGTAAGCCGTCCTGACACAGGTTTTCAGTTCCTTGAGTAGAGCCCAGCTCTGCTCCCTGTGAATGTTTCTCTGTGGCACCTTCCAGGCTCTTGGCCCTGTCCTTTGAATCACTCTTCCTCTTCCATAATAAAACTGAGTTTGCAACTCAACTGTATTGCCTTCTCAGCTATTTCTTGACATAAGAAGGCATAGGTTGGGGGGACTAAAAGCCTCTTATAATATTGTACTGTCTCTATTTAAGTTGGTAGTACTTCTTTCAGAACAATTAATTTTAAACCTGTATACATTTAGTTTAAAAATTATTGGGTTTTACTATTCTAGGCAAAGGCTACAACCAAAAATCTATTTGAGATAGAGCTTGCTCTACTGTGGATTACTGACTCATGTCCTTAATTTTCTTGGAAGCCCTATTGTTTAGTAGGGTCCATGAGGCATGCCTTTACATTTTTAGAAAGTCTTTTGTCTGTTTGAGAGGCTCTATAAGACATTGCCTTAAATCTTCATAATGTCTTAACAAGCTCTCCCAGCCCACCATAGATTTGACTTTTTTTGTGGAAGCCATCTTTTAATTTGAGAATATTTTGTCATCTAGAGAGACTGGGAATAAGGAACTTTATTTTTTGCCTAGCAGATCCTGAGTCATTCATATTTCCTCTAAATTTTGCTCAAAAACCCAATAGTTTCCTTTTCAGCTAATCTTTCTCCTCTTTCATCTTATAATAAATAGCTAGAGGAAGCCAGGCAGGACCTTCAACATTTTGCTTGGAAAATCCCCTTAGCTAGATAATTGAATTCAGTAGGTATGTTCCTATTTCCACATCTCTGAAGATGAGAGTTTTACCATATTTCTGCCACTATATGAATCCCTTTCCTACCAGCTTTTTTTATTTTTTTAATTCTTTATTGTTTAAAGTATTACATATAGTATTACATATGTTTCCTTTTTCCCCCATTGACCTCTCCCTGGCCACCCCCACCCCCCAGCACATGCCCTCACCCCCGTAGTGTCTGTGTTCATTGGTTATGCTTATATGCATGCATACAAGCCTTTTGGATGATCTCTTAACCCCCAACCCCCCACCCCCGCCTTTCCTCTGAAGTTTGACAGTCTGTTCAATGCTTCTCTGTCTCTGGATCTATTTTTGTTCATCAGTTTATGTTGTTCATTATATTCTACAACTGAGTGAGATCATGTGATATTAATCTACCAGCTTTCAATGATATTATTTATTTTAAACCCTCACCAAGAGCACTATGAAACACTTTAGACTTTCATTAATGTTCGCCTAAAACCCTTGAGGCCTTGAATAACACTCTCCTTGAGTTTTCTAGGCTTCCCCAAACAGGGCCCTTCCAGCTCTGATAACCATCCAATTCTTAAGTCAATGCACTTGAGAGGTTTTGTTACAGTGGCAAGTCACTTCCAGCACCACCATCTGTATCAGTTATCCATTGCTTCAAAGCAATCACAAAATGTGTTGGGTTAAAGAATAACAATCATTTATTTTGGTCACAGGTCTAAAATTAGGGCAGTGCTCAGTGAGGACAGTTCACCTCTCACCCACACCATATATGCTGGGGCAGTTCAACTGGAGCTGGTGGCTTCACTTCCAAGATTGTTCTCTGCATGGCTGGAAAAGCAGTGTTGTCTGTTCTTTTCCATATTGGCTTCTCCACAGAAGGGTGCCTATGTTCTAAGAAATAGGAAGTATAAGCTGCCATTGTCTTAAGGCTCAGTTCTGGAAATGAGCGCAGCGTACTTTTGTGATCAAGCACTCAGAGAGTGAAAAAGATTCTAGGGAGGAAACACATCCCAGCTCTCAATGGAGGAGTTCAAAGGAATCTGGGGACATCATTACGTTCCTACCAGTTTCCTACTTTTCATTATCAAAAGTTCACAAATCATTTTTAATTATCGCTTTTTCTAATTCCTCATCTCTATTTGATTCAGTAATCTGGCTCGCATTAATCCTGAGACTCCACTGGAAACTACTCTTCACCTTGGTTATCAATAATCAACATGTCACTAAATCAAAAGGGCATTTTACTGTTAAATTCACTTTTTCTGAAAAATCTCTCTTTACTGATTTCAGTGACTCCCAGCCTCTTTTGGCTTTCTTTCTGAATAATGGGTCATTCTCTTCTCAATTTGGGTCTGGTTTATGAGTTACACTATTAAAGGTACTGCAAGACATGTGAAGACATTTATGGCCAATTTAAGTAGAAAAGCTTAGTTTTATTTCATCTAACTCTAAAACTTGACAGAACATTATTTTCAACCCATCTTTCAAAGACTAGCTGATATTTAATAATCCCATTGTCTATTTCGTCTGTCAAATTATTTTTGTTTGTGTGCTAGTTAGGTGGAAAAATTTAATGACAGTTTTTAAAATTGTCATGAATGTGTTTGACTGAAGTTTAAAGTACTTTGATTTCATTATTTTTTTAACAATAGGGGTGGACAGAATGTAAGAAATCTTCTGAAACAGATTCTTTGCCAGCAGGGCAGAGGCTCACACAAGCCTCAGGAGCTAGTCACTAAACCATTAAGTAAGAACTTGGAAAGGAATTGGTATTAATAATGAGTCTTAGTGAATTTTTCCTTCTATTTCACATTTATTGAATGTTTGTTTGCTTGTGTGTTAAACTGTTTTCCCTATAATAATTAAGACTACATATGTTCAATAACATATATTTATATATTTAATAATATATAAATGCCACAGATGGGAAAAGAGCACATATTATCCAAAGAGTTAATAAGCTATGATCTTTAGTAAGATAAATTCTGAGTTTTAAAAAGAAGTATTATGCAAAGTAAAAGTGGGCATAATTATCATTGGCGGGAAGGCTAACATATGCTAATTTATAACCTTTAACAAGAAACATCATTTTGATCTTGAAGTGATATATCTTCATTAATACTGCAACCCATTAACCATATTTATACCTTACAATTCATTCAACACATTTTTATTGAACATCCAGCCTAGTGCTGAGATATAATAAACAAAATATTTGAGATCCCAGCCCTATAGAAATTCACGGCACAATTATTAGACATTCTTTAGTTGAATAAAAGAATTAGCTCTCTGTGTTTTTAGCTTTGACATAGACTTTCTCAAATTTTTATTTTATTTTTGTGGTGGATAATTATTTCTGGAATATTCCAATTAATTAATTATACATTTTGAGGTAACTCTCACATGTCACCTTTTTAAAAAGTGTTCTTTCTTTTTTATAATTGCTTTTGACAGTTTTATTTTGTAGTAGAAAATAGAGTATAAAATAAAAAACATATAATACATTAATAATATTACTGCTATGTCATAAGACTTTGCAAACATGCTTAAAGACAAAAAATGTGCTTACCTGGAATGTTCTCCAACTCAAGTAAATTTATATTAAAATAGCTTCCATGAATTATTAGCATTATTTCACCTACTTTTTGAGCCAATGATGAGGTCATTCTGTAGAGGAAAAAGGCCAAAATATTATCTTAGATTCTTCAAAGAGGCTAAAATAGAAATTTCAGTATTAGCTAGCTCTCATACTGACTTGGGGAGCCATAGTTCAAAGCAGATACATTTTCTTTTTTATTACTTATGGCCTAAGTAAAGAAAATCCTGCTTTTCCTTTTAATGTTTATCTAAAATTAATCCAGAAACATTCTATATTAAACAAAGCATTCTATTTCAAACACTAGAGGTCCTGTGCATGAAATTCTGCACTTGGGGGGTTGGGGGAGGATCCCTCAGCCTGGCCTATGCCCTCTCGCAGGCAGTCTGGGAGACCTTGGGGGGATGTCGGATATCCTTAGCACAACTGTGGAGGCTCCTGCCACCACTGATGCATTCACCAGCCGCTCAGCTTCTGGCTGAGCCGTGTCTCCCTGTGGGAGCACACTGACCACCAGGGGGCAGCTCCTGTATTGAGCATCTGCCCCTGGTGGTCAGTGTGAGTCATAGCAACCAGTAGTTCTACCCTTTGGTCAATTTGCATATTATCCTTTTATGCCTGGGGGATATGGCCGAAACCAGCTCCCTGACAGAACCCCAGGGGGCCCCAGATTGGGAGAGAGCACAGGCCAGGCCAAGGGACCCCACTGGTGCACGATCAGGGCCGAGGAGGGACATGGAAGGGCTCCAGGGTATGTCTGGCTGGTCTCGCTCAGTCCTGATCTGCGACCCCAGCAGCAAGCTCACCTGCCAGTCAAAGCGACTGCCCCTTGGTGCATGTCATGGCAAGTGGTTGAGCAGCCTTAGCATATCATTAGCATATTATGCTTTGATTGGTTGAATGGATGACTGGACAACCAAACACTTAGCATATTAGGCTTTTATTATCTATATATCTATATATAGAGATATAAAAAGAGGAAATATGCAAATTAGGCCAGGACACCATAATGGGTCACAACCAGACAGGAGGAGGTTGCGCGCACAGGTGAGGCTTGAAGCGGAGACGGAGACAGAGG
>NW_005871049.1:18188288-18211061 GCF_000147115.1 Myotis lucifugus | reverse complement strand
CAGCCCAGTGCAGGCCAGGAGAGGAAACGGCGGACAGTCTCCCAGGGAAGCAGCAGGACTCCCTCCCTTCTCCCGCAGAATTGGCACAATCCCTCCCGGCTCCCACCAAAGCAGTGCGGTTCCCTCCTGGCTCCTGTGGGTGCCAGCAGCTTGCTTCTGCCTCCTGCAGAAGCTGCGTGGTTCATGTGGAAGCAGCGTGGCTCCATCCCAGCTCCCGTGGGCACCAATGGCTCGCTTCCGCCTCCCACGGAAGCCACATGGCTCCCTTGGAAGCAGTGTGGCACCCAGCGGCACAGTGCAGTTCCCGCTGGCTCTCGCGGAAGCAGTGGAGAGCCTACTGCATGCATATCGCGATGGGCTACTAGTATACTAGTAAAAAGCCAGTGACTGTAACGGCGTCACAACCATAACAACTGTTAGACCAGAACCACCACGGCCCCTCGCTGGGCTGGCCCCAAGCCCCATGGAGAGGTTAGGGTCACCCCTAGGCAACATGATAGGGTGCAAGTTTGATGGGGAAATGTCAAAGAAATAGGGGGGAAGGTCTTAAGGGTCTGTGGCGTTGGGGTCCAGAGTAGGTTTGGAGTCTTCTGGGGAAGGAAGAAGAAAATCCGATTAGAAAACAGCATCACCGCCGGCCTCGATCCCGAAATGGCGCTGCTGGCCAAGCACCTGCTGAAGCTGCTGCCCGAGGACAAGCAGATCAAGAACAGGTCCTTCCTGGAGGCGGTGTCCCACCTGCCGCCCTTCTTCCGTTGCCTTGGGTCCCCAACGTTTACGCCCATCAAGGCAGACATAAGTGGTAACATCACGAAAATCAAAGCTATGTGCAACACCCAGCCGGCCAAGTTCTGGACCCTGCAGAACATCCTGGAGGCGGAGAAGGAAATGTATGGAGCAGAGTGGCCCAAAATGGGGGCCACGCTGGCGCTGATGTGACTGAAAAGGGGCCTCCACTTCATCTAGGTCTTCCTGCAGAGCATCTGCGACAGGGAGCGGGATGAGAGCCACCCAACCTCATCCGCATAAATGCCACCAAGGCCTACGAGATGGCGCTCAAGAAGTACCACGGCTGGATCGTGCAGAAGACCTTCCAGGCAGCGCTGTATGCCAAGCCCTACAAGTCCGACTTCCTGAAAGCGCTCTCCAAGGGCCAGAACATGACGGAGGAAGAGTGCCTGGAGAAGGTCTGCCTGTTCCTGGTCAACTACATGGCCACCATTGGCGTCATCTACGAGATGTGCACCAAGGTGAATGCTGAGCTCAACTTTAACGCGTAGGCGTGCCCAGCGGCTGGCACTCCCAGAAACAGACAAGCCAGAATCACTGTGAAGCAAGCTGGCAGGCTGCCTTGGCCTGCATCCTCCAGAGTGGCCCAGAGTCTGCCTGAGGTTGTAGGGAACAGCCCTGGTTTCTGAAAAGTCATTTTTGGGGTCTGTCCTAGCAGAGTAATAAACAACCACCCTACTTCTGAATCACCTTTGATTTCACGGCAGCACAGACCGACTGCCTTCATTTCAGTGTAATAAAAATCAGTTAATGTTGCTAATAAGTCAAGCCCTAGGGTTTTCTGTCCCTGTCCCCCCACGTGGTACATGACCCTCAGGGAGCCCTGTCATACACCTCATTTTAAAAATGAGGATCTGGTGCAGTGATCTTTCGGGTCATGAAGGAAATGAGGAGTCTGATTTGAAATTATACAGGATTTTTTTTAAAGCAGACTGCTGTGTGCTCTCCTGTGGTTGCACAGCCCAGCATCACAGTGTTGTCAGTATAGACCCCGGTCTTTCCTACTGTCTTTTTCCAGACAGTTTTTTATAGTTGAAAACAACCAGCAAGCCTTTGATGACCTTGACCAAGGGGACTTTATTTTAAAACTATCAGGTATGAGTAACTGACCACAGATGACTGAATTTGCATTCTTCTGCATAAGTATTTTCTTCAGGGACAGCCTACCTCACCTAAAAATTACCTATCGTGTGTTCTCTCAGAGGGGAGACCACAAGCCCTCCTGATGCCGAGACCCAAGGAAACACCTCGCTGCCGTAACTGACCCTCCTGGCACTAACAAGAGCTGTATTTTGAAAGTGTTGGGATGAATAGAGGGACCCCCAAAGAATTCACGTGTGTTAAAATCCCAATGAGGAACAATTGGTGATTCTTATGCAAACACTGAAGAATTCTTAATAAATAAATCTCTATTTTGGAATAAAAAAACAACAACAACACACACACACAAAGTAAAGGGCAGTTTGTACAGACTGTTGAGAGCTCAGAATTAGAGTTTAATTGGGATAGAAATCTTGCTAATAGCACCTGATGCCTGAAATCTGAGCACTCTACTTATAGGTTTTCCAGTTCAAGTTTTTGGAGACTGCCTATTAAAACATTCCTGGTTGGAAAGTGTTTATATAGAAGCCCATAAATATTAAATATTTGCTGTGTTTACCATGCTTAGCTCTCTGTAAGGAATATGGAATAATGTTAAATGCCTCATGTTCTCAAGAAGCTTGAATTTTAAAATAAAAAATAAAGAAGAAGTATAAATAGCAAAAATGAAGAAAGAAGAAGCTTGAGTTTTAGGGGCAAAATCAGGCAGGCAGGTGAGCGGTTAGGAGCCAGCAGTCCCAGATTGCAAGAGGGATGTCTGTGGGATAGGGCCTAAACCAGCAGTTGGACATCCCCCGAAAGGTCCCAGATTGCGAGAGGGTGCAGGCCGGGCTGAGGGACCCAACCCCTCCCATGCACGAATTTCATGCACCAGGCCTCTAGGTATAGGATAAGGGACATATATAACTATAATTAGGTTATAATGTCAAAAGTACCCTTGCAGAAATTATATTGACTTTACTTAATTCACCACTTAGAAGAATCATGCTCCATTTTGGTCTTAAAGGCAGAATTATTAATAATATATTCACACCTGTGTTTCCTTCTGAGTGTTTTATAGTTTTAGCTTTTACATTTAGGTTCATTTTGATCTATTTGGGGTTACTAATTCCTTTTTATATAAAGTTACTTATTTTTGCTCCTAATATTTTGTTTTCTATTCTTTTTCTCTCCATTAGTGCAAATAATTGGGAATTAATTCTGTTCTGAAATTCTGCTGATTAAAGAAGCTTTCAAGAATGCAGGCATAAACACCAAAAAGGAAATTTAAGAATAATGACTTTAGAAAGATACATTTCTAACCCAATTAAGAAACACATTATAAATATTTTAATATATATCTACTTTCTACTGCTTGTGTCCTCTACTTTAAGTTTCTCCCTTTTCCCCTCACCAAGATATTTTGTTGGAATGCTTTTGTTGAAATTGCTTGAAAAATGAACTCAATCGAGGTCACATTAGAGCGGCTTAAAAACATAAAATCTTTACTTACAATAATCATGTAGTCAATATTAAAATGTGCTCTGCACTGTGGACACAGCTCACAGATATGAAAACATAAGTTTAGACACAGTGGCAGAGCCTCCTGAGGAATGACATCATGTGAACTCCATGAATGTCCAAGGCTACAGGGATTATAACAGATTAGAGACCCGGTGCACGAAATTCGTGCACGGGGGTGGGGGGGTTGTCCCTCAGCCCAGCCTGCACCCTCTCCAATCTGTGAACCCTCAGGGGATGTCCAACTTCCAGTTTAAACCGGCAGTCGGACATCCCTCTCACAATCCAGATTGCTGGCTCCCAACCGCCTGCCTGCTTGATTGCCCCTAACTGCTTCTGCCTGCCAGCCTGATCACCCCCTAATCACTCACCTGCCAGGCTGATTGACGCCTAACTGCTCCCCTGCCAGCCCACTTGCTCCCAACTGCCCTCCCCTGCAGGCCTGATCTCCCACAACTGCCCTCCTTGTGACAACATGGGTGCAGCAATCTTGTGACCACATGGGGGTGGCCATCTTGTGTGAGGGTGAGATGGTCAATTTGCATATTGCCTCTTTATTATATAGGATTCTTGAGGTCCATGTACAGTGTGGTTGAAACTTTCTTTGGCTAATTTAGTCTCTGGCAGGCACTGGAGAACATGTAAATGTCTCTCTACATGGGGAATTTTATTTTAACAAATGATATTATGAAAATTAGTTTAATATGAGACTGAGTTCTAATCTCAGATTCCAATTATGATTAATACTGTTTTTCTACATGAATAAAAGTACTTCTGTCTTGATTTTTGAATGTATAGTCTTGTGTCAATTTTTTTCAAAAATTCTCTGTTTAACAATTGGTTTAACAATGAAGTTCTTTTTTAAAAAATGTGTCTCTGTGTTAGAAAACAACTATTGCTCAAGCCTTTGAAATACATGCTCACTTTTGTTAAACATAAAAATCTACAGCCTTTCTTTATGTTATTTAAAATTTTTAAATAAATTTTTTTCATAGATAATATATAATTATAATATTTGAAGCATTTTTTCAAACTAGATCTAGAGCCCATAATGCCTCCCTCCCTTTTCCTATCCCAACTATAAGATTCTAATATATAGTACCTAGAAATAGAATATTTTCTAGGATCTGGGTTGAAAATGCATTGTACCCTACTGTATAAAATGTTTTTCACATTTTTGTGAATATAAGAAATTCCATTTTGAGTCAACACAACATCAAGCCAGCCAGTGTTCTGGGAACAGAGATGGTAAGCAATGTGCCATTGGAGGGCAGTGATACAATGTCTCTCACTATCAGTTTAATAATTAGGTATATTCAAATTTCTAAAAGTAGTAATTTTTAGGTCTTTGATTTGTAAATCTCTCCCAATTTTCTCAAAATGATTTGGCTCGGTTGCCAGAAGCCAATTCCAGCATGTCATAATTGCAAGAGTTTCATCAAAAAGTTGATGGAACTTGGGGACTCAACAAGGGCTGAGTCACATATGTTATCACCTGTTGGGAATGGCTGAGGGCATTTCCCCAAACCTGAAAAGGGATGATTGCTTGCTGCCAGACAGCTCAGGGCATCTTAATCTACATGTTATTGCCTCCTACTGGCCAAACACCTAAACAGCCGTAGGCTAATTCCTCCAATCTGACAATGGCTACTGTATACTGAAACCCTGACCCTTTGAAGTGTTTATCTCTGCCTCGCCTCAGGACAATTTGTGTTAATAAAAAGCATGGGGTCCTGAGACAGGAGAACTTAGTTTCTTTAACTAGGCTCCTGTGATCCCCAAATGCCTTTCAAAATTATGCTTCATCTCTGGACTCTTACTTAAGTTACACACACACAGCCTCTTTTCCAGATTGCTGAACCCTTCTTAATGCCGGAAAAAGAACCCCGGCACTCAGTTACTTCTTGAAGTACTGAGTACACAAAAGATATTTTCTTTTTAACTTATTCTTAATATCCTCTTAATAGGTTCATGTTTGGGGGAAAGGACACATCTAACTTTAATGATGATGTATAAGAGGAAAGATTATCTGCTAAGAGCGAGAAGCTCAGAATTATTTAGACGGCTTGGGAAATACTGAAGGTAAGAAATGGCAAGTGAGTGAAATATATCCAAGTGTTTACTTACCAAGGACAAGCTGAGAATAAAGCTAATCATTTTTAAGAAAATCAATCAGAAATTTAGTGATTTATTTCCCCTAACAACATTAGGGTAACTAAAGCAATGGCAGTTGGATTGGAGAGAAGGGGAGAGACTTTATTTAGAACTTTACGAATTTTGAAGATGTTCAGTGCTTCCAGGTGGTCACCAATGCCTTCCTTTGAATTTTCCTTTTTATTTTTATCTTAGTAAAATTAACCTTACCTTCCTAAGCCTCAGAATGCTGAGTAACTTCTGGATTACTAGACCTTGGAACTAGAAAGGCCTCAACACTTGATCTACTTCAGCCCCCATGATTAAATACACATTAAAATATTAGATTCTTTACAGATGATGTAATTAAGCCTCAAAGATTTGCCCAAGACCAATAACTAGTTAGTGGCTGAATAAGAAGTATAGGGTATCAGGAAGCAAAGGACCACCTGGAAAGCAGGATGAGCACATTCTCAGGGATGATGGATTGCTGGGAATTCATTTAACAAAATGTGGTTTGGGAAGTTGGAACTGACAACTGCTTATTGTGTATAAAATAATGCAAGGGGATTGGACACTGATCATCCAACACAGGTTAGCTCGTTAAAGTTTGTAAGTGCCTTTTTGTTCCCATACTTTAGTTATAATGCCATTTTCAACTTTTTAAAATCTAAGCATTTACCTCCTTTTTTGAAAATGTATCATCTACCAAGGGATGTACAAAAAAATCTAGTTATCTGAGCTAAACACTTCTGATAATTAGCCAACATGAAACCAGAAGCAAAAGCAAAATAAGCATTTTATACTGTTTGTGGTTCCACAATAGACTAGCTACTTGAGCTTCAGTGGTTTTGTTGTAATAGATCTTTCATATGGTCATAACTAAATATATATTAAGGATTTTCAAGAAATTAAAAAATGGAATAAACCTAATGTGCTAATTCTACACAGTAAAAATCCTTGCTAAAACAGCTTTCAGAATTCAAATTATAAATTTACATAAAATACTAAAATAATCATGAAATCTCCTTGGAACAAGTTGATAATTTCAAGGTAGCTACTACGTTAATTTTCTTCCACTGCACTATGTGTATATTAGGGTTTTATTCTGTTAATAGGATTTGCTTTGGTTTTAAGACACACAAGTTCCTTAAAGCACCATATGTAGAAGTAAACTCCTGCTGTTTTCAAGGTTTTTGTCTTTTTTCTCCTTAGGAGCGTAATATATATATATATATATATATATATATATATATATATATCTACATGGATACATAGCACATAGAAATATTATTCATTTGTTCGATGTTATTAATCCTCTGCTCCTATACAGTATTAGGCATTTGAGTGTTACAGATTCATTTAATTAAAAAAAATAACTAGCTACTGTATTCAACATCTACAATAGTCCAGATGTGAGTATAGAGATGATTAATCATGACCTTCATTAGTAGGAATCTGATTGTCTCTTTTATATGCACTAACTGAAAACAAAGTAAAACAATAATAATTGCAGATATGCATTATATAGTCACCCCAGGGTTGTCTGTTTGCATAGCATCTGTGAATGGCTAATTCACTGAAGAACATAAGCAGTTCTCTGTTGGTGGTGAGGAGAATAGTTTTGGCTGCTGTTACATTGGTCCTGACAGGATATCACAAATGCCTAAACCAAATCAATAGAAGTAGAAATAGTAACATAAGGGAACATTCAGTTAATAGTTAAGTGTTATTATCAATAAGAATGGATGTTGGGTAAGATAGAGACAGTAAACATGTGAACAATTCTTGTTTTGAGTTTTTAGCATTTGGGAGCTTTTTAATCAAATTCTAATAGTGACCTTTTGGAGGCTAATGAACTACTTTAAAATATAAACATCTATATATAGTCTCATAGAAAATGTTTATATACATAATTTTTTTTCCACTTAATATGGGGAACATCATGGTCTCCCTGAAATTGATCTATGATCTCCTTTGACTTGAAACATGGTTTAAACAAACTATGAAGATTTGGGGTTAAAATTTAAATGAAAGACAATATTGTATTTTATTTATTTTTATTGTTACAGTATGTAACTTCATAAACTTATATATCTATGTTAGAATTTTTTAAGTTACTCCTAGTTACTACCATGTTTTTTATTTTAATTATTGCATCAATATTCATATGCCACGTACACTACTCTAGGTACTACAGATAAATTAGTGACTGGAACAGATATGATACCTTTGTCATAAAGAAAGCAGTGTTGCCCAGCCGGTGTGGTTCAGTGGTTGAGCATCAACCTAGGAACCAAGAGGTCATGGTTTGATTCCTGGTCAGGGCATATGCCCAGGTTGCAGTCTTGATCCCCAGTAGGGGGCGTGCAGAAGGCAGCCAATGGATGATTCTATTTCATCATTGATGTTTCTCACTCTCCCTCCTCTCCCTTCCTCTCTGAAATAAATAAATATATGTATATATATATATTTTTTTAAAAAAAGAAAGCCAGGGGACATATATAATACTTTTAACAATAAAGATTTTTTTTAAAAGAAAAGGAGATTATAAATGTGATATAAACTCTGAAGGAAAATTGAGGCTGCAGTTAGGATTTAGTCAATCTAGAGTTGGAGATGGAGGTAGGGAGGTAGCTATGTCAGGGAAGGTTAATTTTGGGAAGTGAATAGATTTATGAATGAATAAACCAGTGAATGATTAATGAATAAATTGGATTTTAAGCCTCTAAGGCTTGTCTTTAAAAAATCTAACCGCTTTATTGTGATATAATTAACATACCATACAATTTACCCATTTAAAGTGCACAACTTACTGGTGTTTAGTATATTCACAGAGTTGGCTACCATCACAACAATCAATTTTGTGACATTCTCAATACCCCCACAAAAGAAACTTATACCTATAAGCAGTGACTCCATATTTTCCCCCAACCTACCCCCACCAACCCATAGGTGAGCACCAACTGCTTTCTGAATCTATATATTTGCTTATTCTGGAAACTTAATATAATTGGAATTATATTGATCTTTTGTGACTGACTTCCTATTTTAATATTTCAAGATTCATTTATGCTGTGGCATGTATTAGCATTTCATTCCTTTATTTAGTGAATAGTATTCAATTGTATGGACATACCAAATTTTGCTTATCCATTTATCAATTGATGAACATTTGAGTGGCTCCCACTTTTTTTTTGCTATTATGAATGATGCTGCTATGAACATTCGTGTACAGATTTTGTTTGTATCTAGTAGTAGGATTGCTGAGTCATATGATAACTCTAATCTTAATCTTTTAAAAAATATATTTTTGTTGATTTCAGAGAGGAAAGAGAGGGAAAGAGTGAGAGAAACATCAATGATGAGAAAAAATCATTGATTGGCTGCCTCCTGCACACCCTACACTGGGGATTGGGCCCGAAACCTAGGTATATGCCCTGACTGGGAATCAAATTGAGACCTCCTGGTTCATAGATTGACGCTAAACCACTGAGCCACTGAACCAACTGGGCTATTCTTAATCTTTTAACTGCCAGACTATATTCTTTACCTTTGTTTTACATTTTATTAAATTTGTCTTATTACTTTCATCTCTTGGTAGTAGATATTTTCTGGAAAAATTCCATTTGAGTTGAATTATTTGTTAATGGAACCCTGATTTATGTGTTTTAAAGGACCTTGATATTTAATGGTATCTGGATCTTAACACTTATGTAAAAGCTCTGAGTTAGGAAAAGCAAACCTGATTCCAAAGCTGATCTCTAACTCACTATTTGAGTCATTATTAACTTACTGTGAGACCTGGGCATTACTATTAACCCATAAGATAGAATGAACATTTTTTTGAGAAAAATTATCTTGTACAATATATAAATAACCAGTGAAGTAATCAGAAAGAAAAATTATATCAATTGTCATAAATTACATCAGATTTAGACAGGGTGACAGAAAAACAAAACAATAAAGTATAGATAAATTCAGATTACTTAAGGAAAAGGTTTGATTCAGATATTTACCATTTTAATTTAATTTATAATTGAAGATAGATAACTCAAAGTGAGAATCTCATTTCTATCTATTCACTAACCCCCACCTCCTTCCCTATATAGTCTTTGGACAGAGCTTTAGTTTCAACTTTTTCTGTTGCCACTTTTTATCTAAGAGCCACTCAGAATATGGCAAAAATTAGGAACTGAATGATCAGTTAGTTAATCAGAATTTAATATAAAATGAAACTTTCAACAGTTCTGAGGTCCCTGGGGAATCAGATAATATTGAATTCCTAAAGCTTAAAAGATGTAGCAGCTGGTACTTATCGCTGCTATTTAGTCCATGTTTGTTTTATTTATTTATTTATTTATTTATTTATTTATTTATTTATTAGCTTTTCATTCTTTCTTTTTTATATTTATTTATTTAGGCTGAATCTCCAGCCCTTTATTTTATTTAAAATCTTTATTGTTTAAAGTATTACGTAAGTCTTATTTTTCCCCATTGACCTCTCCCCAGCCATTCCCACCCCCCCTCAGCACATGCCCTCACCCCCTACTGTCTGTGTTCATGGGCTATGCATGCATACAAGTCTTTTACCACCCCCTCTCACACCCCGCCGCCCACCTTCCCTCTTAGATTGGACAGACTGTTCAATGCTTCTGTGACTCTGGCTCTATTTTTGTTCATCAGTTTATGTTGTTCATTATATTCCACAAATGAGTGTGATCATGTGATATTTATCATTCTCTGACTAGCTTATTTTGTTTAGCATAATGCTCTCCAGGTATATCCTGTTGCAAATGGTAAGAGTTCCTTCTTTTTCACAGCAGCTTAGTATTCAATTGTGTAGATGTACCACAGTTTTTTAATCCACTCATCTGCTGATAGGCAGGCTGTTTCCAAATGTTAGCTATTGTAAATTGTGCTGCTATGAATATAGGGGTGCATATATCCTTTCTGATTTCTTGGGATATAGTCCTAGAAGTGGGATTACTGGATTGAATGGGAGTTCCATTTTTAATTTTTTGAGGAAACTGGGCCAGAGACTGGCTAGAAATGGAAAAAGGTATGCTATCAAAATGTGTAATTTTGAGCTATTTCTTCTATGGAAAGGAGAGAGATGCTATTCAATTAGTATTTACCATGCATATTGACAGCCTATTGCATGTAAAACTTTTATGTGGTTAAGATGTAGGTTGCAAAGATAAACAATACCCACTACTTTCCAAAAGTTTATCTAAAGTACATAGATAGCTGTTAAATATGTTGAAAATGTCTAAAGATCATTATATCAGTAAATAAAAACACTAAAGAAATTCAGAGGAAGGAGACCTGACTCATACCAGAAAGACTTAAAGAAGGCTTTGGAGGGAGGATTTGGTTCTACTCATGCTGAGCCTTGGAGTTGGGGTCCTATTCCATCTGGCAGAGGATGCGAAAATCATTCTAGACAGAAGGCACATCGGGAGCAAAGGCACACAATAAGAAACTGCACCAAGCCTGCTTGGTGAAAAAGAGTTGTATCCAAAAAAATTCAAGAAAAGCCTTAGATAGGATCATTCACAAATCCCTTAGCTATATCGAATAATATCGGATTTTTGCAGCCTTTAAGAATCTTGATTTATTTTTCTGCATGAATTTTGGGGGCTCTCTTCCTCTTCACTTACCATCCCACTGGAGGAATACAGAGCCCCCAGATCTCCAAAGGGATATGTTTAGACTTGCCATACGACTATGTAGAGATGAGAATGTTTCTGTCCAAAGACGATGCCAACATAATACCCCACTATTAGGCCCATCTTCCTGAGGGCAGGGGAATTCAGAAAGTATCTTTTGGATGAATGAATGAGTGAGTTGAGAGGAGACCAGCAGACCATTTTTATGGTGTCATTTAGAGGAACTCTTTTAGAAATGGGTTATAACATATTCTAGATTCTTATATTGTAAAATCCCTTCAAAGTGCTTTTGGGTATGCACATATCTGTTATACTACTTCTATAGAGACATTCGAGTTCTCTTGAAGCTTGAGGCATGGAGAAGTCAGGATAGAGAGCCAAGAAATATTTCTGACTGCCAACAGTTGCCAATGAAATTATTTAACTCTAAATGTGTCAGTGTCAATATATGAGATTTGTTTGGCATTGCCCCTTGTGTATTCAGAAAATCATTAGAAGTTTGTTCAACTTTTAAAATCTTATAATCCAAGAGATTGAAAGTATATATTTTTTGTAAATGAATAATATCTAGAATATAATATATGTCAGGAAGTTTTCTATAGTCTTCAATGAATGAAGGAAGCTAAGTAAAAATAGAGAATTAACATTTTTTCATCAATTTAATTAATAAAGACTTTTCGTCAAAATAACTTGAACTCTACAGTATACTCATGATGGGCTTGAATAATTTAAGTCATTAAAATACACTGGCAAATGTTAAACATGTGACTGTTGAACATCCTGAAATGATCAATTACAATTTTCAATCTGAAAGATATATAAATTAAGCAAAAAAATAAAAGTGGCTCTCATGGCCATTTCTGACAAAACTGAGACAAAGACATAGTTGATAAGAAAGCAAATAATTAACTTTAAAATAATTCATCTTAAAAGACAAAAACGGTTTTTCATATCCTACCCCTTAGCTATGGCAGAAAGGTGTCAGAGCTCAATATTTTGACATGTTTATATCAGATCTTGTCTTAAGGTGATATTACAGATACAAGCGAGGCCCTGTGTAACTCTTCACAGTTTATTTCTACCAATTCTCTACCCAGTGGTGACCTGAGTTTAGTGTTTTCTTATTTCCATTATGTATCATCCTAATATATATAAAGAACTAGGTGCCGGTGTCGTCACGACTGAACAGGCGACAGGTCACCATGAAGTGCATGGAGCACCTCTCAGTCCCCCCCCCTTTCCCCCCCGCCCCCGAGCCCCTCACCATGAGCGGGGGCTGGCAGCGGGGTGGGACTGGGGACTGTTGAGCGGTGGTGGCTGGCGGGATGCTTCCTGAGGTGGCCGTGAGCTTAGCAGAGCAGTCATCCGGGTGGTAGTGAGTTTCGCAAAGCAGTTGTGGGACAGGGGAGTTTCGCGGAGTAGTTGCAGGGTGGGGGGAGGGGGGAGTTTTGCGGAGCATCCAGTGGTGAGCTTCCTGGGGCGGCAGCAAGCTTCAAGGAGCAGTCAAGGTGCAGGGGGAGCCTTGCAGAGCAGTCACAGAATTCGCGGAGCATCCTGGGGTGGGGAGCTTCATGTAGCATCGCAGGGTGGCAGAGGCCATCGTCGGAGGCCAGGCTAGGCCTAGGGACCTTAACCGTGCACGAAATCGTGCATGCTGGGCCTCTAGTCACTTAATAAATATGTCTTAAGTGCCTGCGATGGCCAAAGACTCTTCTATGTGCTGAGGGATACATACAGCAGTGGACACAACAGACAACCATTCCCATTCTCATGGACCTTATATTCCAACATGGGACAGGACAGGCAACATGAAAATAAACCAGCACATTATGCCAACAGAGTTGATAATTTTATCTGAAGAAAGGAGTTTAGCTTTAAAATGTATCCTCATTTAAAGTGCCTGGGGTCAATTATACTTATTAGTATTAATATGTGCACCTCAGAGTCAGGTCAGTGGGGTTATTTGTGAATACTGTGCTATGCATATCTATTCTTTCGTAGTAAAATTTGCACCACCCTGATAATTCCTCAGTTTTTTAAGTAGTTTAATCTGAGGTATATGCAGTCAGATGAGGCACTGAACTTGTACAGTGCCAAATTTTAGTGAGTTCACTTGGCTTGCTGTCAGCAGTCGACATCAGATATCAAGCTTCTGGCAGGAATCTGCATGAAGTCATCTCTTCCACCTTCACTTGACCTCAGCTCAGGGGCTATACAGCTCAGCTGTAATGTTTCATAATATATAAAGACACATCAATTCCATGCCAGCCCTGCCCTCCATCCTTGCTGAGCTTAAATAATAAGTAAAGAAAGCAAACTTCAATTATGCAAAACAATGTTTTCACCCCATTCAGATGTTTATTAGATTTCCTACTGTATATGTTTTATGAGCAAGCAAAAGGCAGGATCTCATCTAAATCCAACACCCCTTTCAGCATTAAAAAAACAAGTTGTTTTATCTAGGTCAATGGCGTTTATCTATTTTTACATTCCAATCATTATCGGAGGAAACACCAAAATTATAAAAAAACAAAAATAAATATAATAGATGTTTTCATGCTATTTCTGACCTGAAAATAAATAGAATGCAGTAACAGGAAGTTTGTATATTTCAGATGAAATTAGAAAAAAGTGCATCTGAAATAGTATATCTAATCAATGTACCTGAACACTCATTCATTGAAAACTGTGTTATTGGCTATCATTCTTTACACACAAATAAATTCAGGGCTATCAATCTTGAAACCAGTCTTAATCAAAAGAAATTAAGATGAATTTTAATCTAAACAAGTAAATAAAAAGCAAAATCCCAAACAAAGAAACTTAACCCTAATAGTTTGAACTGATTTTATAATGTCTTTTCTCTTGGAGATAATCAAGCATAAACCATTGAGAATCTACTTTGCTTGTGCAAGTCATTTTGCTAGATAGTTCAGGTCAGGTATTATTCCTACTTTAAATACATCATCTTTGCCTGGAGGAACAAGAGGGCTCTACAAAATATTCTGGAATCTCAGAAGCTATTGTCATCCCAGAGACTACCTGCTGGTTTGCAAAGTTCAATACCTTTTCATTGAAACATCAGGAACCTGGCGGGGCAGCTGTGGCTAAGTGGTTGGGTGTCAACCCAGGAACCAAGAGATCACATGTTCGATTCCCTATCAGGGCACATTCCTGGAGTTGTGGCTTCCATCCCCAGTAGGGGGCATGCAAGAGGCAGCTGATCAATGATGTTTCTCATATCTATTCCTCTCTCTAAAAAATCAATGAAAACATTAAAAGAAGAAGAAGGAGAAGGAGAGGGGGAGGGGGAGGGGGAGGGGAAAGAAACACCAGCACTTTCTTTGGAGAACACAAGAACTCTTGCCTTCATTGATCTGTCTCAGCATTCTGAAGGTTGTCCAATTCTGGGAGCTCACCAACTTTCATTTCATCCATTAGGCCTGGAGTTAAGAACAGACCTGCAAATTCTGTCAAAATTGGTGATGTATGGCTGCTGAGAATTTCAAATTGCTTCAAGTCCAGGAGCCAACAAAGTAATGTCCCACTACAGGATGAGATCACAACATCATGCACTCACTCTCTATGTGAGCTGCATTCTATATGCATGGGGAAGAGCCAAAGCATGAGTTCATTGAAGAAATGGCAAGGAGATTCTCCTTAACCCTCTAGCTACCAAGAATTTAACCAGATTCATCATGACTATATATCTCCCTTAGGATACCTACCCCTGAATACAGCCCTACACTTCACACAGCCCCAGTGATGATAGACTGATAAAACAGATGCATAGAGAACAAAGTACAAATGTCATTTATATGGCTGATTGGACTGAAATTTCCAAATGCACCATCATCTTGTCAGCCATGATGGCTAAAGCACCCCAGGTTTATAAATTTGGCTGCCATTCATGAGTTTAAGAATGTAATAGAATATTGTCATCTGCCTTGAGTGAGTTGTACAAAATATGTGGGGTTTTTTTGTATGTAATTGTGACAAGCAAGTTTTAGATGAGAAGTCAAACTAAGGTGTTGGTTTATGAAGAGGGTTAAAATTCCTTTGAGATTTTTTTAAGTATTTGGCAAATGTGAAAGCATTGAGCTCAGAGCACGTTGGAGGCTTCTTTCTCATTGGTCCCAATTATTTCTACGTTTCAGGAAACAAACTGTGCTCACAAGAAGAAAATGTATGTTGAATGAACAATTCAAACTGTGTGAGGTCATCAAGAAGAGGTTTTCACAAGGCATAGCCTTACAACAAAGTAGTTTGGAAAACAAAAGGTAGTAAAATGTATCTGTGGTTCTTTTCTCATAATAGGCCTTCAGATTTCTAAGAGAGTAGAAGAGTGCTCATGAGGATTCTTCAGCATGGGCCTGAAATAAATGTGGAGAGGGAGGACCATGGAGGGTAGGGCTCAATGAGAGGTTGTTCATGTGAAAGCAGGGATATGACCTCGGCTGCCATGCATTTCCTCTTCCTGTCTTTTTAACATGCTCATCTTCTTCCATGTGTTCTCTCCAAATATAAGGTTGCTTAACAAAATATAGAATGCTCAGTTAAATTTGCATTTTGGATATACAATAAACAATTTTATTTATTGAAAAAAATATATACACACACACACACACACGGTGGGGCAAAAGTAGGTTAACAGTTGTGAGTACATGAAATAGTTTATTCTTTTATTATTTATTAATTATTGCATTATTTTCTATACAAAAAACTGCAAACCTACTTTTGCCCTACCCTATGTATATATATGTGTGTATATGTATATATGTATTTATATACATGTATACATGTATATAGGTATATAGGTATATATGTGTATATACGTATATCATATATATATATATATATATATATATATATATATATATATATATGGAGAGAGAGAGAGAGAGAGAGAGAGAGAGAGAGAGAGAGAGAGAGAGAGAGATTATCTAAAATTCAAATTTAACTGAGCCTCTTGTGTTTTGGTTTGTTAAACCTGGCAACCTAGTCTATATCTTATCCACTCCATCCCACCAGAGCTTTACATTGGACAGAGGAAATGAGTACAATTAATAGCTCACAAGAAAACCATTACCAAATAAATCAGGCTGGCCTTGCTACCTCTGGTTATTAATAGGCTGAGTTTCAATGATGAAATAGTTGCTTGACATGTACCTTTCTGGCCAGTTCTCACATTCCTACTCTCACCTCCTGCTCCAACATTAACTGCTTTCCCTTAAGTTAATGGTTTGAGTAAAGTACTGGATGAAGTGGGAAAACTGCCCTCAGGAGGAACTGTCTCAGGTGAGGGCTCCACACTGTGGGGACACATCCTCAGAGGGAAGGGTTAATAGGTTCAGCCTTCAGGTTTTTGTCCTTCATTCTTCTTCTTCAGCAGAATCTTCGATAAACACCCCTGTTAGATCACCCACTTGGTTGAGCCCACTAATTTTTGCATGTGAATGCTTTGGATATTAAGTGGAATTTTGAGGTAAAAATGAAAACATTGCTATGTTGCTGCTCTCACATATTCACCATGGAAAAGAAATGTTTTCAAATATGCATTGCCTGAGTCTGCTTTAATGAGAGAGCTATAAGAAGAAAAAAGATATTAAGCTGTGTTCTCACTGAGAGAGTGCAAAACTGAAAACTCTTGCACCAGAGAATCCACAATTGATTGATGCAAGTCATGGCAATGTGTCAAATTTAACAGCTTTCAAGCACTATCTTACAAATTGCACATATTTTCTCTCTTATGTAAAGATTTAAATTGGCAATGTATTACATCTGTTTTAGTCTCAGTAAATTATATAAATAACTTGCATGATACACAAAATTTCTTGCTAACACATCAAGTGTTACAACACATTTTCATCTTTCATAGTTCGTATATAGAACACAGAATGCCCCTAGAATGCAAACTGTAAAGCGGATATTGAAACTTAGCACATCCTAGGAAAATAAGAAGCGTTCCTTGTAGGTTGGAAGCTATGCTTTCCAAGTGGTAGGACAAAAATACCACAAATCTGCTAATAAATCTGCTAGTAAACTTGCTAAATATATTCAAAGGATACTAGTTACCTTATAGTGAGTAATGCATATATGTGCCTCTTGATTATGACTTGGAATATATCCTCCTTGAGTCTCTTTCACATTCAAATACAGTTCTACCTATTTTTAAGCAACCTTTTACGTTGATGTGAATTTATTTTTTTATTTGTCAGACTGTCCCAATTGTGTCAGCAACTACATTGATTGATTGATTGATTGATTGATTAATGGATTGATCTTTAATCTAAGACTGGTTTTCTCACTAGAGTTCATCCCTATGACTTAAATTCTGCTAATAGAAAAGAGCCAAGTTGTTTCCTTTGTAACTTCCCATGTGTTCTACTTAGAAAAATATGACTGCTACAAATATATTGAGCATGCACTGATGCCTGCTTTAAGCTTCTTTTCATCTTCATTTTAAAATTCTTTTAAGGTTCCATTTAACTGTACTTTAAAATTATAAAAAAGAACCTTTAGTAAAATTGATAAATATGAATATTTCAGAATCTGGTATCTGAAGTCAGTTATGTGTCAGAGGTGGCTGAGAATGGACTATCTAATGCAAATAAGTGATAATTAGATTTAGCTACAAAGGTCAAAAAGCTGAGGTAGAAAAGAGAGAGTGATTTTGTCTCATTAGGAGAAGTTTTATGGTCTCATGGTCACAAATAACGTAGCACAAGTGTTTCATTTTAACGTTCTATTTTTGTATTTCTTCTCTCCAAGTCTAAAATCTCAGGGAAATTGAAGATCAGAAGTGGGCCTAGGACAGAACTCTTAGAGCAGAGAGAATGCTAATAAAAACAAACTACTTTTCCTGAAGTGGGGACAAGTACGTAGTTGGAAGTAGCTTATTGAAAGGGGTCAAAGAGAAAAAAGGACTTTAAAAGCTTACTGCTCTGGACCCATGACACTAGACACTGAGGCAAAACTCAATCCCATTTTTTCCCCAAGGAAAAGGCCTTTGCCACCTGAAAAGGATTGTATTTGAGGCATTTGGTGTGGAAAGCCAAAGATAATAGGTAGTAAGTGATGATTGTTAAGAATCAATGCACAGTCCTAAATTGTACTTGGGTGGTTTTATTTCTTTAAATATTTCTCTACTTGCATATAGTTGTACAATATAATAGTTGATATCATACCTTTACCTGAGCTTAGCCAAGTACTATCCAGAAAGAAATATGCATAACTTACATCTTGGTTTTGCAAACCCAAATCTCTGTTTAAAATAAACCCATAGAAATTACTATGCAGATGACTTGTAAATCCATTACTCCCCCTTCCCCACCTCGCTCTGTCTGCCAAACTCCAGTTCTATATTCCCACACCCTCAGACATCTCTACCTTAATTCTTAAATATCTGAAATTAAACCCAAGTCTTTGCTCTGTTGCCTAATTTTCCTTCAAGGCTTTCGCCTTCTCCCTAATACTTGTATTCTGCCTTGTCTCACTGTGACAATTCTACAGCAACCTCTCCTTTACCTGGCCATCCCTTTCTCATCTGCATTGCTCTATCCTATTTCCAGATCTTACGGGACATCACCTGAACCCTTCTAGGGCCTTCTACTTGTTCTTCCTGACTCCAATAAACATTCTGGTTTCTTTGATTAAAGAATCAAACACATTCCTATATATTTAAGCTGTATGAGCATTTTATAATTACCACCTTTTAGGGAAATATCAATATAAATTCTATTTTCAATTATTTCTCAACAAATAACTACTTTGAGTTAGAAATTTTCAAGGTGTGATTTGTGTGGGTTCTTAAAGAGTTTCTTCCATTTGCTATGTTTGTCATGCCCTATTTTAGTATATTCAATTTTATTTAAAACTAAACAAAAATACCATCTTTCTAATATAAGATTTAAAAGAACATTATATTTATAATATTATTTATTAAATAATATGTATGAATAAATAATGTTATTTATGAAATAATACTTATGAATAAATACTTTTTTTATGAAAAGGCTCCATGTTCATAAGTATGATATGATAGAAAGGAGTGAGAAGAGATAATATATACTTCATAAATATTGAGTAATTTTATTGAAGGGTGAACACATTTAAATAATAAGCAAGGACCTGGAAAACTTTGACATAAAGAATACAAAGAACAATAAAATAGAAGATATTATTATATTTCTACTGACTGACAAAGGTTTTCCACAGTACAGAGCAGCGATTTTCAACCTTTTTTTATTTCATGGCACACATAAACTACTAAAAATCAGCGACACACCAAAAAAATATATGTTATGCCAATTTATCAAAAAAGGTATAATTTTGATTCATTCATACCACACATATATTGTTGTGTTTGCTGTTATCATTTTTTATTTGACAGTCTAAGCGAAAAGAGGTCAGTGCCCCTGACTAATTAGTCAGATATTACACATTTTAAAAATTCTGTGGCACACCAATTGAAAATTACTGGTATAGAGGTGAAGAAGAGGTACTCATGCTAACATGCAGTAAAATACAGGGTAGATTGACAACTTGAGATGAATATTAATTAGAGAGAAATATGTGATTTCTGGAATCAGTGAGGATTCTGTTCTAAGATCCAAGTGAAAATTGATGAATGACTAGGTATATTTTAATCTTTTTAACTTCAAAGACTGTTCATAAAATATAAGAGGCAGACAGGTCAATAATTTTCAGGACATGTAGTTAATTAAAAGGTTTCTGCTCTCATGTAAAGAAGTTCCAACTATCCTTCTGTGAAAAGGAATTTCTTATTCTTATCTATTATAGATATAGGGCCAGTTAACATTTAACTGTCACACAATTGCAAAGCACTTTACAAATGTGAAATATTATGTAAGTACCATAGAATCCATTACTGCATACTCAATCTTGAAGCAACAATTAATGAACAATGCAGTAATATAGAACAGCCTTACTAATGGAAATTTAACTTTCCTATAACTTTAGGAGATTTCAGAACATTAGATAATTATTTCAAGTCAGATGGAATTTTAATCCATATATTATTTATGCTGTTTGGTTAGGTAGATAGATACATATGTAATATCTTACACATAAAATTAGATATAATTTTTATATTTCCTGCATTAAGTAATAATCTTCATTCTAGGATTCATATGTTTACTGCTTCATAACAAAGCATTTTTAAGCACACTCACTATGCTAAGCATTATGTGCAATTTGCAATAGGCTCAGACTTTAGAAGCTGGTGATGCTAAATGACCCTTTATTTGAAGAATCCTAATTTTTCTAAGTCAGATTTTTGGGGAAATGGTCAGAGAAAGCAAGGTAAGTGCATTCTATTTGTAGAGGGTCCCTAGGAAGGTTTGAGGCTAAAGATAGCTGTGGTGTGACCTGAGGCTCAGTCGGGGGCTTCTGTTATGTCACCTGCAAACTGATTGTCCCATTCACTGTTTTCACATCACTTGGACAGAGGATATTAGTCTCAACAGCTACACCAAATTTTAATGTTTGGTGCTTTTAGGACACAGACACACCTCATTTTATTGTGCTTTGCTTTATTGTACCTCACAGATGTTGTGGTTTTTCTGTGAGTTTTTGTGTTGTTGTTTCTGTTTTACAAATTGAAGGCAAGATCCTCCATCAGCAAAAAGATTACAACTTGGTTTATTACAATACTCACTTTGTTTCAGTGATCTGGACCCAAACCTGCAATATCTCCAAGGTATGCCTATACTCCCATTTTTTTAAAAGAAAACCATGAGGAAAAGTAGGCATGAAGAACCCAGAGATTTTATCAGTTCTCAGAACTGCAGGCAAATGAAGTAAAAGTGATTTCAAGAATGAATATCCGGGCAAGCTGCCCTTTGAGTGAAATGAAGAGATTTCAGAAGGTATGGGCCTGCCTTTCCTGTCTGTGCCCATAGCGCTCTTGCAAACATGGTGAATGTTCCCCAAACCCATCAGGCTTTCTGTAAGAGGTGTGGCAAGCATCAGCCCCACAAAGTAACACAGAAAGAAGGGCAAGGATCCTCTGTATGCTCAGGGAAAGCAGCACTATGACAGACAGCACAGTGGCCATGGCGGGCACACTAAGCCAATTTTCTGCCAAAAGGCTGAAACTACAAAGAAGATTGTGCTGAGGCTTGAATGCATTGAGTCCAACTGCAGACCTAAGAGAATGCTGGCTATTAAGAGATGCAAGCATTTTTAACTGGGAGGAGATAAGAAGAGACACACCAAAAAAATATATTTTATGCCAATTTGTCAAAAAAAGGTATAATTTTGGTATTTTTTTGTTGTTAAATGTATTTTTAGAACTTTTAAAGATGGTAATTTTGTTGGAATTTTGGCTTTGCTGCTAAATTGATTCTCAATTTAGGAAAACTTTTTATAGAGCCTTTAGGCCACCATTTCAGAACTCTCTGGGAGAAAAGAAGTGAAAGGATCTTGTTCAACAAAGCTCTGAATAGTTCTGTAAGCATGTGGCCAAGTGCCTACAGAGTAGTGAATTTACTTATGCATTCTGCCATTTATTCCTTCAGAGGGCATTTATGAATTGCTACTACGTGCCAGCCATTGTGTAAGAAAGTGAATATGATGGAAATATGGTAGGGAGATCACAGCAGAGATCAGCAAATTAACAATTATCATGCAATTGGATTGCTGGCAGGATAGATTTATGTACAATGAGGGGTCTCTAACAGCCTGAAAGTTGCAGTGGATCAAGACACATTACTCTGAATAAGTGAGTTTCAGTTTCCCCGAGTAAGGCAAGAAAGGATATTCCCAGTAGAAGCGGGTAGAAATGCCAAATTTCAGGCAGGAGACAATATTATAGTGCACACAAAATTTGTGATTAGAATATAGAAGATGTATGAAAAAGTAGCAGAAAATATAGCCATAGAGAGAGGCATATATAAAATCAGGAAGGCATTTATATGTAATACTAATAAATTTAAACTTTATCATGAAAGCATTCAAAAGACACCAAAGAATAGTTGCTGAATAGATGAATGAATGAACATTCAAGTAAGACAAGAATATTTTTAATGCATTTCCAAATTGAAATTGAAATTTGGGGCAGCTTTAATGCTCTATATATCTACTAGAGGCCTGGTGCACGAAATTCGTGCATGGGGGAGTTTGTCCCTCAGCCCAGCCTGCACCCTCTCCAATCTGGGACCCCTCAAGGAATGTCCGTCTGCCTGTTTAGGCCTGATCTCAGTGGACATCCCTCTCACAATCCAGGACTGCTGGCTCCCAACCGCTCACCTGCCTGGCTGCCTGATTTCCCCTAACTGCTTCTGCCTGCCAAGCTGATCACCCCCTAACCACTCCCCTGTCAGCCTGATTGAAGCCTAACTGCTCCCCTGCCAGCCCAATTGCCTCTAACTGCCCTCCTCTGCCAGCCTGGTCACCCCTAACTGCCCTCCCTTGCCAGCTTCATCACCCCCAACTGCCCTCCCCTGCAGGCCTGGTCACCCCCAACTGCCCTCCCCTGCCAGCCTAGTCACCCCTAACTGTCCTCCCCTGCTGGCCTGGTCACCCCTAATTGCCCTCCCCTGCCAGCCTGGTCACC
>NW_005871049.1:18095113-18188188 GCF_000147115.1 Myotis lucifugus | reverse complement strand
CTTGTTCCCCCCAACTGCCCTATCCGGTCAGCCCAGTCACCCAGGGGAGGGGCAGTTGGGGGTGACCAGGCCAGCAGGGGAGGGCAGTTAGGGGTGACCAGGCCTGCAGGGGAGGGCAGTTGGGGGGTATCAGGCCTGCAGGGGAGGGCAGTTGGAGGTGACCAGGCTGGCAGGGGAGGGCAGTTGAGGGTGATCAGGCCAGCAAGGGAAGAGTTAGGCGTCAATTAGGCTGGCAGGAGAGTCGTTAGGGGGTGATCAGGCTGGCAGGCAGAAGCGGTTAGGGGCAATCAGGCAGGCAGGCAGGAGAGCAGTTGGGAGCCAGGATTGTGAGAGGGATGTCCAGCTGCCTGTTTAGGCTAAATGGGCAGTCAGACGTCCCTCGAAGGGTCCCAGATTGGAGAGGGTGCGGGCTGGGCTGAGGGACACCCCCCAGTGCATGAATTTTGTGCACCAGCCCTCTAGTATACTAATAAAAGGGTATTATGCTAATTAGACTGGATAGACCAGATGTCCTCCGGATGTCCTTCTGGACAAAGCCACAGTGGTGGGGGCCAAGACAGAGGCGGTTAGGGGTGATCAGGTAGGCAGACAGAGTGGTTAGGGGCAATCAGGCTGGCAGGGGAAAGCAGTTATGGGTGATCAGGCCATCAGGGGAGCAGTTAGGGGCATCAGGCTGGCAGGCAGAGGTGGTTAGGGGTGATCAGGCAGGAGGCAGAGGCAGTTAGGGGTGATCAGGCAGGCAGGCAGGTGAGTGGTCCCGGATTGTGAGAAGGATGTCTGACTGCGGGATCGGGCCTAAACCAGCAGTCAGACATCCCCCGAGGGGTCCCGGATTGGAGAGGGTGCAGGCTTGGCTGAGGGACCCCCTCCCATGCATGAATTTCGTGCACTGGGCCTCTAGTACTTTTAAAAAGAAAAGGGTTGAACACAGAACCTGAGGCGAGTGAAAGAGGACTCCATGTAGGAGACAGAAGAAACACCCAGGATGTGGAGAGGAGAGCCGAAAAGGGGTAGGGAGCTGAAGGAGAAAGTATATCAATTTTTGCTATTCATGACAAGTTAAAATATCTGTGAAATGCCGCCTAGAGACTTGAAGAAGAATAAAGCAAATAATTGGTACCTTTCTTCCTTTGAAGATTGCAAGGATTAGATAACATTTCTAAACAGATCTTCAGATGGAAAGGTAGCCCAACTGGGATATTCTCTTATCTTTAATTTGAGAGTTCTCTTTAGCCCCATGTCCCTCTAGTGCACACACTGAGCCTGATGATACAATCTATGAGCTGTGCATAAAGTGAGACAACAGGGGCTGTGAAGTCTAATTTTCCTCCCTACCCACCCACCAACCCCACCACACACACTTCCCTTTTCAGAGCAAGTTGTTTCTCTTCAAACTAATTTATCAAAGTAATGATACCAGCATTCCTTGAGTGCTTGCTCTGAAAATAATGTTTCCCCAAATAACTGGCTTTTTCTCATTTTACATAAAAGGAAACGGAGTCACAGTTGCTTAGTTGGCAAGTGGAAAGGTTGGGATTCGAATGCAAACAGTTAAATTTTAAAAGCCACACCCTCTATTATCACACCATCCTTTTTCAACATCAGCAAAGTAATGATTAAACACTCCTCTAATCAGAACTCGTCACTGAAATTTTTGAAAGGTGTACCTATTTAGTAACATAGTGATCTATATATAATTATACTATTTTGTGCCCTGGAAAATTTAGTTGGGAAGTGCATTAGCTAGAGCTGTATTTATTCTCTATTAGCCAGAAGAAGAAACAAAGGTTCCAAATGCCCATTAAAGGGTAGTAAGAAATTCATAATGTTTCTTATTTAGTGTCCATTTTCATTATTTAAATTAAGGTTTTCTAGGCATGATTTTATATATAATCTGGTAAAAATGATAGATTTTTATAATGAAGTAGACTCTCTAATTATTATTATTGTGAAATTTTGTTTATAATTGAAAGTCAGAACCAGTCAGAGAAAGATACGTATTACATGATTTCACTCATATGTGGAATCTAATGAACAAAATAAAATGATGAACAAAAATAGACACAGAGACAGAATCATGAATAGACTCTTGAACCTCAGAGGGAAGATGGGAGAGGGTGAGTGGGTGAGAAGAGAACAACAAATGAACTTGTATGAATATATGTATAATCCTTGGACACAGACAATGGGGTGGTGAGGGCCTGGGTGGGGGTCAGGGGTCAGGTGAGTGGAGCAGCTGGATGAGATCAATGGGGGAAAATCGGGGGGTGGGGGAGCTTATGTAAGACTTTCAACAATAAAGATTTAAAAAAAAGAAAGAAAGTATCTGTTTTTTTCAAGATTGGTAAAGTTCTGACAGACAGGAAGATGAAGATCTTAACCAGAAGTTAAATAGTTATTGGTATCCATATTAAGCTGAACATCGTCATCAGCATAGAGTTAGAGGTCTTATAAACTGATGGAAAATGACTCTAGAACTAAAAAGAATATTAAAGGGACCTAACTCCAAAGACTTTAAAAGATCTGGAGAATGATTTCTTAAAGTAACTGTAAGTAAGAAGATGGGTAATTTACATAGGCACGACATGGTTAGAATTTTCCAATCTCATAGATAAATTAAGCCATTTTCAATGGATCTAAACAGAGATGAGTAAAAGTAGGAGAGCAGATTCAATAGGAAGAACCACCGATATAAACTGATAAATATTTAATCATGAATACATAATGCATGCATCATGGGTGCTGAATAATGATCTGATGATTCTGGACATGACTAGAAATAGGAGAGGAGTTTGTTCATCCAAAGTAATATAGGAGGAAGCATTATTTGTGGCTCTCGGAGGTATTATTTGCTTTTATATCCTGCTAAGAGATATGCAGCCCAAACTAGCTGCCTCTTGTTTTCAGTGGGGTCAGAATCCTGAAGACAAAGTGGTGTTGATTCTGCTGCTGTGATTTCTTTTGAGTTTGACATTGTCACTCAGCATATTAAAAGGCAAGTGTGTTCATGATCTGCATCTTCAATGAGGGTGTTTCAAATTGTCAGCACATTTAAGTGGAAAAGGACATATAATATCATCATCTGAACTTCTCTGTGATCGCTAAGTGAATTTACCCTTGGATTTAACTCACAACCTCTTTGTACATACACATAACTGTCTGACTCTAGCTCATGACTCTTCTTTGTAGACACCATCTTTTTTCTCTCCTTTTCTTTTTTCTTTTTTTAAGAGGTAGGTATCTTTTGCTCCAGGGTCCTATTTCTTTGCCAATGCCCCCTCTCTGCCTGCCCTCTCCTCTGTGCTCAAGCTTCTTCATCCTCAGATGATTCAGCTCCTGAGGTAGAGACAGCAGGTGGTAGTGATGGAGAAGGTCTGTTGATGTTCAGAACAGGATGAATATTGAAGCTCTTTTTTCTCTGTGTGAATATTTTGGAACTGTTTTCCATAGTTATGAAGGAATCTAGCTTCCTGGCCCCCACTCACTGACGTTTCCCCCGCCATCCGTCTGTGAGCATTGCTTTGTTTCTGTGATCACCGAACTGAAACCAGTTGAGTGTCAGCACTTATCCCATATGTTCATTAGCAGTGAATCTGTAATTAATTTCTTATGGTTTGAAGTTCATGAGACTGTGTGTGTGCATGTGTGTGTGAGTGAGCACCGTGTTTGTGGGTTTTACAAGTGTTTAATTATTTTTCTTAGTTTTCCCTGCATTCAGAATGAAGATACCATATTTTGTTTGGCTATTTACCAATAGAATTTTTGCATAAACCTGTAATGTACATATTACATGTGAAAAAGAATCTCACTTTTGAGATGCCTTGTTGAGGTAAGAATATTTTATTGGTACATTAGTAAAACCTTTAAACTATTTCACAGGGAGATTTAGACCTGATTTTACATGTTCCTCTCTAGAGAATGACAGTAAAAATAGACTGAAAAGTTTACAGACTAGCCTTATAACCTTAGATGTTGTTTGAAAACACATCATGTTGTATTTTCAAAAGACATTAATGCTGTTGTTTTTCTGTGTATTGTCAACCATGTAGTACTTACAACAATACCAACTTACTAATCTAACAAGCATTTGTTGAAAGTGTTCTATTTGCAAAGCAGTTTGAGAAATTCAAAGACAAACATGGCTTGGGAGGGCTGATAAACAGGTGGTGACCATCTGGGGAGGCAATGCCATCAGAGAAGGCATGCTCATCCTCATACTTCCATGGCACTTACAATTTTTGAGAAAATTTATATTTAATATCTCTGTTGTGAAAAAAAGTTAATACCCATTAGATTTGCTTATCATAAAAAGATAAACTATTGACTCTAGAATTCTAGATCTTATGAAAACTGGTAAATGGATATGAAATTTTTAACCTAAATATTTATATTTTAATTAATCAAAATAGGCAGAAGATCTGTTTTATTTATTTCTTTTTTAAACTTTTTATTTTTATTTTTCAATTACAGTTTACCTTCAGTATTATTTTGTATTGGTTTCAGGTATACCGCATAGTGGTTGGATAACCATATACTTTAAAAAGTGTTACCCCCCAATATTCCCGGTACCCACCTGGCATCATACATAGTTGTTACAATATTATTAACTATATTTTCTATGCTATACTTTATATCCCATGACTATTTTGTAGCTACCAATTTGTACTTCTCAATCCCTTCACCTTTTTCTCTCAGCCCCCTAACCCCCCTTCCTTCTGGCAAACACCAGTGCACTCTCTGTGTCTATGAGTCTGTTTACATTTTGTTTGTTTTTGTTTTATCTCTTTCTTGTGATTCAGAGCATGGGATTAAGAGTTGCAAAGCCACGGATTTGAATCCTGGCTCATTGTTCACTAGCTGTGTGACCAGAAAGAGGATGTAACCTTTCTACTCAGTTTCAACTTTTTAGTAGTTCCTACTGCATACATTTGTGGTAAGGGTTAAGAGAAAACATATTCTAAAGAATTCATCACAAAGCCTGGCCAAAAAAAAATTAAAAATAGTCTCAATATCACCAGTATTTGTGTTACTACTGGCTTTGAGGCAAGTGCCTCATAGATCATAATTATAATTTTCCTTTTGTGGTCCTAAAATAATAACTTTCTCATTCTCACAGAGAAAAGGGAGCCATGTAAAGAAAATTTGGGAAAGCAGTACGATTTTGCTGACTCTAAAGAAGTGTTAGGGAGATGACTCACCTTCATGTACTCATTCTGCCATCCTCTCACTTAACAAAGGAAAAGATTTAGCTGCTCATAGTTCATTCTTCTCATGCTCAGTGCCTCATTTATCTTTTGGGGTCTGAGTTGTTTGGGAGGAACATCATTCTAGGTTCTGGTCTTGGATAAATGTCTTTGACCTATGCTACTCCATTTTGGTGTAGTAAGTTAGGTCTGGTCTAGAATGACCGGGGAACATTCACCATTATTTAAAGAGCCCAGATCAATTAGGAGGTCTGTGGACTGTGGAACTATATCTGATTAATGGAATTCCTGTTTGCTAGTTGATGCCAAGTCCATGGAAAGAGCTGAAAGTCCTGCATCACAGTTCCTAAAGAAAAGAATAAAGTATCTACCAGCTCCTAAAGCTTCTAAAGGTAATAAGAATAAGTCAGAGTTATCTTGGCTCAGGGAGTTTGGCAGGGACATTTGTTTCCTCTTCTCAGACACACAAGAAGACAAAATTTCTTAGACTCTCTTATTGGGAGTTTGGTACCGTATGACTGAGTGCAGGTCCACAGGATGTGGGCAGAAACAATATAAGCCATTTCTAGGTCTGGCCCATAAAAATATCTTACATGATCCTCCAGTCTTCTTTCTTTCCTTGCCTTGGCTTCCTTAGGGAAGTACATGTTCTAAATCATGCAGCTGCGGGATGGAGGAGAGACTGCTGACCTATATGACTTTATGTGAAGAAGAAATAAATCTTTATTGTATTACAGCACTGAAATTTCAGAGTTTATATCTGTTATTTCAACATAACCCAGACTATCCTGACATAAAGAGAGGTGTTAACTCTCCAAGAGTCATGAAGAATGGTTGCAAACACCACTTGTGGAATAATATTTTTGAAACTGTAAATCAGATCATACCTTTTCCATACTTATACGCCCCCCAAGTGGTTTTTTTTTTCTTATAAAGAGAATAAAATCTGAATTCCTGGCATAGTCTAAAAGACCCTGGAAAACCTGATGCTTATATTCCTGTCTGGTCTCAAAGCCTACATTTCCCTTGGTTAACTACATTCCACATTAATGCACCTATTTACAATCCCTTGAATATGCCACATGTCATAATTTAAGATCTTTGCCTTGGCTGTGACTTCACACTCAAGTATCTTTGCCTGGAATTTTCACATGACTGGCTGTTTCTCATTCTTCAGATCTCTGTTCAAATGTCACTCCTCAGTAATGACACCCCACGTGACTTTCACTTCATATTGATTTTTTTCTGATATCTGGTATGATGGTATCCAATTATTTACTAGTTTACTGTCTAAGTACCTTACCCCCACAGGGGGTTAGAATATAAACCCCATGGTGTCAACCACATCATTTGCTTATCATTGTTCCTAAAACAGTGCCTGACACATAGTTATTCACTAATAACTGTTTGCTTAATTAATGTAAGACAAATTTTTTAAATCTTAAGTCCTAGTGGCAATATAAATTCTATATTTCCATAGGTCTGTGTAAGAAAGGGGCAATATTGCAAGGAGATATATTAGAATATACTTGCACTGGGTTGAATATTGTCCTCCAAAATTTTGAATGCATCCAGATTCTATGAAGGTGATGTTATTTGAAATAAAGTATTTGTAGGTATAATCAAGTTAAACATGAGCTCATACTGGATTAGAGTGGGCCTTAAGTCAAATATGACATATCCTTATATAAAGAGGGTAATTTGGACACAGAGATACACATACCTATGAACATTGGAGTTATACTTCCACAAGCTAAGGAACCCCAAGAACTGCCCACAACCACCACAAGATAGGAAGATGTAAGGATCACCCCCCAGAGCCTTCAGAGAGAGCATGTTGGTCCTACTCATACACTGATTTTTAGACTCCACCTCCAGAACTGTGAGACAATACATTTCTGTAGTTTTAAGTCACTGAGTTTGTGGTACTTGGTTGCAACAACAATAGGAAACTAATACAATACTTAAATCTAATTAAAACATAATTTAGCCTGGCTGGTATGGCTTAGTGGTTGAGCATTGACCTATGAACCAGGAGCTCATGGTTTGATTCCCAGTCAGGGCACATGCCCGGGTTGTGGGCTCGATTCCCAGTGTGGGGCATGCAGGAGGCGGCAAATCAATGATTCTCTCTCATCATTGATGTTTCTATCTCTCTTTCTCCCTTCCTCCCAGAAATCAATAAAAATATATTTTAAAAAGAACAACTATAATTTAAAGCAGTGTGGTATTTATGTAACTAAATTAGGATTATAGACAAAAAGAAAGAAATTATAATCAATTAAGCTACATAAGGATTCTATATGATGAATAAAATATACAAATAGAGTAGAAGGGATGTCTATTTAAAAAATTGTGTGACTAGAACTGCATAGTAATTGGCAAAAAGAAAAAAGTTATATAACCCAAGTCGTTTATACTCAATTTATAAAGATCCTTTTGGAACTACCCTCCCCTTTAATTTTGAGTGAACTGAACCTTATTTTGTATGACTTCAGGAAAACTAATCTCCTGTCCAAATATTTCTGAGTATTTTTAGGGCTTCCTTATATAAATATATATGTTCTAGAAGCCAAGTATTCTACTAGACTAGCATTTTTTGATCAACAGCATCTCCGAAACATGAATTTGGATATTTCTTTATTCCTCGGATTGCAGTTGCCTAGATAATATATGGGCTTGAAGATAAATAATGAAATGACACCATGGACATTTTTAAAAATTAAAACTAACTATAAAATATTCTAGCTGTCAGCATCTGTTGGTCATACCAACAGAACAGATCCTCTTATGAGCTGCCTTTCTCTACAGTGTGCAGTCAGCTGCCATTTCTGGACAGCTTCTCCTTCCCAGCTGAGAATTCCATTCTCTGACACCTGTAATCTTGTCCCCAAGTGAGGATCCTCCACTCAGTCTCAACTCTGGAGCCAGATGTGGAGACTTCACCAGTGAAAGCCCCAACCAGTTAATGTCATGACATGTTTCAGCACCAGAAATATGCATCCACCTCTTCTAGAGCAAATCTCAGAGATTGTGGCCTTTTCCTTTACACAATATAAAAAATAACAACATTTAACTGAGGTTAGTACAAAATGTTTTAAAATTTATGGATGAAAGGCATTTTTATAATTTGACACAGTAAATTATAGGACAGTGAAAATTATTATATATTAAAATGACCATGCAATAAGGATGAAATTAACATAAAAATAAAATGAGTATATTCAGACCTTTGCTATTGAAATTGATAAGGGATTGCTATGCATCACATCAAAAGAATCATTACATTATCAAAATATCAAGAACAGAGTTGCAAAGAAACTTGTATAATGGTCTCCTGGGTAGACATAACACATAAATCTGGGAGTTTATCCATAGAATAGAAAATAGGGTACAACACAGAAAGTATTATTTGATGGAGGATGAAGATTTGCAAGCAAGAGAGTTATAGAATAGTTTTCTTTGGCACAAAGCCATGGACAGAAGAAAGAAGTCCAGAAAGAAAGAAGAGAAGATGGGGACCACCTTTGTTTGATGAAGGAAACAGGTAATCAACCTGTGATTCTCCAGTCTCGTACACAAGAAGAAGAGGCCAGTACATGGCCAAGGCTAAGCTTCTGAACTCTCATGGTGTTCCCCAAGTAGTGCATTGTGGGTGGACACAACAAAAGCACGACTGCCTGGGACTCGCTACCGAGACCAAAAGGCCCCAAAAGAAAAACTCCCCAATATCTCAGCCATAGCAAGCAAACTGAAAGATTCAAGCACGTTGTGAATTGACATCACAAGGAGTGGGGAAAATATTTGGCTCACTTTTATAATTTTCCATGTTGTTTTCAGATCATTATAACATATTCATGAATTACAACATAATTGATAGTCATTGTAAAAGTTTCAAAGAAAATGCAGGAACACAGCAGCTCTCCTGATCATAGGTCCCTAATTCCCTGGCATGTAAGTCTTCACACTAATACACTCCCTGATCAGGGTGGAAAGCTCAGTAAATCCTTAAATACGCATCTTGTTTTTTGTTTGTTCATTGGATTTTGCGGTTAAATACACTTTTAGGCCCTTTTGCCCACGCTGGAAAATCTGGCTGTGAGCTTCTCTTCCCATAAGATGTAAGCAACTAGAAGCAAGGCAGGCATGTTGCCGAGTATTCACTGTGTGATGAGTGACTGAAAGGTCATTTCCCAGGCACACTGTCACAAGAAGCCCTGGGTTTCAGGCTTTCTGGAGGTCTAATACTGAAGTTATAAAGTGACAGCTCTACTCTAAAAATGAGTTATTATAGTCATTTTTTAAAAAATTCTATCACAAATTTTATAAATACCTTCGACTCTCTTGGTATTATTACATGTTTCCAGCTGTAAACATTCATTAGATATAACCTAAAATTTAAATGCAATGGTCTTCTAGCAATGGCTGCAACTTGTATATATTTATAATTAGAATCAGAATGATTAAATTCCATTTATGTCATCTTTGGTTTCTATGTGATGATAATGGCATGATATCTTAATATATAGGAGCAATGTTTACGGTTTCTATTAATAGTAACAAAATGGTCAAAAATAAGTTTTGTGACATAGATTTGTTGTTTTGATACTCAATAGGTCAATACGCCCTTTAAGAGCATATCCTGCAATTCAAGAGAGTCACCAAAAGATGACAGCTCTATTCAGACATAAAAAGGGTTTTCAAATAAAAAAATGTACTGCAAATTTCTAACCTAACCTTGGATTAATCACTTGGTAAAGTGCAATCCTTAAAAATAAGTTAATGCTTCACATTTATCACTAATAAAATGTAGATAATGTTTCTTAGTCAATCAAGCAATTCGCAGTTATCAAGTAATAGCCTCACTTTTGGAAGTGGCTCACGGACAAAAGCATTCAGATGGTCCATGAGTTTTAATCCTCAGAAGGCAGTTTCATTTCCATAGCTTGTCAGTTAATTCAGGCAAATATCATAAATATATATAATGTATTTTCATTTGGAAATTTGAAATCAATATATATTGAAAATAATTTAAACCTATGCTTAAGTTTTCAATTTTAAAGCTTATATACAACAAATCAGATGCAGTACAGTCTACAAACCAGTATTTTTTTCTAAAAGGAAAACTGAGAGAATACCAATATATACAAAAACTAGTATATTAAAATGGAGAGAGAATGCTGATTTACTAAAGGACGCCGTGCATTATAAAACTGATAAAATTTCCTCAAACAAGGGGCATGACACCTTTATTTAGAGAGAATGGACGTAATGAACATATGCTTTCCTAGAATTTAAGATATTTCTTAATATAAAAGAGTATAGAGAAATGAATGTATAAGTTCAGCAATTATACAAGTATGAAGGAATGAGATATGTGAATGAGGGAAAACTAGCTTATATAACTAAGATTGAAAGTAATTGAAAATGGTAACTGGTCAGGGCTAACTAATGAACTGCTACCGGTATAAATATTAAGACGAAGTTTTGTTCACTTTATACATCAATGACCTGAAAGAGGGCATGTACATTAAGAGGATGAAATCTGCTGACACAGGGAGGTTGAGGTGTTGAGGGGCAGTCACAGAAGTGCTCAGGCTGACGTGGACAGGCTGAAAGTGTGGAGTGATAAGTGGCTTACTGAATTCAATGCTAAAGAAAAAATTCCAGGAACTGAAAACCATAATCAAAAAAGAATCTATACTCCTAAAACCTCCAAAGGATTGAGCTCTGAAAGAAATACATTGAGGTAAACCTTTTGAGGTATGCTCAGATTAAAAATTATAGGGAGGAAATATAAAAGTAGGCATTCAGTATATGGAAATTGTTTCAGTATTATAGAAAATTTCACTTCCACCATGAAATTCATGGACCCCAATTTCTCACAACCACCCCCTCATTTTTCTCTCCTTTCACCCCCAACATGCAATCGATTGATAGATAATGTTGGGACTGTCACTACTTCCTTTTTTACTCTTAGATATTCTACAGAGTGTTAGGGTAGTGGGCATCCATCTACCCTGACTATACATGTGTGCATGAAACAGTTAAACAAAAAACACAACAGAATGCTCCACCAAAGTAGCCAAAGGGTGTTTGTCCCTATTGTTATTCACAGTTTCCATGGTTATCTTTGCTAATAAGAAACAGTAAAAAGGAAGCTGAGGAGCAGAGCAATATTTTCTAGCTAGCACACATTTCACTTATGCTCTTGGAAGACTAACAGTCCCTGATTACTCCTGTGCTCAGGGGGAGGGATTAGACCATATCTCCTAACCCTTGATGCTTACAATGTGACCTTAGAGTAACCTGTGTTTTTCACATCTGAACAACAGCAAAAGAAATAGAGCAATAAATAATATACATCACTAGCTACTGATGAATTCTTCAGTTAGGTCTAAAAAAAGCCTCTATTCTCTATACAGAAATCAGAAGCAAGACGTAGTATCCACTATGCAATTCCCTTCCCTAGAAATCTGTAGTCACTTTGCATTGTTTATAGGATGATACTCGTACTCGTAAATAAAAAATATATTGAATAATTATTATTTTTAAATATATTTTTATTGATTTCAGAGAAGAAGGGAGAGGGACAGAGAGATAGAAACATCAATGATAAGAGAATCATTGATCAGCTGCCTCCTGCATGCCCCCTAATGGGGATCGCATCTGCAACCCGGGCATGTGCCCTTGACTGAAATCAAACCCGGGACCCTTCAGTACACCGGCCGAAGCTCTATCCACTGAGCCAAACCAGCTAGGGCAATATATTGAATAATTATTAATTAAGGCACTGAGGTTTGAATTTATTTAGTCCTCATAATCTGCAAGTTAATGTTCTCCCAATTTTACAGGTAAAGAAATTAAGACCCAGAGATATCAAATATTTTTTCTGAGATCTCAGAGCTAGAGAGATGAAGCCTGGATCCAGGTCCATCTCAGGCCAAATTCCATATTGTTTTATTCACAACCCAATGCATCTGTGTTTACACATACATCACAATAAGCAGATGGTTAAATAAGATATGTGCAGTGTGCATAGGAATTTGTTCATAGTTTTTTTTTAAACTATAGTCCGGCCCTCCAACAGTCTGAGGGACAGTGAACTGGCCCCCTGTTTAAAAAGTTTGAGGACCCCTGGCATAGAGGATAAGATGGTCTCACACACACTCACACACTCCTTCCTCCCAATTCAAGGCCTTCACCAGCAGGGACAATATCGTCTTGCAAATCCTTCATCTGCATGCACTAGATGCACCTGGTGAACCACACCACCATCTGTTTTCCTTGAATGCTCTTCTCTTTCTCGCTGCACAATGTCCCCCATCTCACACATCCTGCTCCCCACAGGGGGAACAACTCTCCCCCTTCTCCCAAGCACACTGTCTGTCCTGGTCTTTTGCACGGCAGCTGTTCATGTACCTCTCATTGCCTCTTATGTCTGTTAGTAGTTTGATTGCCATTGTACACCCTGCCCTCATCACTAGCATGATGGCCCTGCATATGATAATTGCTCATTATTTGTTAGTTGAATGAATACACCTGATGAGCATATAAAATGCCAACTGGTATATAGTTTACCTATAGTGCTGAATTTCTGTTGTCAAATCCTAGATTTCACTTTTTTGTTATATTATGCAAATTTGTAAAATTTATGAATATTCTTTAGCTTTTTTCCTTCCTCTTCGTGACTTTAATAACTTAGTTTGATATCATAACAGTCTGGAGGAAACTGACTCTTCAGTTAAGAGTGCAGGATCTGTAATTAGATTACCTGGATCAAATCCTGGCCCTAACATTTAACATTGTGACTCTAGGCAAATCGCTTCATATTTCTCTGCCTCAGTTTCCTCATCTGTCAAATGGGATGAATAAGAATACCTACCTGCCTAGAAAATTGTCTGGAACATGAATAAGCACATAGCAAATATTAGCTCATACTGAAATGATTGTAAATCTGATTACCTTATTTCCCCACACATTACTCTTATTTCACTTTATTTATAATCTTTCTTTCAGGGAAATGGAGAGCTAACGTAAGGTTATAATGAAAATTAAGATGGACTTGCTTTCCACATTGAGTTACATTAAGCTCACAATTATTGATAACCTACTAGAGGCCAGTACTGCCTGGTGCTGAGAGATACAAAGTGGACGAGACATAAATATCTACTGCTGACCCTGGTGAGCTCACGGCAGGTATAAGAGTAGAGAAGCGCCTTTAAAATCACACTATTTGGTGCTCTAAATATAGAACTGTTTAGAATATGTTCTCCAGATGCCAAAATATAATTTATTACCAGAACTCAGTTTTTTACTAAATAAAGTGATTACTTTGTGAATCACTTCACTGCCTTTCACCCAAATAACAGCAAAGAGCAGAGTAAAACCCTGGGTTATCACAGCCTTTACCTGACAGCATACACTGGCCTTCAACTCTAGCTCAGGCTCACCTACCAGAGGAACCAGGGACAGTCCTTTGCTAAGGGCAAGCACCTACTTTGCTAAAAATATTTTGCTCTTCAACTCCTAATCTAGATTTTGGTCTCCCTAGGCTATGGAGGAGCACTCTATCCATTCTTTTAGACAGATTCTATGTGAAACATACTAAACCTATTCAAAAATTACTACTTAATGCATATCTTAAAAGCATTGTCTGGAAGAATATTTTTGGAGAGCAATATATACATTTATTGGTAGAAGTAGTTTAGTAAGCTTCCTAAATACAGTATACTGAACATATATATGAATACATAACATATCAGGTAATAATGTGGGACAAAGTTGTAATTGAATATATCAATATTTTCTTATATATTTTCTCAACTTCAAAGCTAAATACAATGAAACATCTATGTGTGTATGCATAATCCCCCCATATATACATATACACACACATATATACATAGATATGGATCCCCATTTGTTTTAAGGAGTAAATTGCTATGTATTGCTTATTATGTTATTATGGAGTGGATACAATTTTATGAAAATGGTGAATTGCAGAAAGCAAGACAGATTGTACATGAGCGAGTCTCTTGATGACCTTCCAGCGTGGCTGTCCTCATCTTCCCCTGACATCTCAGGACAACCAACACAGGTTTTAGATTCAAGGTCTCCTCTTAGGAAGAGATAAGAGGAAAATAGATAGTTTAAGGCTCATGTAGCTTATTACAAAAAGGTTTTATCATGTTTAACATCACTTAGTAAAATTTTATATTTCTTGTATGATTGCATAAAAGAGTGTCAGTGGTAAACATCTAGTGAAATTGTTAAAATATTTTATTTTTATTCTAAGCAATAAAAATAATTCTCATTATGGTTCCCATTGGAAAAAAGACTAAGGCCATATATATATGAGAAAAGAAAATTAGTTTAATTTATCTGAAAACATAATATTCAGTGACTAAATTTATTTCTGGTTAGTGACTAGTAGTGGTTATATCTATAGTATCAACATGATAATATTTGTTGAGGCTCAGATAGCCCAGCTATCATCACTAATGTACATTGGACATTATTTGCTTAATGAGAATATATTGAGCAACATTTAAGACCAGGATTCGAATGTATAGGTTAATTATATTAATAATATGATTAAGGTTAATTAAGATTAATAATATTTCCTCAAGGAGCTTACATTTTGGTGCTTTGAGAAGGAGGCACAGATCTCAACACAGGTAACTAAATACAAGCCATGGTGACAGGTGTATTAGAGCAATATGAGTGTAGGATTTCAAATTGAGGAAGGAAAATGAGCTGCACATTAATAGAAAAATATTATGGAATGGATAAAAAGTTTGAAAGAGGGTGGAAGGAGGAAAATATAAGACAAAAGGAGGAAGAGAAGCTGCTTTACCAGCATTTATCTTTAAAAATAAGACAAATATCTAGATAATGAACTCTTAATATATGTGCCCTATCAACTGTGCCATGAGGAGAGAGATAATGTCTATTTTTATTCCCAATCTAATCTCAAGCACCTGGTGCAGTTTCTTGACATGTAGAAATAGGCACTCAATAAGTTTGTTGAATGACTTCTCCGTATCTACTCCTGCTCTCTCTCTCTCAATCTCTGTCATGCTTCAGGACATTTACCATGTTGATTAAGCTCCCTATTTTTCTTTTCCTATTTTTTAAAAAATATATTTTACTGATTTTTTACAGAGAGAAAGGGAGAGGGATAGAGAGTTAGAAACATCAATGAGAGAGAAGCATCGATCAGCTGCCTCCTGCACACCCCCTACTGGGGATATGCCCGCAACCAAGGTTCATGCCCTTGACCAGAATCGAACCTGGGACCCTTCAGTCCCCAGGCCAACGCTCTATCCACTGAGCCAAACCTTCCAGGGCTCTCTTCCTATTTTAATAAGGTTATATTAGGTTGAGCCAGATGAAATTCTGCTTTTAAGTCAATGGTTAAAAAGAAATAATTTTATATGGTTCAAGCTAATAATTCAAATGGTATACAGGAGTTAATCTATTCACTCCAAGAAAGGTGAAGACAACTGACTATTGAACTAAAATAACATGATATATTTTCTCAGAAACAATCTTAACAGGAAGCCTTCCTGGAACCTTAACCAAAATGGCCCCATTGGACTAAGTGATAAGGCTATTACTAGTGATAATTATATCAACAATTGCATATTCCCTCCAAACTGGAGGCTTTGAGTATGTAACTGGGCCTACACTAGAAATTGAATTCCAGCATGGTGACACTCAGTCTAGATGCTCTGCTAGATGACCAAATTGATTGTGATGTCTGGTTTTGGTTCAGAATTATGATAGAGCCCTATATATTCTCAAGACAAGGGCTTGTGTCCTTAAGTGATAGGATGATGATATAATTTATCACCCAAATATAGACACCTTTTGAGAGTGAAAAGGTGACTTATTAATAATTTTATTAGGACAATAAACCTAAAAAGAGACCACCTCAGGCAGAGACATATAGTTACACTATAATGTGAGCATTTCCTAAAAACACATTCTGTGAGATGCTTTATGTATAAAATGGGTAATAAAGTGAAATGACTGATTCACTAGAGAGTGATTTAGATATCAAGAATGAGAAGTCAGCACTGGCCTCTGTTGCTGAGTGGTCCGAGTGTTGGCCCAAGCACTGAAGGGTTTGATTCCCAGTCAAGGACATGTACTTGGGTTGCAGGTTCGATCCCTTGCTTGGTCTAGGCATGTGCAGGAGGCAATCAATCAATTGTCTCTCTCACATAGATGTTTCTCCTCTCTCTTCCTCTCTCTTCCCCTCCCTCCCTTCCACTATCTCTCCAAAAAAAAACATCAATGGTAAAAGTATCCTCAGGTGAAGATTAACAACAAGAACAAAAAAGAATGAAATGTCACATGTATTTATTATCTATATAGCTTAACTATCTTTTTCAATTTCATATTCCTGATTTTTTTTTCTGTAGAACTTTGTGGTAGATTTTGCACATTTTGTTTCATGACTAATGGCAGAGTACTAATTTTTCTGAAAATTTTTTCTTGTATTTTCCCAATTCATTTGGAAGGAAGGAAATTTTCCTCCTCGAGATCATATATTGCTCTTTTACTTACATAACCCTTTGTCCTAGATCACGCTTCTTCAACTATAGTCCTTTCTAATTTGATTAGAAAATGAGTAAATGATAGTCATGTGAGAATATTTGGTAAATTATCTTTAATTGTGAGAAGCAAGGTATGGAGTGTACCAATTCAGACCAAAAGTCAAAACTCTCATATTTTAATTGTATCTTTGCTGTTAATCATTTATGATGTTAGTTAAGCCCCCATATTCTCAAAGAAACACAGTAAAGGGCATTCTAAGTGCCTTCTTTGTGCTAGGATTGTATGAGGCTGTGTATAAATCTTATTTCCTCCCTATAATAGACCTGTAAAAGTAACACTACATTATCCGTTTGCAAGTTCATAACTGAGGCTCCTAGATTGAGTAACTTGCTCTAAACTCTCATCAAGTAATGGTAGGGAAGGATTCAAATTCATCTCTGTCTGCAAAGTCCATGCTGCCAGCCAATCATTCATTTACTTACCTTAATAATGGGAATCTTTTCCATGATTCAAAAGATTGTTGTGAAGATGCAAGGAATAATTGAATGCTAAATGTTTAAAAAATCTACTACATATTTGTGTATTACAAAATCCTTGTATGTATTACAAAATCCCTTATAGTTTTCCATTCATTCTTAATTCTTTAATTCAGGATTTAAATACAAATTTTGAAAAATTTATAACATTTTATAACAAGAAAATGCCTCTCAAACATTTTTCAAAGTAGTGTTTAATTTCCTGTGATTCCAAGTCCAGGGCATGGCCACCATGCTGGAACAGTATCTGTTCTTGGGGGCTCTGTGCCATGGACATTTGCATCTTTCTATTATCACTACCCTAGGTCACCTTGACATTTCAAAACAACTGCTTTGTCTTATGTTTTATTGGGATCCTTTATTAAACTAAGGTACAATTTGTTTTTAATTATTATGTCATTTTACCTTCATCTATGCTAGTAAGATGACATTCTAGCTAATCAGCTACAACATTACTATTTAAGACAAGAGAAGAAGGTGAAAGAAGAACAGGGCAATTACAAGGTTAGTCTCTATTTTCAAAGCATTACCTGAGGCTTCATTCAGGTAATTTTAATTAACTTTTATGGAAGTTACTCAGCTAAAACCCCAGCAAATGCTCTTGTAACTAGATTCAGTGCTTTAGAGCTACACAACTGCTGAAGAATTTAAATTATAATTTTTTTAAATGTGCCAAAAATATTGCTCCCAAGACTGACCTATGTGACATGTTCCCCACGGTCTAATGTAAATTAAGATGACGCTGATATAAATATCTCGGAGACCAGGGTCATAATAGACACATTAGCAGACCCTTCACTGCAGAAGCCCTGCAGGGGGCCATTAAAATATTTTATGGAAGTGCTAGTGCCAGCCAGAAAGCAAATGACAAAGACAGGGAAACATAAGTGACTGTCCAAAGAAAACAAAACAAAACCCAACAAGACACAATGAAGACATCATTAAAAACATAAAGGCAATGAAAATGCCTATGGTGTGTTTTCCATTACCTGTGCCCTTGGGTTTCAGTGTTAGCTCTGTGTTCATTATCCATTTTGCAAAATATTGCAGCCTGGCTGGCATGGTTCAGTGGTTGAGCATCAACTTATGAACCATGAGGTCTCGGTTTGATTCCCGGTCAGGGCATATACCTAGATTTCAGGCCCAATCCCCAGTATAGGGCATGCAGGAGGCAGCCAATCAATGATGCTCTCTATCTTTGATGTTTCTATCTATTTCTCTCCCTCTCCATTCCATCCTGAAATCATAAAAAATTTTAAAAAAATACACCTTAGACTCCCATGATTCCTTAGAAGAGGAGGAGCAAAGCCCTAAAATAGCTGTCAAAAAACAATTTAATATAAATTGTAAGAAGTAAAAAATCCTATAAGAGTGTTCCTCTGCAGTCTTCATTATTTTTTCAGAGAATCCACCCAGGAAGACAGAAAGATAAAAATTAGGCCTTTTACACTGTTTTCACTGTTTATATTTAAAAAATTCAGTTTTCTACCTCATAAAGGCAGCTGGTTAGTAAAATGCCTTTGAAGGAAAGAGATCTCTTAACCACAGTTAAACTGTTATGTTATTCCAGATTAGAATCAGAGAGAAAAATAATCTAAATTGTAGAAGTATGTTGTGTGATCCAATTTTGTGATTTCTAACAAACTCTTTTTCAGAATAACAATTAATGAGCTCCTCAACTCCTAATGTGTTTAAGTTTTCCTTCTGTAATTTTTTTCTTAGCACATGACGATAACTTTTTTTTTCCTTGAAATTTAAGTGAAATAGGTATTGTTTACTGTGAATGAAGTGAAAAATTGGGGCTAACTTCTTAACTACTTTCCATCATAAGATATTTCATTCCATGTATCTCAAGGTTAAATTTGATGTCAGCACAGACTACCAGAAAATATCCCCATTTCTTCCATTTGCTTTGCATATATTAATGCAGTCTTTACATATTTTTTATAGAACACCAAATTAAATGTGACCAAGAATTCTGTATTTTTCCAATATTTAGTTGATATTTGATGAAAAATTTGGCAACTTAATTCTCATAAAAGTGATTAAGTAGAATTATATTGGCAAGACTCAACTATGACATAATGGGAAAGTGGATAAAAAGTAAAATAGTAAATAGGAAAGTCTCTCTCTCTCTCTTTCTCTCTCTCTTCAAATAACATTTCTATAAAATTCTTCCATAGTGAAAATTTACGTCCTAAAGAATTAAGCAAGAATGCTATTGGGATTTACTAATTGTGATTAGTCTAAAATAGATAGCGTTCTGGTCAAGGGCATGTACCTTGGTTGCGGACACATCCCCAGTGGGGGGTGTGCAGGAGGCAGCCAATCGATGTTTCTCTCTCATCGATGTTTCTGACTCTCTATCCTCTCCCTTCCTCTCTGTAAAAAAATCAATAAGATATATTAAAAAATAAAAATAAAATAGATAGCGTTGTTTTTCCTTAGTAAGTGTTACTTTCCAGGTAAATTGAATTATACTAATAATTTTCTACTGGTGTAACTCTAAGTAAAACATTTACTTTAAAAAATAATTAGATTTGATTCAGAATATAAAAATTATTTGCAGAGACAATTGTATTTCTGTTCATTTTTAAAATCTTTCAAAATGACCTGTAGCATTCTTGAGGCTTATATTTAGGTAATATTTAAGGATTTCTCTTTGGGGTTCAGGACATGCTAATCTAAAAATATGTGGCTTGAGATATTGAATATTTTAAGCTGAAGGAGTTTGAAAAATGACAAAGGCAGGAAGATCACTCTGACCTTCACCCCCTCCCGCCCTTCTCCCCTGAAACAGGTCATAAAACCCTAATGTGAGAAATTCCCTCCCTATACCCAGAGGAAAAGAGCAACCTTATCTTTAAAGACAAAAGGACCCCAAGAAGAATCCTAACAAATTTCCCCAGGTTTACTACTTACCTCATACTCCCTTGGGGGAAAACTCCAATAAAAGTCAAATAGAGAGACACCTATGGTCCTGGATAGAAGTTCATTACATTATGCAGATGACAACATTACATATAGTATTCTAGAAATTGAATACAAACTCAATTTAAGATCTATTTAGATTTTTCACAAATTTAATTGAAAGTGACTTGGGAAATTGTGGTCCATCTTAACCTTAAAAATAAAGAATAAAAAGCGAAACTTGTCCTACCAGCTTTTAAGACATACATTCTAAAATGCAGGCCCTGGAACCTGAGCTAGATGTGCCTTCCCATGGTGAAAACATCCAGGTAAGGATCCTATTAACTTTCTTTTATGTCCCCAACAAGGGCATCTGAAGGAAAAGCGAGAATAAAATAAAGGCCTAAAACTCTGTCCCTAGTTGTGAGGTAAAGTAATTCAATACTAGTGAAACGGTAAACTAATGAAGATTGGCTTCTTACTGACAAGCTTAGCAACTCCTCCAAATAAGACACAGAGAAGAAGGCAGAGGTTCCCTTATAAGCCAAAGGGTGGAATAGATGAGGGTGAGAATCAGAGCATGGAGACTAGGGAAAAGGTTTCCCATCTGTAAAAATATTCTATCCTGAGAACATATCTTTGTCTTTGAGCCATTTTCAGAATCTTAGAAAATCAGTCTGTGTCTAATTTTTAACACAAATGATACGTTTCTATACTACTAAAAGCCTATGTGGTCGTCATGCCCTCACGCCATGATGCCCTCATGCCCTCACACCATAACAATCCATCACCAGGAGGCTGCAGTGGGCACGCGCAGGTGGGCAGGGACTTGATGCTGCATGTGTGGCGCAGAGGCATGCTTGGTGCAGAGGTGGGTCCTGTGGTTCTGTGCGGCGATGCTGGGGGCGGGACCCCTAGCTCTGGCCTACTTCTTTGGGGCAATCCATCCAGGAGCCCCAGATGGGTGGGCGGGGCCTACCTCTTTGGGGAGATCGATTGTGGGGCTTCCACACTGTGAGAGGGCACAGGCCAGGCTGGGGAACCCCCCTCACAAGTGCACAAATTTCATGCACCGGGCCTCTAGTGTAAATATAAAGCATTTGATACTTATTTCTATCTATCTATCTATCTATCTATCTATCTATCTATCTATCTCTCTATCTATCTATATTTATCTGTTTACTTTGCTTGCAAAAATGTATTTTTAAAAACCCTAAACATTTTTTTCACATAAGTGTTTGTAAGATGAACATTTACTTGCCCAATGAGCAGGCTCACATTTGCACTGAGGAAGACTAATGTACTCATTTTGCACCTTAGCTTTCTTTCCATTTGTTTACCATCAATATTGACTCTAAAGTAAATAGGATAGAGTTGACCATCAGTAGGCACCCTTTTGATTCACCGATTAGCATTTACATCAGTGGTTCTCAACTTTCCTAATGCCACAACCCTTTAATACAGTTCCTCATGTTGTGGTGACCCCCAATTTCATTGTTACAAATTGAACATAATTAAAGCATAGTGATTAATCACAAAAACAATATGTAATTATATATGTGTTTTCCGATGGTCTTAGGTGACCCCTGTGAAAGGGTCGTTCGACCCCCAAAGGGGTCATGACCCACAGGTTGAGAACCGCTGATTTACATAGACAACTGAGAACTGCTTGGAATCTCAAAACGTTTGCGATGAGAAGACAGGACTCAGAGAGGACACCTCCTTAAGGCCAATTTTCAAATTAAGGATTTTGCTATTTTTTTCATCCTTGTCCTAGAGTTTGGCCTAAAGATTGCAAAAAAAAAAAAAAATGTTTTTTTTAAAGGCTGTTCTATTCACAACTCAGTATGAAATTTGAACTCAGATGGAAGCAATTGTATTTCCCATACTTATTTAAACTCCATGACTTTCTTTTCTCAATAATTCCACCCAAAGTCTACTATTCTCAGCTTCACTGTTTGTGGAAAACTATTTTTAAATATTCTAGAGGTTGCCTCCTGTTTGCCTTCTCAAACAGTATTTGTATATTACAATGGTGATTAGTTAAGCTATTAATACCTGTTTTTTATTTCATTCCTTTACTCATTCATTCAACAAATATTTATTGAGGGCCTTCAGTTTGCCATTCAGCATTCTTGATCCAATGGTGAGGAAATGGGTAGGATCTGTCCTTTGCAGTTGATGTAAACCAATAAATTAATTATAAATTGTGATGAATGAGGGCTATGAAGTAAATTAAAAAGGAGTGCCATAGAAACTAATGGAAATAAATTACTCTAAATGGGGCTTTTTCATTGGAAAATTTAAGTGGGGGAGACTATGTGAAATTTTTTTATGCTAATACATACATTCATTTAAATTTTAGTAGCAAATCAGCAAAACATGAATATAGTACATGCATATTATTTAATAAACTAGGATAGAAAAAATCATTGCAATTCTATTAAGTCATCTTTGTGCATTAAATAAGTTTCAAGGTTCTAAACAAAGACTTGTCTTAATGGTATCATTATTAGTAACTGGCAATGGCAGATGTGGGCTGTCTCATTCTAGTCATGTCACTAAGTGGGACTCATTCTTCTAGAAGCTATCTTCTTGATGTGGAAGTAGCACCACGTCAAGAAGATAGAACTGCTATGGGAAGGAATTCTGAGAATGGAACACCCAAGGACTAGGAGCCTAGATGTTTAGCAGAGAAGCTCTATGGCAGAAGAGCTAAGTCACCAGTCTCTACTTCCTAACCATGCACTTGAGCAGGGTGCGTGTGGATGCACACAGACAAGCCATTGGAACTATGCTCTCTAAGTGTCATCTGAAGACAGTGTAAACCTGACACACTTTCGAAAAGACAGTGTTTCCTGTCTGCATCCAAAACGATTTTAGCAAAACAGTCATTTGTAGATAACAACATTACATCTTTCACAATTAATTTCTTTACCTAAATACTAAACATGGAGCACAAAAGATGCCTTAGTTCATGCCAAATCCATTTAAAGCTGCAAAATGTCATTTTTGGAAGACAAATTACATTTGCTCTGGAGCTTTCCACACACATGCAAAAAACAGCCCCAGCAAATGTCTGCAGCTACTCAAACACAGAGCATCTCCCCTTGTTTCTCCATCTATCAAGTGCAGCTAGGGTGATTTGAAGATTATTTGTTAAGAATGCATCTAGTCCACATTTTAAAAAATATATAAGGTCTATCCAATAGATAAGTTAAGATAAGTTAAATACTCTTTATTGCCACACAGCTCTTGTTACTGCTCCTAGAAATAAGCAGTGTAAATATTCCACCCTGTGTCAACTAACAGAAAGTGGTACAGCTAGGCTGCTGGAAACTTGGCATGGTGTGTAAATTCACAAAAATCCATCAAGCTCTTCTATTATTCATACTGTAAGATTTGTAGGCTGTCTATAGAGTAACAGGTGTAGCCTCTATGGGTCAACAACTATCTGAATTATGCATGAGAAAAGGAAAGCAATACCATATATACCACAGTTTGGTGTTGTTCATTTGGGGGGGAATAATTTTTCCTATTTTGGCTGTCTGAAAATCTCCCTTAGTAGTGGTCGGAATGCTGTATGGTCATGAGTGATGATTAAGGCTATTTCCTTTGTGCTTGACAGACCAAGAGTTTAATCCTGGTGTCACCTTTTATTCTTTGCTGTTTTTTTGTTTTGTTTTGTTTTGTTTTGTTTTGTTTTGGTCAAGACATTTTAAATTTGGTTACACTAAATGTCAGTTTCATTATCTGAAGAATGATTAATTTATAGTTAGTAGAATATTAATATCTGGATTCTATCATTATTGAATACATAGCAAGGTTAATAATTAAATAGAAGGTACAGGAATAGAAAGATAGTTTTTGTTTGGTTTTTAGGATTTTTAAATTGATTTTAGAGAGAAAGGAAGAGAGAGAGCAACATCAATGTAAGATTGGAACATTGATTGGCTGCCTCCTATACACCCCCTATCCAGGATTCAGCCAGCAACCTGGGCATGTGCCCTGACTGGGAATTGAACCTTCAGCCTTTAAGTGCACTGGAAAATACCCAACCAACCAGGGGAAATGCGGCTGTTTTTATTTGGAAATTACTGCAGTCAAAACTATGTTACTGCCATGAAAGGTTGTATATTATAACTAGAGGCCCAGTGCATGAAAGTCATGCATGGGTAAGGTCCCTAGTGACTGCCAGCAGGGCACCTCCCTTCCCCAGGCTGCCTGCCACCTCTGCTGCCGGCCCCACCCCCTGGGCCGAACTCCAGGTCGAGGGGACAAGTTGCATATTAGGCTTTTATTATATAGGATAAGCCATTGTGATTGTGTCTTAATTTAGTATAGACCCTGGGTATCAACAACAGAAATAAGGAGAACCATGACACCTTGAAGTTTCTTTTTTAATTCAGACTTCTGACCAGAGAACTAGCAAATCAATGAACCTCTGTTATTAAATATAATTTGAACAACATAATCCTATATCAAAATAGTTTACTGGGGGTTAAGTAGCTATTATAACCCACTATGTAAAAAAACAAACAAAAAAACCCTCACATATAAGAACATATATGAAAAATAAGGAAGGCTAAGTGACTTGACTGAAGTTTTCAGTTAGGAATGGAGGAAAATTACACTGATATTCGGCAGTTACAAAAAATGGAAATGCACAATGATCATAGCAATAACATTATCTAGTATTTACTGATAATTTACTCTGTGCCAGATGTGCTGCTAAATGTGCTTTATGTGTAATTTTCTCATTTTATTTTTGTAATAACCCTAAGAGATAGGAACTTATGTTATTCATTTTCAGATAGAGAAACTGAGGCCTAATGAGATTGCATAAGTTGTTTAAGGCTGCACAAGGAACAAGGGACAAAACCAGATCTCCTTGACTCCAAAGTTCAGAATCGTGTGGCTCTTTCAAATTATTTAGTGTAAACTTAACAGGATCCTTTGCTTTTCTGTAAACAACCAGATGAACATTTTTGCCATGACACTCAATGCAATCGAGACAAGGACATACAAGAGAGATGAATGTCTACTTTCCTCCAGTAAAAGTGTTTCTTTTAAAAGTAATGGAATAAAATTTCCATAAATCTTGTCAGCTGTGTTTTTAAATTTTCTTACTATGACTTATAAGCATAAAAATCAAAGCTGCCATGAAGGATGGAGAATCTAAACACATTTAGAAAATATGTAGTTTTTGAGCTTCAACAAAACAGTTATTTGCTTTATTTGTATGACCTTGATTTCTCTAAGATATAAATATCATGTTTATATCTATATGGTAGGTACCACATAGGTGAGCCACATTCTTATTTATCTATTTTTATCCTCACCCAAGTATATGTTTATTGATGAGAGAGAAAGAGAGAGAGAGAGAGAAACATAAATGTGAGAGGAAAACATTAATCAGTTGCCTCCAGTATGTGCCCTGACTGGAGATTGAACCCACTACCTGGGTATGTGCCCTGACTAAGAATCGAACCTGCAACCTTTTTGAAGTATGGGACAATGCTCCAACCAACTGAGCTACCTTGCTAGGGTGAGCCACATTCTTTATGAGAAGTTCATTTTTCCCCAAAATGATAAATTATCTCCTTTTTAGCATTCTCACTGATCTTTAAGTTTGAAGATTAAATTTCTTACTGAACCCATGCTATAGTTAGTTAAGAGTTAAGGAGCAGCAAGTTCCAAAGCATCATTTCTGCCCTAACTTCACATTTATGATGTCTGGCCCATTACCATTAGATGAGTCTTAAAGGCAAGGAAAGGAAGCCCCCAGAGCTAAAGGCTGATGGTTTGCTTGTTTTTTGTATGTTTGTTTACTAGAGAGAAATGCCAAGAAGCCAATTATTTTCTCTCCTAAAAAAAGTCTTGACTGAGAAATGATAAACAGCCCCTCCCATTGTATTATACAGAAAGTTGGTGAAAATCTTGTAGAGATATAGAAAAACTTGAGCCCAGGAGCCTGAATACAAATGTTGGACATGACAGCAGATGGAAGTGGGGAAAGACAGAGTCTTGGAGGGGGAGAAAGAAAAGAGGGAGGGGAAGAGGAGGAAGCAGTGATAAGAGAGGAAGAAGTGGCACAAGAAATAAGGAAAACAGTGAAGAAAATGAGAATAGGAGGTGCTTCAGGAAAGGAAGTGAGTCTGATGCCCTTTAAAGATCTACCTTTGTGTGGCGCCTGAGCACTCTTGCAAAACACAAAGGCAGAAACATAGAGATTATGAACACAGCAGGAATCACAAAGATGGAATGGGACTTCTATAGAGCTCGGGAGAAACTAGCTGAGCAATAAATGTAGACAGGAGAGGCTAAAAATAATCATCCACTCAGGAGAGCCTGCATAAGTAAATAAAATTGAACTCTGCCATACATATGAAATTAGATAAAGCCTGAAAAAAGCATAAGAAACCCATCTGTCTTAAGCATAGGAAACAGTTGATAATATGAGAAATAATTAATTAATTAGTAAACAAACAACCTTGGCTGGGTGGCTCAGTTGGAGCATCATCCATACACCAAAAGGTTACAGGTTCGATTCCTGGTCAGGGCACATTCCTATATTTCAGGCCCTTATGGGAGGTAACCAATTAATGTCTCTCTCTCACATAAATGTTTCTCCCTCTCTCTGTCTTTCTCTCCTCTTTCTCTCTCTAAAACATATTTTTAGCTAAGAATTAAAAATAATAATAATAAGTTAACAAACAAATAACTATAGACAGAAGGATTTCTACCTACTGGGTAAGAATCTTCCATTCAAACAAGAAAATACTGTTTTTCTCTTAAAGCCAGGGCAATCTATAAAATCTCTACCAGTAAAATTGTAATATGCATATGGGAGAATACTTTTTATTTTAATTTTTGTGATAGTTTACAAAAGACTTTAACAGAGACAGACATTCCAATTAGTAGAGACATTCACTTCCCAAAGTTCATGTTTTTGCTCACAGCTCACAAAAATAGAATATTAGAAATATAACTTGAAAACTGTAATTGAAACCTATCATTAAGCAATTCAGGCAATTAACTGTGCCATTAGCACCTTGGTTACCAGAAAGCTAGTAGAAGTGGACCAATGAAGTCAAAGAATAAAAATAGAAGATTTTGAAAGAAAAGTATATTTAAATGTTGAATTCCAACCAATTGGCATTGTCATTATCCTGTCTTATATATGAAATTAGGTAGATAACCCTGAAAAAAAGTCATAAGAAGCCCATCTGTATTAAGCATAGGAAACAGCTGATAATATGAGAAATCATTAATTAATTAATAAGTAAACAAACAGCCCTGGCTGGGTAGCTCAGTTGGTTGGAGCATCATCCAAATGCCATAACTATGGCTACATTGTCTTGACTTGGGCTGTCATAACAAAGTGCCATATACTGGGTGGCTTAAACAACAAAAATTTATTTTCTTCTGCAAGTTTATGGTCAGGATGCCATCATGGTCAGGTTTGGGTGAGGGTTCTCTTTGTGACTTGTAGACAGACACCTTCTTGCTGTATCTTTACATGTCCTTTCCTCAGTGAGTGAGTACAGAGAAAGAGAAATTTCCTCTTCTTCTTTTTATAAGGCCAGTTATTCCATTTTAAGACCCCCCACCCTCATAACCTAATCTAACTCTAATTACCTCCCAAAGACTCTATTTCAAATGCTATCACATGGGAGATTAGGACTTCAACATAGTAATTCAGGGGGGACACAAGTATTCGGTCCATAACAGATATCCTATATAATAAAAGCCTAATATGCAAATTGTCCCCTTAACGGAGAGTTAGACCTGGAGTTCGACCAGGGGTGGGGCCTTCCTGCCAACTGCCCACAGCCCCTCCCTCCCGGCCAGCTCTGCCCCCTATTGCCGCCCCCCATTGGGGGTAGGGCCAGCCCACTAACCTCCAGCATCTCCTCCCCCCAGCCAGCCCAGCCCGTCGGCCCCAATCGGTGTAGGCCTGCCAGACCCCACCTATGCAGGAATTCATGCACCGGGCCTCTAGTATGTTTATAATCATTCAATAAAAGCTAAAATATTTGCATTGGTCTCTATAATTTCCTGTTCTATTCCTAACACTTCTTATCCTTATACTCAGCATCCTACTTACTGTTTCAGCCATGATGTCTCTGAATCCTCTGAACACACTACAATTACTCTCATCTTACTGTGTTTGCACTTGCTGTTCCCCTAACTTGAACTGTTTTTTTCATAGGTAGTCAACTGACTCACTCTCACTTTCTGAAGATTTCTGCTCAAATGTTCCTGTATCTGAAGGATCTTCCTGAACATCCTATGTTCACCCTCACCCGACCTTGGCATGTTATCCCCTTACCTACTTCATTGTTTTTCTACACTTCTCAACATTCTGAGAGAGATATATTTGTTGATCATCTTAGTGTCCCATCAGAGACCAATGTATTTTGTTTACTGCTATATCTCTATCTCCAGTCCTATATTGGCTCACAATGTAGCATTCAAAAAAATCATTGCATTAAGTATTATTATATGAATAAATTATTAGCTGTGTGTATTTTACACACACATAATTAACGAATCCTTGTGCTAACTATTGTTACATAAAGGCCCTGGACTATTCTTCTTTTAAATATACCACTGTGCTCTGGGGAGTATGTTTTAGAAAGCAGTTTTTTCCCACATACCAATCTTTATAGCTGTAGCATGTTACTCACTTAATCAAAAAGTCACCAAGGCAAATCAAAATTTTGTAAAGAGTGTTGTTTATGTGGTGTACCACTTTGGAAGCAACAGGTTCTTAACCATAGTTGTTATTTAAAGTTGAACATTCCATATAGTGAACTAAAGCTACTTATACTTAAAGTATCTTTTAGTTCAAAATTTAAAAAGGAATACATACATAATCAAGTGATAATTCTCTACACATAATTTATTAAGGAGGTAATAAATTATAGAAAACCACAAATAATAAAAAAATAATAATGATTAAAACTTCCAATTCTTCCTCCCAAAGAATGTGCAGAAACTCAGCTAGCTCAGGGTAGGTAAGTAATACCCTGTCAGTCCTGAGACAATGTCATGTTCTGCTTATCTATTGCTGCTTAAAGAACCAACCCTCCTCTAAACTTAGTGTCTTAAAATAACCACCACTTATTTAGTGCAGAATTTGCAGTCTGGGCAGGGTTCAGTGGAAAGGGCAAATCTCTGTTCCATGTGCTGTCAGCTCAACCGGACATCAGATCATTTATCTCCAGAATGGCTCGCGTATTTGGCTGGCAATTTTATGTTGGCCACCAGCTTGAACTCAGTGAGGGTTGAGGGCCCAGATCTTCAGTTCCTCTCTGTATGGTTCTCCTCATATAAAGGTATCTGGTTTTAAAGAAAAAGTATCCCAAAAGAACAAGGAGAACAGGGCATTTTTTAAAATAACCTATACTTGGAAGTCCCATAGCCTTACTTCTGTTATATTCTTTGAGAAGGCAGTCACAAAGGTCTGCCTGAGTCCAAGGGGGAGGGGCAGAGATCTTCCCACTTGATGGAAGGGTTGCCAATGTCATCATAAATGGAGCATGGGGGATGGAGTCTACTGTGGTGTTGGTCTTCAGAATATACAATCCACTATAGAACCTATCCTGATTTTTCTTCTTGCATTATTCAAATTGTTGTCTCTGTCGGTGTTTCCTACACCATTTCTTTTCTCACACCTATCTGCTCTGGTGGTTGCTTACTTGTATATTGAGCCCTTATTATTAACTATAGACAATTCATCTTTTCCACTTGTATGTATCAAACCTTTATCAACAGTGTTCCTTAGGAGGTTGGTTTTCTCTGTATAACTGGCAAGATTTCTTCCATTAATCACTTAGTACTCTGAGAATTGTTTATTTGTTTATTTTTATTTTTATTTTTTTTGGTGACCCTAACATTCTACTTGATCTTTCCCTTCTTATTTTGTGTTCTTTGGCTATCTGCTTCTGGGTTCTGTGTTTTCTCTCCTCTTATAGCAATAAAGAATGTCTTAATCTTCTCCTACATTGATGGAAAAATAAAGCAAAAATACTAGGTTATTTGCTGATAAGGGCTTGAGAAGAAAATGAATGTTTCCCTCACATGAGCAGAAATGTGGGTGACATGACATTGTCTCAGAAACTTGATTAACTCACCCATACTCAAATATTATGAACACTCCCACCGGACTGTTTGACTTTTACAGCTGATTGGACACCACAACGTCTCTAAATTGAACCAAAAGAAATGGTCCAGGAGCCACCTAGCAGTCTCAAGGTCCACTCTTTTCTAGTACCCTTCATGATCCTTTCCATGCAGCTGTGGAAACCACTGGCGTCTGTGTCACACTATGGAGGATCATAAAAGAATTCGAATGGGGTAGGATTAGCACCATCTTCCTCCCAGCTACACTACATCACCATTCCTTTAGTGTTGCTGATATGGATGTTTTTGTTACAGACAGCTCAAAACAACACTCCATCTCCATGTAAACTTCCAAACTTCAGAGACACATTTATTCTTCCTCATAGTGGCTAAAGAGGACAGCAAAGGATAAGGCTCTAAGCTTCAGATTCCCAGACACCCTCCCAGAGTCTACTCTCTCTGACTATGTTCAGCATTAATGATGGTACTTAAGAGGAAGTTTGTATTCTGCAGCCAGAACACATCCTGCTGAGATTTGGGTTGCCAGGCTCCCCTTGCAAGCACTGTCAACCATTATGAGATCCTCCTGGAGTGCTCCCATTGAGCTTATAAAAGGGGGAAGTGGTGCTTTCATTTCAGAGTTCTCTCCTCAACTCTGCTCCCTCCACAAGGCTTACCACCTCTCTCCCCACTCAATCTTCCTCTTACTTTGACTAGGATGATGCTAGGGAGCAGGGAGAGTTGGTGTCTACATATTTTCTGAACTGACTCACTAATCCTTGGTAGGAAGATGCTGGGCTTTCTCAACATAGAATATGAGGTTAATTTGGCTTTGAATCTTAGCAAAAATTCTGGAAATTGAGTAACCTATTTGACATCCTATTATATGTATTATAAAGTTTAACATACTGATAGTACTAATCTATGTATTTTTTGTTAAGAATTTGGGCTATGAAACTACTAGAATATCTCAGGCAATATGAGTCTTTAAATATTCAAATGCATCTCTTATAACCATAAAACTGGGTTCTCTTACCTGATTCCACAAATACTTTGTTGTATAAGCTGCTTCTATGTTTTCACACATTTCCCTGAGATGGACACACCTCCATTCACAGCATTTCTCCTTCTCATGCCTGAAGATAACTCCAGAAAGAGTAGGGAAAACCTCTCTCAAATTCACTCAGGATCTACCAACTCTCTTCTTTGTAGTTCCTAGATTCACAGTGTTTCTTTCTCATCTTTTCACACACACGAGAATTTTGTCTTTTATGAGAAAGGGTTATAAGAAGTTAGAATTTTCATAACACTCCCCTAGAAACAAACCCAGTGAAACTTTTCTACCATATTTTCTTTTGGGTGACATAAACATGGACATAGACATGAAGGTATGGGTAAAGACATAAATGGTGATGTGTAAAAAATATGCCATGAAGCTCATCCTTGTGTACATTCTATGTTGATTGTCACATGATATTGATTTGGCTTTCATTTACCTTGCTATTGTTTTGTCTACTGCCACAAAAATTCCTTCAGTTTCTTCTAAAGGAGAACTAACTGAATGGGTTGAATTTATCCAAATTTGGCTCTGAGATCAGGCAATCTAGGATTGAATTCTGCTCTGCCCTGGAGCCAACACTACCCAATGAAGAAATAGTTAATTAAAAAGTTGTTTGCATGCAGGTGGTTGTTAGAAGTACCAATTTCACTTTGAAGTGCTCTCCTTGAACATGTAATGGGAAAGTAGAAAGTGCACTGGGTAGATGCAATTCTCTCACTCAACAAGTATTGATGTGAGGCACACTTTGAGGGTTGAGGCAATAATAATGAGCAAACGAGAGAAAAATTCCTGCTCCCAGGGAGATCATGTTCCCACAGGAAGAGGTAAATAATAAATGAATTAAAGTAAAATATATTATGTGTTTGATAAAAATTAAGCATGGGATCTTCACTGATGCTTATCAATAATTTGATGATTTTGGGTCTATCATGCACACTTTGAGATTTGTTGTTGTTTTTCTCCATGAAAGATTGTCTGTGTGGATGATCACTAGGTGGCCTCTGGCACTGACATCCAGTGAGACTTTTCTTTAACTCTTGTCTCATTTCAGATAGTTCTTTGGTGTAAATTCAGAATGGCCTCCAAATAGGCAACACTCCAGCTCCACTCACTAAGGGAGAGAGAAATTTAGGTCAGGAGACTGATGTCTGGGCAACTGTATGTGATTCATAAATTTTCAGTATTTTTTTGTCCTAAAACTCAGACCTGAATAATCAAGCAACTATATATTAACTTTACCCAACAGACCATGGACCACCTGTCTGTTTCCTGTTTTCCTAGCCAAGTACCCCTTCTGGGAAAAGTTAATGGGAAACACAGCAGGATAAAACTCATTTCTCCCCTTTTTTGTTCCATCTGTCTCTCTTCTCATCTGGGAGATCTCTTGTTCACTTCCCAATGACTTCTCACGTTTAAGGCTAAATTCTCCACCTGTGCTCCTGATCCGCTGCTTCCCATTTTCTTCCAGATGTTGCTCCTATGGTAAATCCTACTCTTCCCTATCTCCCTGCTATTTTAGCTCTCTCCCTCTAATGACTTCTTTCACACAAACTAAAAATATTACTGTCTTTTCCATTGAAAAGCCCTTCATTCCCTCTGGGAAATGCTATAATATTCACTTTCCCTTCACCAAGCAAGTTCCTCTGAAAAATGGGCTGCATTTCACATGCCCTCCCACTATCATCTCCTATTGTCTTCAAAGCATTAGATGCAGGTCTCCAACTAGAACTGCATTTGAGACGGGTTTCACCAAGGTCTTTAATGATGTACCAAATATTGTCACTACTCTTGGCAGCATTTTGACATTATCAGTCACAGTGTCCTTGAAGCTCACCCCTTATTCATATCTGAGATATTATTCTCTCATCTGCATTCACTCTTACAGTTTTTCTGTTTCCTTTCTGATTCTGTTCTCCCCATCCTCAGGACTTTTTATTTCCTAATTCCTTCTTTTCAAATTTTATATACTTGCCCAACTCCCACTATTACCTAATAACTCTAACTCTTCAGATCCAAACTCCTTTTTTGAAATCTTTTTTGAATAGTCTGATTGCCTCCTGGAGAGTTGCATATATGACTATGGGGAATGGTCCTTTCCTTATCTTCAATACTGCCTACTCTTAAATGAACTCATGAAGATTTCTTCGCTCTCAACAAACGCAGTCTATTGTTATATTTCCTTTTACATTCATGATTAAGCTTTCAATATTTTCCAAACTGATGCATATGAATCAAATTTATTCATATTAACTGCTATTTAAATACTGGATTCAAATCTTATCTCTTAATAGATTTGTGACTGGGTAAATTATTTAATTTTTTTTTGCTTCAATATTTTTTCATCTGAAAACTTACACTTAGGTATTATATTAGATTTCTGTTTTATATATATATTTACATATATGTATATATGTATATAAATAAACATACATAACATATAGCTTTACCAACACTTGTTATTACCAGATCTTTCCATTTTTGCCTGGTTTATGGGTATGGAATAGGATGAAATTGCTGTCTCAATTCAAATATCCAACCCACATGGGGCTTTTTGATGGAAAAATGAATATATATTGGGCAAGTGCTTAGCTGAATGCCTAGCACATAGTAATACATTCATAAATGTTACATATTACTCTTATTAGTAGTAGTATATAATATTCTATTATAATGCTATAATATAAAATGCTATCCATTTGCTTATTAATGAATATTTAGTCCAACTTTTTGCTAAAACATATCTTGCTTCAATGATTATGTTATTCCATTCTCTTTGTCAATAATTGATTTGAGAATGGGCACATGATGAATGCTGACCAAAGAAACACGAGTTTCTAGAAATGGTTTCCTCAATTCTAAAAAGAGGTTACAGGAATATAAAGGACTTATTTTTCTTCTGAATATTGTCTGTCTGGATGAGATCTATGGAAAATCTGTGGCATTCTTATCAACAAAAGAGAAAGACTAGTCTGTGATAGGAGCTGATATATTAACAATTGCAAGAAGAGAACTGGAAAGCACTCGGTTCTTAAAGACTTGTTCATCTCCTGATCATTATAGGTATGGTTTTTACCTAAACTCTAGATTCAGGCAGTAATAGATGTTATGTTAAGTAATGTTATAAATCAATTTGAAACAAGAATTCCATTGCCAACAGTCAAAAAATTCTAACTACATACCCAGTGAAATAGTTTCAAAAATTTATATTCCCACTAGCAATGTGAGGGTTTGTATTTTTCCATGACTTTATCAACACTTTATATTATCAGACCTTTTAATTTCTGACTATCTCATGGGAGTGAAATTATAGTTTATTCGTGTTCCATTGTTAATCTCTGTGATTTTCTATGTATATAATTATATAATTCTCCAAACCTCAATATAGGCATACTAGAGGCCCGGTGCATGAATTCATGTACCAGTGGGGCCCCTCAGCCTGGACTGCAGGATTAGGCTGAAACCAGCTCTCCGATATCCCCCAAGGGGTCCTGGATTGTGAAAGGATGCAGGCCAGGGTAGGGGACCTCACTGGTGCACAATAGGGGCTGGGGAGAGACGTGGGAAGTTGGCCAGCCAGGGAGGGACTGCGGGAGTGTTCCAGGGCAAGTCTGGCCCAACTTGCTCAGTCCCAATCAACCAGACCCCAGCAGCAAGCTAACCTACAGGTCAGAGCATCTGCACCCTGGTGGTCAGTACACGTCGTAGTGACTGGTTGACTGTTCTACTGTCTGCCCCCTGGTGGTCAGTGTACATCATAGCAACTGGTCAACCAGTCAACTGTCTGCCCCTGATGGTCAGTGCATGTCATAGCGAGCAGTTGAGCAGCCTTAGCATATCATTAGCATATTATGCTTTGATTGGTTGAACGGACGACTAGACAACCGGACACTTAGTATATTAGGCTTTTATTATATAGGACTAGAGGCCCGATGCACAAAAATTCATGCAAGGGTAGGCCTTCCTTCCCCTGGCTGCCGGCACCAGCTTCCCTCCGGCACCCAGGACCTGGGTTTCCCTCCTCTGACCACCCGCAGGCACCCAGGACCCGAACTGGCTTCCCTCTGGCTCTGGCTTCGTCAGGAAGGACATCCAGAATGACGTCCAGAATGATATCCGGTCTAATTAGAATATTAACCTTTTATTATTATAGATTATTTATAATTTATATCTCATTTATTTTTATTTTCTCATGATATTTGCTAGTACTTTCCAGTACAGTGTTATGGTAACGACGGCTTAAAGAAAACAGTTTATTTCTTAAATTTCAAGAAGTCTAGCAGCTGCGAGTTTAGAGCTGATATGGTGCTACAAGTTGTTAGGGACTCAGATCTTCCAGTCCTGTGAACACCGAGGTTCCGAGCAGCCTCCACCTCAGCAGTGGCAGGAAGGAATAGAAAAGAAAAGGACAAAAGCCTCATGCCAGGTGTTTATTAAGGAAGGCTCTTGGAAGCTGCCACATAAAATTTGCACTTATATTTTATTGGCCTACATTTAGACTTAGAGAGAAACATGTGGAGGCTTAATTAAGGTAGGAATGCTTCTAACATTTCAACATCATTGCATTTTCCTACTTTTGGGGTAGATATAACAATCAATTTGGAAATTTACCTTGTATTACTTCTTTGTTCATTATTCTTTCATAAGTGGGTTTTGAATTTTATTAAATGATTGATGCATTTATTGATATAAAATGTTTCTTTACTTTGCCAGTTGTTGTGTTACATTAATATTACCCTTTCTAAATTTATGTCATCTTAATATTCTCAGGATAAAACATATTTAGTCATGAGGTTGTCTTACCTGTGTACACATGTGCACACACACACACAGTTTGAATCAGCTTACTATTTTATATTGTATTTTTGTGTCTATTTCATAAATTATAGTTGCTAATAATTTTCCTGGCTCTATTTATTTGCGGTGTTGCTAGCAAATTCATACTAATTTCATAAAATGTTCTGAACTCTAGAAGAGTTTTATAAGAAAAGGGTTATCTATTTTTTGATAACTTGATAAAGCACACCGATTCAAACATCAGGACTTGTTGCTTTACTTGTATGTAGATTTTTCTGTAATGATTATATTCTTCAATTGATATAGGTCTATTTAGATTTGTTATTTATAATGAGTACATTTTGTTAATTTGCCTATTTTTAGATAATTAACGTGTCTTTAAATTTATCATAAAGCTTCTCATACTTTTAACGAGTTTGTAAAATGCTCAATATTCTCTATAGTTCTGGACCTCTTTTCAGTATCTATCTATCATTCATAGTATCTCTCCCCCACTCCCCCTACCACATTCTCACTCTCTTCCAGTTCAACGTTGGCAGATTTTTGTCTATATTAATAGTATTTTTCTAGAACTGAGTTTTTATTTAATTGTTCTCTATTTTTTTTGCTTTCATTTTTTGTCTTCCATTAGATTAATTTTTCTTCCACTTGTTATTTTTTGTACTTTCTTTAGTTTCACTTTATTATTTTTCTGATTCCTTGATTATAATTTATATTGTTGTTTAACCTGTTAATTCATGTTTAACCTATTCAATTTGCTATTAGTTATGATTTGCTCTGGAGTAATATAATGAGAGAAACTACATTTTCAGAAATATTTTGAATGGGAGTCCAGGCTTAAAGGCTTTGGTGCCTGAGATCCTTCCGTTTTGCTCCCCTCTTATTCCTCAGAAATTGCCCTCATATGCATAGCAGAAGATTACTCAACAGCACAGCTGCATTTCAGCCTCAAATCATAACATCGCTTCTATTCACCTATATCTCATTCTCTGAATCTGGGATAACAGAACTATACTCTCTGCTCCTTGGCTGGCTTGAATAGGTTGCCCACCATATGCGTGCACATGCACACACACACATACACATGTACATATGTAATTTAAAACATGAAATAAATCGTCATACATAAAAGCTTCACCTCTAGTTCCAGGTTCAAATCCTGGCTCTAGCATTGCAAACTATAGCATCCAACAAGTCATTTAAATTTTCTAAAACTTGGTGTTCTTCTCTGGAAAACAAGGGCAGTAAAACACAATTTAAAACGTTGTTTAAAAGCTTAAAGTAGGGAAAGTGTACAGTTCAGTGTCTAGCACCTAGTATCATTCAATAAAAGGGCACCGCTGTGTACTTACAGGAAGTGCCTCAGTAAAGGGATCACCAAACATAATTCCAAAGAGGTTCAGGAGAAAATGCTTTGCAGTTTCCTTGTTATATTTCTGCTTTGGGCACAAAGGACATTGTTTTTTAAAGGTGACAATTCTCTAATGGTGGTAAAAGGAGATAAATACTCGGTTTCCCTTCAGGGAGAAAAAGAGATCCAGTAAATGTGTAATGGCATTTTCTTCAGTGCCACCAAGTTGGTGACTATAAATCTTGAACACAAGTTGAATTATTGTTGACTTTTTATTTCCTTAGGGTGTTTTTATCACATCATTAAACTGTATCACCTTCATTGACCTAATTTTATCATGGAGTTCAAGGCATCAGAGGGATACTTAAGTAAAATAAAATATAAAGTTTATTCCATGAGATAAATCTGATGTTCTTGCTAATTCCTATAAGTTGCTATTAATACATTTTTTGTTGCTCAGAAAAGTATACATTAAGCTAAATTAGTTCTGGCTTTCCTTTCTGACACATTATCTCCCTAAGAGGAAGGAGGCTGGAGAAATTGAGATTAATTGTTTTTATTATTTTATTTAATATTTATCAAGAGCAATATCTAAGAAGAATAAAATGGGCAATGTTATTCTTCACGATGTCATTTCAAAGAATTTTGAAAATATAGGGGTGGGCAAAAGTAGGTTTACATTTGTTGTGAGTACATGAAACAGTTTATTCTTATATTATTATTGATTATTCTATTTATTTGTATTACTACTAAAAACCTAGCTTTTACCTCACAGATCAGTATACCTAAACCTTGGAATTCAATGTCATCCCTTACACAGTGCTTAGAACAAGTGATTACCACACAAAACATAAATCAGTTAGGATGTGACACTTTCCCCTTGACTGATTATGAAGTGAGGCCTGAGAAATATATCTTTACCAAGCCTGAAGAGCAAGTAATATAATGTTTTAACCCATAAAATCTTCCCTAGAAAAATAATCAGTTACTTCTAAAGTTAATATTATTGCAGAGGAAATATGAGAAGAGACTGTGGAAGAAAGAGAGCCAAAACAAGAGAGAGAGTGACAGAAACAGAAACAGAAACAGCCAATACAAATAGAGAACGAATCAGAAAGAGAGGTCACTAGAGAGAAAGGCATTTTCCCCTGACAACTACTTGAAGCCATCTGCTCATGTGGTTTGAATCTCCAAGATACTAAATCCAGAATGGAGAACAGAGAAAGTGTAAAAGAATTAACTTGACAAAATACCCAGAAATTCATTTTAGTCAAAATTTAGCTCTTTCAAAACTATTTTCTTCTTCTTAAGATGAGTGATAGGTTCCATGTGAAAAACTAAGACATTTAATGTTTGCCTTCTTTGCCTTCCTTATCTGTCTACAGGAAGGCGCTATTGCTCAAAGAAAAATGCTCAGTTCCCCAAAAAGAACAAGAAGAACAGACTCTACACAATGCCACATCCTAGATTATCATCATCTTACCAGGATGTTGGGTCTTTTTTCCCAATCAAATGTATCTGGCTTCCAAAAATTAAATATAGCTTATATAAGCAAAGTATGTTCTTTATTTCTTTTCCTCATACTTATTTTATATTCATAGGTATCATTACTTGATTTTCCAAACAAATCAGATTTTCCCAAATTAAATGTCAAACTTTGTTGAGTGATATCTTTAGCACAAAATATCATAAAGGAGGCTATTTTTGAAAAATATAACTAAGTGTCCCAGTAGTGATGCATATACCTTGAATTAAAGAAAAAGTATACTTTGAGGTAATGATGAAGAGGGGAGAACCTAAAGGAAGCGGTACTTTTACCTGGTAACTTTCTTAATTTGCATTCTCCTTTTTGACACTATTTGCAGCTCAATAAATAGTTCTCTCTCATAGCCACGATGTCCTTCTGTTCATCCCTGCAGCGGAGGCAGAATCCTGTGTGTGCGACACTGCAATCTGTCACATGGCATGACTGTAATCCACAGACATTCAGCGTTAGCCATACCAAGTGTAAGGAAAAGAAGAACAATATCCTCCACACTTCGTTAAAATGTCATGGAAAACTGTGAAAAACACACACACACAAAGTGTTCTGTGTCCATTTTTCAGCATGATGTATTTTTAGTTTTCTGCAGCCGGCAAGCCTTAATTCAAACCAAAGAAAAGTATCAATGGACTGCATATGACACACTTTTCAGACTCTGTAGACATTTTTGAACTAAATATCATCATCCTTATAGTATTTTCCAGGACTAAACTGCTCACGTTTGTAGTGCCAATTCAGGGAATAGAAAGGCACCTGGAAGAACCATTGATGGGTATTCCTATCTTTCTGGATGCTCTTTCTCAGTCTTTTTGAAGATTCTTCCTCATCTTCCTCACCTCTAATTGAGGGAGTATTTCAAAGTCCAAACCGTGGACCCCTTCTCTTTTATGGTTTTTCATATTTACACTCCCTCCCTAGACAATCTTATCTAGAACCATGTCTATCATCTGTATACTGATGGCTCCAAATTCATATCACTGGTAGAGACCTCTCCTTGAAATTTGCATTCATATATCCAGCCACCTCCTTGACACCGCCACTTGGATGTGTCAGAAGCAGCTGTAACTTAATATGTCACATATGTCCAGCCACCAATCCCCAAACCTGCTTTCCCATCAGAATTCATGGAAACTTCATTTTTCTAGTGGTCCTGCCTCAAACCTCTTCATATTGCTTAACTCTTTTTTATTTTTCATACAACCTACGTCAAATCATCACCAAATCCCATTGGCTTAACTTAAAATATATCAAGAACTCATCTACTCACAACTGATCTAACTGGTCTCTCTGATTCTGCCTCCCCCTACCCCCTCAGTCTATTCTCATCACAGCAATCAGTAATCATTTTAAATGTAAGTTAAATCATGTTGCCTTTCTGTTCAAAACCTTCCTTCACCCCAGTACCTTTCCAGCTCTTCCAGCCTCACTGGCTTCCCTGAAGTACATTCCCAATGTTAAGACCTTTGCTGTTCCTTCTGCCTGGAATGCCCATACCTCAGACATCTGGAAGCCAGTCTTTATTTCACATGCCATTGTAATAATCTGGTTATTATTTAACAGAAAAGGAGTAAAAGGAGAAACCAAATAATATAAACCATTTATTCAGCTTTGCCAAAAAGCTGCATTTAACACTCCAAGTCTATTCCCCACTAATTGGTGGGGGAAGGGACGAGACAAAGGCAGTTTAAAAGCATGCCCAGTAAGGTCTAAGTGACGTGGGAAGGTGCCTACCTGCCTGCCAATCACACCTGCTTGTCAATCACACCTGCCAGGGAGTAAGTGACTAGAATAGGCATGGCCATTGCAAGCTCCAGAAATCTAAATATATAAACTTTGAAACAAAAGAAATTTGCTCCCTCCTCTCTCTTCTCACTCTTGGGACTCCTGTGGCAAGGGATGCTCTGCCCTGTGGCGCACAGCCATCTTGGACTCCACACATGAACTAATGGACTTTCATCTGGCCTGAATGCTGAACCACACCCAGCTGCAACATGGAAGGAAACTCAGGCCCTGTTTCTCGCTCCACTAAATTCCCAGCTGCCCCTCTTTCAGGACTGGCTTGGGGGAAATGGGACATTGCAACCCAAGAAATGTAACTCCAGGCCAGTAGAATTTTCCACATCCTATCCTCCCATGCCAGTCTTAGAAAATTCATTTTCTGAATATAATCACAAGAATTTCATTCCCACTCGTGTCTGGGAAGTCTGGCTGATTATTTTCTCAGGCATCAAGTCTTCCTTCCTTCCTTCCTTCCTTCCTGCCTTCCTGCCTTCCTGCCTTCCTGCCTTCCTGCCTTCCTGCCTTCCTGCCTTCCTGCCTTCCTGCCTTCCTGCCTTCCTTCCTCCCTTTCTGCTTTCCTTCCTTCCTTCCTTCCTTCTTTCCTTCCTTCCTGCCTTCCTGCCTTCCTGCCTTCCTTCCTTCCTTCCTTCCTTCCTTCCTTCCATCCTTCTCCAAAATATCCTTTCAAAAGTCACTTTCTCAATGAGGCCTTTCATTACCAAGCTATTTAAATCCCACCTCCCTGCCCAGAAATGTCATATCTTCCTTCTCCTTTATATTTTTCTACACAAAACTACTATCACTTAGCACTGTCTAACATAATCTATTTATTTTTAACTTACTTTATTTGCTGACTATCCTTTCCAACACAAGGGAATATAAGCAATATGAAAGCAAAGATCTATCTATCTATCTCTCTTTCTCTCCCTCTCTCTTCCCAGCACTGAAAATAGTGCATGGAATATTATGAGAGAGAGGGAAAAGGACAAATACAAAGAACAAAAGAAAGGGAAGGGAGGAAGGAAAGAAGGAAGGCAGGCTGAAATTATTTTCCCTTGGTACTTGAAAAATAGCCTACTAAGGAAAGGTGATATTTTAATTTGGAGGTGTACTTTTCTTCACTTTTCCTCTTTATGAGAATATTCATGATGTTTTTAAATGACTGTTATGTGTCATTTTATTTGTTTCTTCATTTTCTTCTCTTTTGTTTTTCTCTAACTTGTTTTTATCTCCTTTTCATCAGTCTCTCAAAATAGCCAATGAAAAGTGTTGGAGGATGAGGAGGGGCAGCAAAGCATGGAAAATGGTGCAGGGCTGAATGAAATTATGATGATGTAGTAAATACCACACACACACACACACACACACACACACACACACGTGTGCGCACACACACGTGCACACACACGTGTGCACACACACACACACACCTGATTCATTTTTCCATTAAGGCAAGCTCTATTCACAGTAATCCCTGTAAAGTCCCAAAAGTCTTGTTTTACTTCTAAAACTTCCATAAAGGCATATGTTTAAAATATATTCTTAGTTAGTAATCCCTGATGTCAAAAGCACTAGAATCATGTGTTGCAAGTTGAAAAGGGAGCAACAAAATGGAACCCACAAACTGATAAGATTATTAAAGCACCCAAAGCTTACCACTTATGCAGTAGGGCTCAACGAATAACAGCATAGATGAATAAATAGAGGACTGTGTATTTATAACATATTAATATTTAAAGTATAGCCACCATTTGACAACATAGAAAATGGATGTGAAAATGGAACAATTAGTCCTGGCTGGTGTGAGGCTCAGTTGGTTGGAGCATCGTTCTGTACACCAGAAGGCAGAGGGTTTGGTTCCCAGTGGGATCACATATCTGGGTTGTGGGTTTTATCCCCATTCCAGGCACATTTGGAGGCAACCTATCTATATTCTCTCTCATATGCATGTTTCTTTCTCTCTCTCTCCCCCTTCCTCTTTCTAAAATCAATAAAATAAATATATATTTAAATGGAACAATTAAACCTCTACCCCTTAACCCAGGAAATCAAAAAGTATTTTACTATCATTTCTTTGTCTTATATTTTGAAAACTCAGCTGGATAAATTGACTCAAGTAAATGCATTTTTTTCAATTTTGAATAATATCTAGTGCAAAGTTAGTAAATAAAAAACATGCCTTAGAAAGAAAAATTTCCCTCAAAATGCATACATTGCTTAAACTATATACCTAGTTAATGTTTTAATAAACTAACTTTAAGAAACTATTATTAACTTTAAGAAACTATTATTTATCAGTATGTAGTCATTGAACTCACATGATAGTATACAATACATAAAAACTGGTAGAGAATTCTCCAAAGTGTTCCTTTGTCAAGGTAAATGTTCAATCACAAACATGTACAAAATATGTTGATAAGTATTTCAAACTGTAATGATTGGTTTAGGCCAAAAATAATTATCTTTTCAGACTGGTAAAGGCAAAGGACATTGGCTTGGAATAATGTTTTTAGTAAATAAAATAATACATTGCATTATATAGAAAATCTATTTATGCTAATTAGACCAGACAAAGCCGGGGCTGTGAGGGAAGCCTATGCTGGCAGCTGGGGGAAGAAAGGCCTACTCTTGCATGAATTTCATGCATTGGGCCTCGGGCCTCTAGTCAATTATATTGAAACTAGAGGCCCGGTGCACGAAATTCATGTGTGGGGGGGGGGCCCTCAGCCCAGCCTGCAACCTCTCCAATCTGAGACCCTCAGGGGATGTCGCCAGTTTAGGCCTGATCCTGGGGATTAGGCCTAAACTGGCAGTTGGACATCCCTCTCACAATCCAGGACCACTGGCTCCTAACTGCTCACCTGCCTGCCTGCCTGATAGCCCCTAACTGACCCCCCTGCAAGTCTGATCACCCCTAACCACCTCTGCCTGCTGACCTGATTGCCCCTAACTGCCCCCCCCCGCTGGACTGGTCGCCCCCAACTGCCCTCACTGCCAACCTGGTCGCCCCCCAACTGCCCCCCCTGCCAGCCTGGTCACCCCTGACTGCCCCCCCACCAGCATGGTGCCCCTTACTGCCCCCCCTGCCAGCCTGGTCCGCCCCCAACTGCCCCCACTACTGGCCTGGTCACCCCTAACTGCCCCCCTTGCCAGCATGGTCACCTCATGCAGCCTGCTGTTTGGTCGTTTGATCACCTCTTACTGGCCCCCCTGCTTGCCTGGTTGCCCCACGCAGCCTGCTGCTCTGTCGTTTGGTCATCCCTCACTAACCCCACTGTCGGCCTGGTTGCCCCATGCAGCCTGCCGTTCAGTCATTTGGTCGTCCCTCACTAACCCCCCTGCTGGCCTGGTCGCCCCATGCAGCCTGGTTGGTCGTCTGTTCGGTTGTTTCGAATGTGACGGCTCCTGGCTCTTTATATATATAGATAGGGTCAAATATTAAGAAAATACTTGAGACAAATAATTTTCCTTATTTAAACATTAAATAAAAAACAAGATCTAGTGGTTGGTTTAATAACTACCATAATTTCAAAATAGTGACAAGAATGAAATTTCTATATATCTATAATACATGTAAATATGACATTATGAAAATACCTTTAATTTTTGTTGTGGACAAAGTTGTAGATATTGCTAATAATAATGTAGTTGGTTGCCTACATTTATAATGGAAGGAGATGCTAAAATTTGAGTGATAGTTTATCAAAAATAAAAAATGTACTTTTTTTCCATCTAAATGTGCAAACCCCCCTGAGTATTAACAGATCTCTGGAAGGCAAATGGTCCCTATGTAAGAATGTGTGGTTTAGCTCTTCTAATTATGGGCTTTTAATGCATCAAAATGGTGTTTTATGAGCCTGTCAAATCATACTTATGTTTTTCTTTTTCTCTTTGAGGATTGATGTTAGGATAAAAAAATATATATCCCTTTTGTAAATATTAGCTGTCATCTTTAGCTGTGATGGATATTCACTGATCCCAGGATGGCATATCCATAAATATATTCATGTTTCTGTGTTTCCCCTCATATCCTCAGTAAAACTTTTAGTCTACTGTGTTATTTTCAAAATAAGTTAGCAGACAGCATTTGCTCTAAATAAAATTCTCATTTGTTATGATTAATCAAAAAGGAGATTTTTCCCCCATCTTTTTACAACTTTACACAAGAAATAGCTTAACGTATTTTCAAGGAGACTTGTGTTGTTGCTGATAAGTATAGTGGGCTGCTCGTCTTGGGGGATAGATAATTGCTTCTGGTGTATCAGGAAGGGGAGCTTTGCCAAATTTAGAAGTTGTTTCACCTTTATGTGGTTGGTAGTTTGGAACAGAAAAATGAGACTTTGGGTGTTTAAATTTGTTTGCACGTGGCAAAATACATCTCAAAAGACTTCCTGGAGATCCTATAAATCTTAAATATTAACCTTGATGACTTCAATGACTCAAATTGTATTAGAACTTTCAGGGTGTTTTTGCTTTTAATGAAGACTAATCCCTTGGCAAAATATGTATGGGCTTAAATCAAGCCTCGGCTGTGCACATGTTATTTTGAGATCTTCAGCAACCCAACACAGCTCTAAGTCATTAACCCAGGGTTGATTTGGAGCATAAAGAACTGCCCTCGAATTGAAAGGCTTAAGTATCATCTTACTTTTATATTTGATAGTCTTCAGGGCTTGTCACTTAATTACAAGGTGTCTTAAGATTCTGTGATTGTAAAATAAACTGTATAAGGTCTGATAACTAACACAGTTTTCCTTTGGCAGCTCACTGGGAACCAACAAAGGAAAGGACTTTCAACACATACATCAGGGAAAGATGGAGGTTAATGTTGAATGAATATGACAATTTATTTAAGATCAATTATTTGCTGAATGCCAACAGACACAAAGTACTAATTGGAAGTTTGGTATATAACTTAAATAAGTTACAGATATCTTTCCAATGTATTCACTGTAGATTGTGTTCCTTTAAAAAGTTTAATGCTTACAGTCATCTTCATTCATTCAACAAATATTTACTGAGCACCTACAATGTAATGTCATAGGCATCAAGCCAGGTAGGCAAAACATGAAAATAGGAAACTTTGGCCTTTTCCCTCAATGAACTCACAGTGTATAAAGGATGTAACCAATAAATATTCTTTAAGAAGACTTGTTTTATTTTAAGGTAGTTTCCTTCCATCTTTAGATATAATATCCTTGTATTTTCTGTCTTTTTCTTAGAACCAAATAAGAACTCCAAAAGAAAATTAAAGACATCTTTAGCACTCTACTTTGTTTATTTCCAAGATACAATTAAAGAATTAATACTAAGAAACACATTTTTCATTCTTATAGAAGCTTATTATGATGTGAGGCATGGACTAGGATAAAAATTATTCTACCTACTAGAATCCTTTGACATAAAAAAGTGCTTCCTCAGTTTACTAGCATTCTCCCACTTTCATAACCAGTTACTTCTATATTCTAAGAAAGGAAATTATCAAAAAGGAAAAAGAGTTGAAATTTTAATAAATTCAGTTCTTAAAAGGGGTTTGACAATGAGGGCAAAAACCTTGAGATAAACATTGTATTGTCAAGAGCAGATATTCTGCTGCTTTATTTAGTCATGCTTTGCTTTGATTTATTTTTTATCTAGACAGTTAATTAACAATTGCATTATGTAATCTAGCCTTAAAAAGCCTACTCATCCAAGAAAGACTGACAAATTGTTCCTTACTGCTTATGAATTTTTGTTTTTTACCGCAACATACTACTGTCACCCTCTATAATAAGCTAATACTCTGTGAAAGGAATTATGGGTGAAAATGATTTTGGAAATGCTTGGAATGGATTCTAGCCATGTAGACAAAAAAAATAAGTATAAAAGGAGAAAGAGGGAAGACTAGGCCATGAGACAGGAATTATGGAAATGAAACAGGAATAAACAGAAAGCATAATGATGGAAGAAGAGGAGTGCAAAAAGAGAAAAAACAAATAATATAAATTAGAGCATTCAAAGTGCCTGTAATTAAGTGTTAAAACACAAGATGGAGTTTGAAAAAATTAATTTGGGAATCTTTTTACTATCATAGACTTAAAGAAGCCTTATAGGACTGAGAGAAATTAAGAAGAGCAAAGTTCAAAAGAAATACGTTTCTATTTCCCTTTTTTATTTAAAAAAATTATTTGAGAAAACCATTTCTTTAGCTAGATCAGCGGTTCTCAACCTGTGGGTCATGACCCCTTTGGGGGTCGAATGACCCTTTCACAGGGGTCGACTAAGACCATCGGAAAACACATATATAATTACATATTGTTTTTGTGATTAATCACTATGCTTTAATTATGTTCAATTTGTAACAATGAAATTGGGGGTCATCACAACATGAGGAACTGTATTAAAGGGTCACGGCATTAGGAAGGTGGAGAACCACTGAGCTAGATAATAAAGAACATTAGTAGTCTCAGTGCTTGTAGAACAAAAAACAATTGGGAGGGTGAAAAAGTATGGAGGTGAGGAGGAGAAACTATGTGAGTAACTTTTGAAAGTTTGTTTTGAAGGACAAGAGTCCAAATGAAGTTCACTTTTAACTTTATCTATATATATAAGAGCCTAATATGCAAATTATCTTCTTGGTAGTTCGACCAGGAGTCTGGGAGTTTGATCACTCACTATGACATGCACTGGCCACCAGGGTCGGTGCGGAGTGAAGGAAGGCCCTGGCCGGCAGCCAGCAGCTGGGGTAGGGAGACCCTGGCAGGTAGCTGGAAGGCCCGGATCAGCCCTGATTGCACGATTTCATGCACTGGGCCTCTAATTATAAATAAAAAGGAAGAGGGTAAGTTTTCTTGATTTTGAAGAGGCTATTAAAAGACTATGTGCCTCAAAATGAAATCAGTTTCAGTTAAGATTGGGTCACTATAAAAAAGCAATTATTTTGCTCTTTGTGTGGGGGGGTCTCAATTATTAGGTTGAAGGAGTGCAAACTACATTTTTCAAATCATCAACTATAAAAATTTATATGTGACATGTTTTACATTGACACAACCCACATTTCAGTTTAAGTTATTGTTTTCTTATTCCTTAATTACTTCTATTCCTTCCCATAGCTTTCAGAATTAAAAAACAAAATAAAAAAACCTGCTGCAAACACATACACACACAAAGTTCTGTGTCAAATAGATTTTCAAGTGCAAAGATAAAGAGAATATGAAAGACATTTGTTAGAAAATTTCCATTAGTTCTTCAGTGTCATTTCATGAGCGTTACCATGAGCCCTTCTGAGGTCTGGCCCTGTAGAATGGCTCTTATTTTGAGAGTGAATCAGTCTCCTCCAATGTTTTGCTCTCATTTTACAGATTTTGTAATGAGCACTAAATGGATTAAGTACATTGGAGTTTATTAGCTTGGAGGGGGAATTTTAATTTACTTCTTTCAGAAAATAAAAACAACTGGGCATGGTTTTCTACATGACTGAGGAACTGTTGTGGTGTCATAGTCTGGGCTTCTGTAACAGAATGAAAGAGATGTCCCTGGCCAGCTCTATCAGAGCACTGTCTTCCAGGGATCTGCCTATGCCAGCAACCTGTCTTGCCCTCTTCAAGAGTTGCTACTGTTGCCCTAACCCAGTGGTCAGCAAACTGCGGCCCCTTGAGTGTGGCTCTTCCACAAAATACCACGTGCGGGCATGCACGTACAGTGCGATTGAAACTTCGTGGCCACACTCAAGGGGCCAAAGAGCTGCATGTGGCTCGCAAGCCGCAGTTTGCTGACCACTGCCCTAACCGGTTTAACTCAGTGGACAGAATGTCGGCCTGCTGACCAAAGAATCAGGTTTGATTCTGGTCAAGGGCATGTACCTCCTCCCCGATATTTCTCTCTATTTTTCTCTTTCTCTCTTCCATTCTCTCTAAAAATCAATGAAAAATATCCTTAAAAAAAAAGTTGCTACTGTAAAGGAATGACACATGAATTAAATTAAGTTGGTGTGCTGTCATTCTCAAGGACTTGGGAGGTAATTAGAACGTTTGCCACTTCAGGTGTGGTTGTCAAGAATTTTGTACACTTACTTTTTATCATATCACATATATTAGGCTTAAATCCATAGCAGTATTTTTAATGGATTTAACCATTAGGACCAAAGGCTTATTTAAGGGGGTGGGTTTCTGGCTAGAGTGTAATTTCTAAGCCAATTCACTCATAATCTGTCACAAGAAAGTGAAAAGTTCATCATATTCAACTTGAACCTTTTTAGCTAATCCCTGGAGTGAGTCTTTTCACTTAGGCTCAACATTAAAGCTTAAACAAGCATCAACTGACATCAATTTTAAACATAATTCTACCTAGAGAATGTTCTTGTGAGCAGCTGACAAGAAACACAGGGAGTGTACCCTGTAGCTGCTACTCCCTGCCTGCTCAGTCTTCAACAAGGGAAACTCATCTGACAGAGTTGTCTGTTTCTTTTCAAAATCAATTTCCCTCAGTGTCTTCCCATCCTTATATTTATAATTACATCTGGTTCATTAAGACATGGAAATCCATAGAGGATGTGCTGTTTTTCTCAGAGGGGAAAAGGCAGCCCCGTGCGATATGCAAATACCAGCCTGTCTCTCCACTCTCACTTTGCAGTGAGGCGCTCGGAGTCAACACCTCGTCTGCAGTACTCAGTTTCTCCATCTCTAATTTGGCCTCCATCCCTAGAAATTGCGACTCCTGGAATGAAAAAAATAAAATATCTGTGGAGTTATGATCTACGAGGGAAAGTATTAGATATAGTTTGTGTTGGGGACACAGAGCAAGCGGGCATTTTAGAAGATGCTTCTATGTTTTGCTAGTTTTAGAAATTGTTTTCCATTGAAATATGAACAAGCCCTCTTCTGATCCAATCACTGTTTGGCTACAGTTTATTGAATAAGTCACACCATTATCAGCAGATCATTTGATGGTTGTTGGAATGAATGGATGAATGGCATTTGTCAGAGTTCCCACCACTGCTGCCCCCTCTCACTTTCCAAGCTCAGAAGGAAGATTGAGCTGATCTGAGGATTTTCTCCTTCCACCAATCCTGAGATAGATGATTGAGAGAGACAGAGACAGAGGAAGACAGAGAAATTCCCCTTCCCCTCAATTATAGGCAACTAGAAACTGTGTCACAAAATGCCTCTCATTCATACTATTCTGAGTCCTTGCAGCTGTGAGGACATATCTCAGCAATTTTCAACTCTAAAAAATAGACATGCTGGGGGAGGGCAGGCCTAAGGTAACATTTTTATTCCCACCTTCACTGTCCTTCGACCCAGCCTGAACATGATCCAAGAAACACTAGTTCGTCACATTTATAACACAGCTGTGTATAAACTGGGCCAAAGCTTCATACATCCAGCTCTGGCCTCTCTCTTTGGAGGTCTCATGTTCTTATATCCTAACCTCCGGTACCACCCCTTTCTCCCCTGAGCCATCTCACACAATAGCAGGACTGTGTCTTACACATGGAAAGTTCCAGTGCTTTTGTCCTGTGGAAAGTGTTGCATACAACATGGCTTGTTGTTTTGTTAAGAGCTGTGGATATATACAGTGACATAGCTTTCCTGGATTGTATTGGACTTGAAGGTGGACTCTCTCACAGACACGTTACCCAAGACAGACTCTTATATAGACAAGAGAGCAGGAGAATATTTGAACTATGTTCCAACATGTATAGCAAAACCCTGGCTTTAAGTCAAGAACAGCAGGGGCTGAGGGGCGGGGGGAGTGGATGTTAGAAGGAGGTTAAGGCTCCCTCAGCCTTTATAATATAGACCAGATTTGAATCCATATGGCATTGTAGCAATAATCATTATGGTTTCATTCTCTAGCCATTTGTGATTTTAACAGGGAAGGAGTGTTTCTTTTGCTGGGTGGGGCCTTCTGTTTTCTGAACCTTGGGGCTTGTATTGCCTATCAAATAGTTGAAAAAGTGGAAATGTTTAGTTTTTGCTCCATTTCCATAAAAGTGTTGAAGCTATCCAAAATCTATTCAGTTTTTAAGAAACTGCTTTAACATTTATTGTTGAGGTTGATTAGTGATGAATTCCTTTAAGCTTCTGCTTATCTGATAAACTTTTTATCTCATTTTCAATTTGGAATGATAACTTTGCTGGGTACAGTATTCTTAGTTGAAATTTTTTTTTCTTTCATCACTTTGAATAGATTGTGTCACTGACTTCTGTTGAAAAATCTGCTAAGAGTGTTATGGGGGTGGGGTCCCTGTATGTAATGAGTTGTTTTTCACTTGATGCTCTTAAGGTTCTCTCCTTGTCTTTAACTTTTAACATTTTAATTATAATGTGTCTTGGTGTGGGTCTCTTTAGGTTTATCACATTTGGAACTCTGGGCTTTCTGGTTATAGATGTCTGTTTATTTCTAGGGAATGTTTCCAGACACTATTTCTTTAAATAAGTTTTCTTTCCTTTTCTGTCTTCTGTGAATGTTAACTTGCTTGATGTTGTTCCATAAGTCCTTTAAGCTATGTTCACTTTTTAAAAAATTCACTTTTCCTTTTGCTGCTCTGATTGGCAAAATTCTTCTGCCTTGTCTTCGAGCTCACTGATTCTTTCTTCTGCTTCATCTATTCCACTGCTAAACTCTAGTATATTTTTCAGTGCCTTGTATTTTTTAATGCTATGACTTCTGTTTGTAACTTTCTTATATTTTCCATCTCCTTGTATGTAAACAGAAGCCTGCCTCTCTGGCTATAGCTATGGTGATGAACTAATAGGCTTCTTAGAAAGATCGATTTCCTAGGTCTCATGCCTTTTGCTGTGCCCTAGGAGTAGCAGCTATTTAAGAACAGTTTTTCTGTTGGTTACAGCCCTGTGGGACCTGCACCTATGAGCCCAGCCCGTTAGTGTCAAAGCCAGACAATGTACAGGTGTCCCCTGGCAGCAGCCACAAAATTCAAGGCACTAGATCAGGGTACAGGCTTCTTTCTGGAAAACAGCAGAGTGTGGGGGTGAGGCAGAGGGAGAGGGCAGAGATTGCATCCCCAGGCTCCATTCCCTAAGAAACCTTCATAGACTCCTATAAGTGTGCCAAACCAGAAGCCTGTTCCTCAGGCCACAGCTCCGGGACAGGCCCTGGCTGGGTACTGCAGTTGGTTAGAGCACTGTGCCACTACCAAAGTTGTGGGTGTGAGAGCTTACACAAGAATCAGCCAATGAATGATAAATAAGTGGGACAACAAATTGATCTCTCTCTCTCATCCCCTTCCACCCTCTCCCTCAAATAAATTTAAAAAAAAACGCTTCTAGACAAGCAAATAGGCCTCTTTCTTGTAAAGACTGAAGGTGCGTTTCAGTCTGCTGTCTGTGCAGTGCCCTGCCAAGAACTCTCTCTCCGATTGAGATAGTCCTCTGAGACCAAGGAACACAAGCCCACCTGTCCTCAAGAGCCAGGTGTGTGCAGAAGCTCCTCTCTGGAAGATAACCGCATGCCCCAATGTGCTGAAGGGAAGCAAGAGGATGGCACACTGCTTAGAGGTAGGCAGTGGTTCTCAACCTTCTGGCCCTTTAAATACAGTTCCTCATGTTGTGACCCAACCATAAAATTATTTTCGTTGCTACTTCATAACTGTAATGTTGCTACTGTTATGAACCGTAATGTAAATATCTGATATGCAGGATGGTCTTAGGCGACCCCTGTGAAAGGGTCGTTCGACCGCCAAAGGGGTCGAGACCCACAGGTTGAGAACCGCTGAGCTAGATGGCACCTGGTGAAAAAAAAGAAAAAATAAAGGAGAAAAGGAAATAAAAAAAGGGGGTGGGGTGGGGGTAAATAAGATGGCACCTGCCAGTGTTAGCAAGGCAGAGGGAGAGCAGGAAGACGGTCCACCATCCTTCCCGGCAGAGTGTATCCCAGCAGGCACCAGCTCCTCAAACCAATGCTTTACGATGAGAATGGGAGTCCCTTGCACAGGGGCAGGCAAGAGTGTGCGCGGCCCCTTTAAGAAACTGTTGCGTCCAGCACAGCCTCATGGGTCTCGCCGGCGCCATGTTGGCCCTCAAAGCCAGCTTCAGGGCTCTTCTCTCAGGCGGTCTTACAAGCCAGGAATGCCCGATGTGGGGTACGGACCCCTTTTCCTTCAGAGAGAAGCCCGGGTTTTGAGTTTGCTCATGGTTGTGAGTCCGGGGGCGCTGAGGCGGCTGTGTCTCGGCCTCTCGCACCTGCTTCCATGGGGCTTCCCTCTCCTTGGCTCCGAGTGCAAACAGGCCCGGAAACACTGAGGTAAGATATAAAGGACTGTCACGATGTCCTGGACGTACTTTCTCTGTTCTTGTCATACTGCGGGCATTTGAGTGATTGGCTATGAGAAGGAAACACAAGTTGCATGTGTACTTGTTATTTAGAGAGAGAGAGAGAGAGAGAGAGAGAGAGAGAGAGAGAGAGAGAGAGATTGATTAAAAGGGAGCCAGAGCATCCGGGCTCAGAACAGGAAACAGAACAATGTAGCAAACAGCAACATTAGCCCCCAGACAACCCACTTCCCTGCTTAGACACTGCACAGCCTCTGTGCTCAGGGAGTGGGAGGCCGCGGAGGGAAGAGGCCATCCCCAGGCGGGGGTGATAGCGGGAACCGTCTTAGGTCAGATGGCGAGGCTTCCGAAGGGGAAAAGCACGCATGCGCAGATCGGCGTCAGCACCTGGCGCCACTTTAATCGCCCATGCTCTGGTCCTTCTCTGCCACCGGTAGGAGATAATTTTTTTAAAAAAAAATATATATATATTACTGATTTTTTTTTACAGAGAGGAAGGGAGAGGGATAAAGAGTTAGAAACATCGATCAGCTGCCTCCTGCCCCCCCCCCCCACTGGGGATGTACCCACAACCAAGGCACATGCCCTTGACCGGAATTGAACCTGGGACCTTTCAGTCTGTAGGCCGAGGCTCTATCCACTGAACCAAACCGGTCAGGTGGGTAGGAGATAATCTTGTTCTGGAGGACTCTCTCCTGTCCCCTCTCCCCCTTTCTCTCTTTCACTCCCTCTCTCCCACTCCCTCCCTTCTGCCCTCACTCCCTTGTTGTGTCCATGTGATCATAATTTTAACTTCACAGTGTGCTTCAAAGTAACCAACCACAAATTATTGGGGCAGCAATCATATCCATGCTATTTAGAATATAGCTACCCTAACTAGTTCTGAAAGCTTTTTCTTAAAAAAAAAAAAAGTCCTCAGGGAGCTTCATTGCCTGCTGATTTTTCACACTTGCTTGTAAAAGGTCTCCAGGTGAGACAGGAAAGGGGGCATTGGTGGGACTTTTTAAAATCTAATAAATTGACTTTAAAAGAATTTATTTCAACCTGCCAAGCTTCTAAGAAAAATGGGGTAGCCTTTTATAGTAGGCAACAAATGCTATTATTTCCCCGGTGTTGCTTCTGAGAATCACATTACGCCCCAGCAGCTCTCCAGGTATTCACGCAGCTGTGAGGTGTAATTCCATAGCAGTTTAGACACTCTGTTGTAATTTATAGTAACAAGAATTAATATTCATTTACTATGAAGTGTTGATGAGAAAAATATATGTGGAAGCTTCGTGTAGTACTGTATCCTTTAAGGAAAAAAAGAAAGCCTTACATACAGTACCATTTTCCCTGGTTATTCATATTTTATTTTCCTTTATTCATAATGAAAATTTACTAAATTGCCATTTTCTAGCAAATAATCTGAGGTTACTTAAAGCTAAGGACACATTAACAAATGATGAGATATTGGCGACTTGGTAAAAATCCCTCAATTGATTGCATCAGTCAAATAATTAAAAAGAAACAGAGTTGATAGAAGGTTTCCAGGACATATTATTTGATTGCAATGACTTTTGGGCCATCATAAAGTCTCCTTTTGATGCCTCTAGCGTTATATTCAGTAGCCCAGGCCTATAGAACTCCTCCATATGCATCCCTACCCCATATGCATTGACTCACAGCATGCTCATGACTTGATTTGGCCAATGGATTGTGAGAAGTGACCATGTGCCTTTTCTTTTTCCCTCTGTCATGAGTTCAACAGTCCCAGATTGGGGCTGTTCAATCAGCCTGGGTCACTGAATAAATAAGAGAAGTAGCAGAGGTTTTCCAGATAGGCCAACCCACAGTAGATGTGGACTAAAAGCAAGCAAAACCAGATGATACGGACAGTTTTTCATTACTGCAGCTTAATTTGTATAAAATAAATGATACATACTATTTCAAAGAGGTGAAAATTCCTTCCACCTAGAAAAAGGAGATGATTTAGGTTGCAATCATGTTCAGCTTATAACACAAAAGGCCATAAATGTTTTCAAAATTAGCTGCCAGGGAAACCTTCTTAATATTTCCAAGACTACAAAAACTTCCTTTTGGCCATGTGCAATTTTTTTGTCTTTATTTCAACCAAAATATAAAAGGAATATAATTAATTGATAGTTGTGATGTTTTCTGTGGTAGGATATTAGATGTAAGTAAGAATTCAAAATTAGATTTTTGTGTTAACAATGGAATTCACAAAGAGATTTCAGTTATTTGCATGAACAAAGAACTGAATTCAGGGACAATTTAATTTGCCTTTTAGACAAGAAGGATAGTGATTAAAAACTCTAGGAAGGCAAAATAAAATCATGAAGCCCTAACCGGTTTGGCTCAGTGGATGGGGCCCCACTTGCACCCTCTGCTGACACCAGAGCCACCACTTGCACCTGCTGCCAGCACTGAGCGCTAGCTCCAATGGCTCAGCGCTGTCAGTGGGTGTGAGAGGCAGCTGCCAGCCCTGATCACCCCTCAGGGCTTCTCCACTTCCCCCTGTTCCTGAGGGGCAATTGGGATCAGCAGCCACCTCTTGCACCAGCTGCCCAGCACTGGCCCCACTCGCACCTGGTCCCGATTGCTCAGCACCATCAGTGGGTGTGAGCAGCAGCTGCGGCCCCAATCACTCCTGAGGGCTTCTCACCTCCCCCTGCTCCTGAGGGGCGATCAGGGCAGCAGCTGTCGCTTGTACCCACTGATGGCGCCGGCCCCGCTTGAACCGCTGCTGGTGCTGGCCATAATCGCTCTGCACTGTCAGCAGGTGTGAGCGGGGCTGGTGCCATCAGCACATGGGAGCAGCGGCGGCGGGAGCGGGACTGCCTGCAGATAGGGGATGGGGCCCACTGCAGGAGGGGTCCAGCAGGGGCATGGAGGATGAGCCAAGACCCACCCCTGTGCCCACCGCAGCCTCATGGCCCACAGTTCCTTTCAACGTGCACAAATTCATGCACTGGCCCCCTAGTCTATATATATAAAAGTCTAAGTGATCATTCAATCTTTCAACCATTTGACCGGTAGCTATGACACGCACTGACCATCAGGGGGCAGATGCTCAATGCACAGGCATGGAAACATGGAATAGACTGATGAATCTCAGAGAGAAGGGAAGAGGGGGGAGGGTGGGAAGAGATTAACCGAAGATCTTATATGCATACTAGAGGCCCGGTGCACGGATTTGTGCACCAGTGGGGTCCATCAGCTTCGCCTGCAGGAGTTGGGCCAAAACTGGCAATCTGACATCCCTTGAGGGGTCCTGGATTGTGAGAGGGCGCAGGCCAGGCCGAGGGACCCCACCGGGTGCATGAATCCGTGCACCAGGCCTCTAGTAGTTTAATAGGAGTCTACTGGCTCCCAGTACTGAACCCAATTATCTGAAAAATGTAGAGCAAAGTAAGAGCATACCCTTCTCATTTTCGGTATTTCATCAATGGATTATATGAGCAACCATATCACATTACTGATCTGTTAGTTCTCTTTATTAAGGAAATTCCTTAAATTACATTTATATGTGTGGTTCTAAAATTTTCTCCATTCTAGGGTAGAGATTTGGGAATATTTTGGTCATAAGTTTCAAATCTTAATTGAATAACATTAAACTTTACCTTGCTAAAATGGTTGAAGAAATCAAAAGAGATTGATAGATAGCAATAATTCCTACAGGTCATTTGAAGATAAGCCTTAGGTATCAGGTTTTTTCATGGTATCCACCTGCCCCTGTAGAATTATGGAAGGGAAAGCATTCAGAGCTGTTATCACAGAAGGGCTATTCATCCTTCTTCAAATCCCTTGTACCCAATATAAGCAAAGCTCTGTTCACTTTTGTCTGTTTATTCCCCTCCCATGAAATAAATATTGTAAATGACTGGTAAGTCATCTTGTCAAGCCTCTGGTTAGACAAGGAACTCCCAGCAATAGCAAACCACTACTCCACAAAGAGAAAGATGGCATTTTAACACTACTCCTTACCATCTTATTTCCTACAGAAATGTGTAGACACTGATTGTGATTTTGTAAACATGACAGTTCCTTCAAATGTGAGCTGAATTAATTGACTTATGAGGAACAAAATAGCTATGTGGGCTGGACTAAATTGGCTTATTAAGGATTCAGTTGCACTAATTGCTTGCATAATAGTAGGCAAAAGAACAAAGGGAGGAGGGAAGGTGCCTGCCAGAGGGACCCTCACTAGTCAGCCCGTAGTGAAGGAGAATAACCTATACTTTGGTGTGCTACCTGTCTCATCCTGTGTGCAGATATTTGAGCACAAACATTGAGAAGAAATGGGGCTCACCTTTCTTATAAGAAACTAGGTTCTCTGAGATGAAAAGAACCTGGGCTCTGAACTGAGGGAAGCAGGAGATCATTGGGTGACTAGGAAGTGTATACAAGCAAATTCAGACTTTCCCCAGACTATGAGATAATGGAGAAGCCATTTACAGGTAGGCTACTTCATGGTTAAGAGCATAGATTTTGGAGCCAAAGAGAGATGGGTTCAAGTTCTGGTTCTGCCCTTTTCTGTGTGTTTTAAGCAATTTATTTAATTTTCAGGAACTTTGGTTTCATTAGATGAGGATCATAACAATGACTAACTACAGCACTTTTCTGAGATGTATATACGATAATATGTGAGGGTAGTTTGATGCCTGGTATATAGCATGCACCCAACAGTTGGAATGTTTTCCAAAAAAAATGCTTTCATAATTTTCAGGAGAATGAATCTATATAACCCACTTCAGAATATCTCCTAAATACCAGATTCTATCAGTTTCTATCTTAGAGATAAAAGGACCTTAGAAAGCATCTATTTAAACCTTTTTCTATTACATATGGGAAAATCAAGGTCCAGACCAAAGTTTAAGTGCCTTGTTCCAAGTCCCTCTAAAGTAGCAGTAGCCAACCTTTCAGACCACATGGACCACCAGTAGTCCGTGGACCACCGGTTGGCAACCGCTGCTCTAAAGGAATTCTTAACAGGAGAAGGTGAATCTTAAATTTTTACTAATTAAAGAATTATATTTAATTTTTGATTGCATGTACCATGTACTGAAACTTTTATCTACAGAGCTCTGCAAGCATCAGTCAATTAAAGAGCAAATCACCATTGCACTATAGATAAGTATTAATTCTAATTACTTATTTAATAGGTATTCAACAGCCACAAATATAAATTCAAAACATAAAAAATTACCCTTGCTTCATGAAGTTTACTTATAGATCTTTCTAGTTAACTTTGCCTTCTTCCCCTACCTACTGTACCAAAATTTATCTCTATATAAATGAGCCTTGGTGTCATCAGGGTTGATAGTCCTTGCTAGTAATGATCACCTGTTGTGCATATTTGACTGCTGGTGCAAGACTGCAAATGAGAGAAAAGAACCTCTGGCCTTGCATTTAAACGTGGGTTTACACTGCTCACCTGTAATTATTGGGCCTGGTTATAGCTCTGTAAATAGTCAATTGAGTAACATTTGCTTATACTTCATCCTCTTCAGGACTTCCGTGTCCACTTAGGAAACTGCACTTCCTGGTGTGCATCGTGTCTATTATGCTAATACCACATTTAAAAGTAACCTGCGGGGATATTACTCAAGTGATGGTGGCCAGTTGCTCTCTCTCTCTTGAGAGGAGGACTTATAGAAAGCCATCTGGTGTTGGTGAAAAGGATTCCAGACAAAACCAGGCAAAAATCTTAACTAGAGTGGACCAATACAAGTTTTCACAACTTTGTACCCAGAATGATGAAAGTAGCTCTATTTTCATATTTTGTTCACTGTTTTGTACTCAGCCTGTTGAGAGATAGAGGGTGGATCTTGTTCCCTGGAGGTTTCCTTGAGCACAATGATTACATGACATCTCTATATATATATAGAAGCCTAAGCCAGTGGTCGGCAAACCGTGGCTTGCGAGTCACATGCAGCTCTTTGGCCCCGTGGCATGGGCCACGAAGTTTCAATCGCACTGTACATGTGTGCCCGAACGTGGTATTTTGTGGAAGAGCCACACTCAAGGGGCCAATTTGCCAACCACTGGCCTAAGCGACCTTTATGACCGGAATGTCCCGAATGGCAGGTCGACCAGTTGCTATGATGTGCACTGACCACCAGGGGGCAGTCACTCAATGCAGGAGCTGCCCCCTGGTGGTCAGTGCACTCCCACAGCCAACCTCCCATGGCTGGCCAACCTCCTGAGACCCCTTCCTCCAGCTGGCCAACCTCCTGCGGCCCCTCCCCCCAGCTGGCTGGCCCCCACATCAGTTCTGACCATGTGCATATTTGACTGCTGGCCAGCGATCGAGGCCTTTCGGGGAGCCGGCCAGCCAACCTCCTGGGGTTCCTCCTCCTGGCTGGCCAGCCCCCCTGATAGGCCTCAATCGCTGTCCAGGCCAAGGGACCCCACCTGTGCATGAATTCATGCACTGGGCCTCTAGTATTATAATATCTTAGGAGATCCTGTAGAAATCAAACTATGTCTTGAAAAGAATTTTCTTATCCGTGATTGCGTGGAAGACAAATATGTCAAACACATCCTCCCTGGATATCCCTTTTTTTTTTCTGAAGAAAAAGAACATGAAAATAAATGGTACTTTTCCCCAAAAGAAAAAGGGTCTTTCTGTAAATGAAGCAGAGGAGAAAAGAAGGTACTTATTATGTAAGATCTCTCAACCAGGAGAGATACAAAATGAAGGCCTTGGCCCTGATATGGCTATTGTAGAAATCCAACAGACCCAGGGCTGGCAGCCCTGCCCATGTGCTTCTGCTCTCTGGGGCATTGCAGGAGAAATTACAACAGAGAATGAAGACTGGGTTGGATTCAGGGATTATAGTGGGTTAGAAATAAGCCAGTGTTTATGTTGCCTCTGAAGAACCTGAATTTTTGTGTTTGTTTAAAAAAATGCCAGGGAACAAAATTTTTCATTTTCCTTTTGCAGTAACTGTTGGTTGCTTCAAATCCCTCCATGAATTTATTATGGAAAACTGGGACAGATTTTTCTCCTCGTTAGCCAAGTGCATGCCTGCTGAGGTTTTATGTTAGAAAATAATTTTTTTAAAGGACATGTACAGTAGAAATTTAAGCCGCCAAGCACAAAATCATGTTATCCAGAAATGCATGCCAGTACCTACCTACTTTTTGGCCAAACTCTCTTCTACCTTCCATTAATTTATAAAACACGATAAGCCAAACAATATATTTTATAATATTTTAATGGGTTCAACTTTAGAGCATTTACCTTTCTGTGGAATTGAAATGAATTCATTTCACAAAAAGGACTCTATGCCCAGCTGGTGTGACTCAGTGGATTGACCATCATCCCATGCACCAAGAGGTCGCCCAGGTTGCAGGAGGCAGATGATCAATGTTTCTTTCTCATCATTAATGTTTCTATTTCTCTTTCACTCCTCCTTACTCTCTAAAAATCAATAAAAAACCTTTTTTTAAAAAAGTGAACTTTATTAGGTATTTATATGAATTTTTATTTTTTTAATCTTGTTTATAATTTGATGCTCAGAATATAGTTTTGAAAAAAATATATTGCTGAAACCGGTTTGGCTCAGTGGATGGAGCGTCGGCCTGCGGACTGAAAGGTCCCAGGTTCGATTCCGGTCAAGGGCATGTACCTGGCTTGCCGGTACATCCCCAGTGGGAGATGTGCAGGAGGCAGCTGTTCGATGTTTCTGACTCTCTATCTCTCTCCCTTCCTCTCTGTAAAAAATCAATAAAATATATAAAAAATATATATATTGAAAATTCTATTTGCCTGCTTATGTTAACAAAAAGGGGGGGAAAAGTCTCTTATTCTATAAAGTATGTTGAAAATACCCAGAAAGACTTCTAGTCCCTTAAAATGTATAGATGTTCTTATTTTGACAGCCAGCTTTTTGGTACCACATATTAGTAAAGAAGCTCTCAAAAAATGCATCAGTAAGGTAATGTAAATTGTTTAGCTTTCCATCCATTCAGACTCACTAAAAGAGGCATTGTTGCACTGTAGAAGTGCAAGTAGTTTGGAGTTGGACTGAGGTTCAGGTCTTGTTTTGGTGTTCATATAATCTTGAGTTCCTAATCTATTAAGTATATATACCAAGACCTACCTCATAAGGTTGTGGTGAGTATTAAATCAAGTAACTGGTACAGAGTTCAAACTCACTACTGGTACCTAATGGGCCATTAATAAATAGTAGTCATTGCTAATATTTTCAAAGATTTGCTCTAAGGATCTATTCTGAAACCTATGCATACTTCTATCTGCACAAACTCAGCCCTGCAATATGATAGAGAATGACTCATTAAAATATTCAGGAGTCCTTTGAAAGGGTTTTCAGTAATGGATGTTTAGAAGTCACATATCTGAAAGGTGTTTTTTTCCGATATTGGTTCCTCTAACTAATGAATACAAGCTTTTGTATTATAAGTCACATGTATTCTAGCCAAATATTTCAGAAAAACAACATTGTAATAGTTCTTATTTTTTGACTCTATGATGTTTTAATTTTTCTGGTTCTTGGACAACTTCATATAGTATTAACCACAAATAATAGTTCATGGAATTTTCATCTCTCCAGAAGAGGAGTAAACTTGTAATTGCTCTGTGCTCTGCAACTCGTATGGTTAAAGAAAATCCTTCCTAGACCCAGCCGGTTTGGCTCAGTAGATAGAGTAGTGGTTCTCAACCTTCCTAATGCCGCCACCCTTTAATACAGTTCCTCATGTTGTGCTGACCCCCAACCATAAAATTATTTTTGTTGCTACTTCATAACTGAAATTTTGTTACTGTTATGAATCGTAATGTAAATATCTGATATGCAGGATGTATTTTCATTGTTACAAATTGAACATCATTAAAGCATAGTGATTAATCACAAAAACAATATGTAATTATATGTGTTTTCTGATCGTCTTAGGCGACCCCTGTGAAAGGGTCGTTCAACCCCCAAAAGGGTCGCGACCCACAGGTTGAGAACTGCTGGGAAAGAGTGTCAGCCTGTGGACTGAAGGGTCCCAGGTTTGATTCTAGTCAAGGGCACATGACCCATTAGGGGGTGTGCAGGAGGCAGCCAATCAATGATTCTGTCTCATCATTGATGTTTCTATCTCTTTCTCCCTCTCCCATCCTCTCTGAGATCAATAAAAAATATATTTTATTCCCACCAGCAGTGCAGGAGGCTTCCTTTTTCTCCACATCCTCACCAGCACTTGTAGCTTGTTGATTTGTTGATGATAGCCATTATGACAGGTGTGAGATGGTATCTCATTGTTGTTTTGATTTGCATCTCTCGGAAGATTCGTGACTTTGAGCATGTTTTCATATGTCTCTGGGCCTTCTGTATGTCCTCTTTCAAAAAGTGCCTATTTAGATCCGTTGCCCATTTTTTGATTGGATCATTTATCTTCCTTTTATTAAGTTGTATGAGTTCTCTGTAAATTTTGGAGATTAAACCCTTATCGAGATATCATTGGCAAATATGTTCTCCCATGCAGTGCTGGTGCAGCCACTGTGGAAGACAGTATGGAGTTTCCTCAAAAAGTTAAAAATGGAACTCCCATTTGACCTAGTGATCCCACTCCTAGGACTATATCCCAAGAAACCAGAAACACCAATCAGAAAGGATATACAGTGGGGCCTTGACTTATGAGTGTCCCGACTAAGGAGTTTTTTGAGATACCAGCTGTCTCTCGGCCGATTTTTTGCATTGAGTTGATAGAGTAATTTGAGTTAACGAGCTCAGTCTCGGAACGAATTAAACTCGTAAGTCAAGGCCCCACTGTATGCACCCCTATGTTCATAGCAGCACAATTTACCATAGCTAAGATTTGGAAACAGCCTAAGTGCCCATCAGCAGATGAGTGGATTAAAAACCTGTTGTACATCTACACAATGGAATACTACGCTTCTGTAAAAAGGAAGAAACTCCTACTATTTGCAACAGCATGGATGGAACTAGAGAGCATTATGCTAATCAAAATAAGCCAGTGGGAGAAAGATAAATAGCACATGATCTCACTCATATGTGGGATATAATGGTCAATATATTTTGATGAACAAGAATAGATCCAGAGACAAATGGTAGGGGAGGGGGCTGTTAGAGAGCAACCAAAGGACTTGTATACATGCATATTAGCATAACCAGTGGACACAGACACCAGGATGGTCCAGGATGGTGGGGGCTTGCCTGGGGTGGGAATGGCTGGGGGGGAGTATCAATAGGGGGGAAAAGATACATATGTAAAACTTTATACAAATTATATATATGTATTTTTTTAAAATTCCTTCCTAGAAGGCTATTTTATCAATGCAGACATATGGGAATCACAGTTGTCCTCCCACCTTAAAGAATGACTGGAATTTGACATAAATATAAGTTTATCAGAAGATTTTACCTTTTGAGGCAAGAAATTGCTGTCATTTAATTTTTTAAAAATGTTTTAACTTTAATGTTAGCTGTACATTTCACATGACTCCTAGCATTTTTAACGCTCCCCTTCAGTACAATAGGTGGATTATTAAGTGATGAAATTACAGTGTGACTTTTTTTTTAAAAGCACCATATATCCTGTGCATCCCAAAGACTTACCCCTCTAGAAACCATGATCTTTCTGCTAGAAGTAAGCTCTGTGTAGGCAGGGATCTTTGTTTTATTTGCTGGTGTGTCTCATGTACCTGTAACAGCAGTTTCTAGCACATCATAGGTGCTCAAAAATTAGTCATTGAATGGAATACTAAATCATCATTTAGATCAGGATGCAACTTTATATTGTGTGTAAATTATCAATAGTCTATTAAAGGAAGGCAACAACCCTTGCTTTATTTATCTCTCTGTTCTTAAATTTGTCCTGCTATTGCACTTGAAAATAACAGAAAGGAGATCTGTTTGGTGTGATCACACAGCCCTCCAGCTCCACTGTGGAAGTCATGCTCTTGCCCATTCCCATCGTCATCCTGGGACCTAACCAACAGTTTTAGTTTATTTTTCAAATTACAGATTCTCTTACCAAACATACAATAGGTCTATTAAAGCACAACAAAGGGTTGAAAAGCAAATTTGAATTTCCAAAAGCACCAAATATGAATTGAACTTTAAAAGGTTTATTTTTTATGCTTCATCCTCTGTCTAAATTCCACAAATTAATTTCAACATTTGCTGTAAACCAGACATATAGCAAACATTGTGCTAGACGCAAATGAACTCATATAATCTTAGGGGGAAAATTTTCTGTACATCTAACAATAGGCAATTTTCAGAGCTCCTTGGTGTTTAGTTGCAGAGTTTGATGTTTCCTTATTGTGTGGATGTATATTAGTAAAGGTATGTATATGCATAATATATATGTGGTTATTTCCTCCAATTCCGTTGTCTAAGAACAGCTGATTTTCATGTTTCTTTTAATAAGTCATAAAGGTCCTCAAATTGGAGGGCTTCATCTATTGAAATGTAGTGATATAGTGAAAATAAAACAAAACAAAAAACCGTCAACAACCAAGAAACCATTTCACCAGCAACTTTAAATCTTAATCTTTAGGGTATTAGGGTATTTTTTTTCTCCTTGGTGTTCAAGGCATTTGTATTCTTCTCACAGCCTCACATAATTTCCAGTACTCATCTTCTGTACTACCAAGCAGAGAAATGTTGAGAGTCCAGAATCATTAGGCAAACTACACAGCTGCTGTCATATCCTTTGCTCTATAATTTCCCTGATTGATATATTTGTGCTCAGAATGGGTAATCTATCATTGAAAAAGGTTAATATAAAGTGCTCACAATGGCAATTTTCTCTGTACTTGGGTTAATTCTATCTCCTCTTACTCTTCCTTATTTTGTCATGTTCTTCAGGATTGGGCTAGCTTACCCTCTCTAAAAAGCACAGTTGGAAATATTTGGCTGTTGCCCATCAAATGCAATATGGTTATAGTGGAAACAAAGGACATTTATAGATGACTGGGACAGACACAAAGACAAATTTCCAATGAATTGGGACTAAGAACAGTAGAATAGAATGAGAGGGTTTTTTTTTGTTGTTGTTTTTTTCAGATTGACCATGAATTACATCAAGAATTTTGCCGGAACTGGTTTGGCTCAGTGGATAGAGCGTCAGCCTACGGACTGAAAGGTCCCAGGTTCGATTCCGGTAAGGGCATGTACCTGGGTTGCGGATACATCTCCAGTAGGGGATGTGAAGGAGGCAGCTGATCAATGTTTCTCTCTCATTGATGTTTCTGACTCTCTATCTCTCTCCCTTCCTCTCTGTAAAAAATCAATAAAATATATTGAAAAAAAGAAAAAAAGAATTTAGAATGTCATCTAGCCTTTCTCTTCTTTCAGTGTGAAAATCTCAGTTCCTCATGTATTCATTAATAAATCAGCACACTTTTGTGAAGTGCCTCTCTTGTGTCAGGAATTGTGGAATATACTGGGGACAAAGAAAAAGGTAAATAGGATATGTTTCTACCCTTGAAGAAGTCAAATTAGTGGGAGAAATACAGGGGTTGGCAGAAGTAGGTTTACAGTTGTAGGTATGTAAAACAGTTTTTTCTTGTATTATTAATTATTGTATTATTTTCCATATGAACAACTATAAACCTACATTTAATCATAATATGATTTTATAAAAGCAATGGTATTGTAGTAAACTACAGGGACATTGCACCAGAAGTAATGAAATCTGCCCAAAGAAGTCAGGGAAATTGCCAGACAAGAGGTGGTATTGAAATTGACTTTACAAAGAAGGGAGAATGATAATGCCAGTAGAAATTGCTGGTGCCAGGCTGCTGAGATAAAACAGCTAGAATGTTAGTTTTGGGGGAATGGACAGGAACGATGCTGGGAAGATGGAATAAAGCAGTATTGCATTGCTGAGGCGTTTTGACTTAGATGCAAAATCAAAGGTTATGGAGCAGGGACCAATTTTAACTTTTCCCGGAATAGCTTTAATACTGGAAGGAGAAGAAAAGAGGGAAGGAATGAGGAACTGCTGGGAAGAAGAAGTGTTAGGAGGGATTCTTTTTCTTTTTTTCCAATGTTGCCATTCATTTAATGAAGCATTCTCAGATGTTATTTTATCAATTTCAGTCAATAGAGCCTTCTTGTAGAATAAAGCAAGATTGTCATATTTAATGCCCAAGCCTGTCATGGAAGAATGAGTTGTCTCCTCTAAAATTAAAATCTCAAGGTAATATATATATTCATTAAGAACCATTTACGGATATTAGTCAATTCTTCTAAGGTAACAGCCTCTGGAAGGAGCATTGCACAGATCCTGTTTCTGCTACCTCATGACTCCCTCAGGTAGTATCTGATATTCGCCAGGATGATCTACAAATTATTTTCAGATACTTCCCAAACTTTCTCAAAGACCTCAAGAGACCTGTTGCAGGGCAGGTTTAAGTCATTCTCCTCCATCTGCTCTGTCCTCTTTCCCCTCTCTTCTTTCCTGTGATTTTTCTGTCCTTCTTTTGTGGATTCTGGAGTTTCTCCAGCTTTCTCGTTTGTATTCCTTTGGGATCTCTTGACTGTGCTGAGCAATAAGGCTTGAATATACACAGCATCGATTGGAGAAAAATGTTCTTCTTCCTTTTATTGTTTCTTTATATTTGTAGACCAAAGAATGCAATAGTCAGGGTTTCACTAGAGAGTTCTATTAAGTGACTAACCATTACCCAAAATGTTCTATGTAGTGTGTGTGTGTGTGTGTGTGTGTGTGTGTGTGTGTGTGTTTTCATATTTGCCCATCCATATCTGTTAGAAGATTTTTTTGAAATTTCCCTGGGGTTGATTGCATGCTCTGAAGAAGGGTATTTCTACCTACAAAGTTTGACCAAATGTCTGCTTCATTATTCTGGGCTTGGAGAAGGGCACACAATGTGTGACCTCTCTCCCTGCTTCTGGAAAAAGGGAGAAGGTGCTTGGTCCCCTTCACCATGTTCCTGAGAGCAAGTCCTGAAATAAACAAATTGCTAAATGATGCAGCCATTTTGTTGACGAGAATTTCCTATATTGACCTCCCAGTGTCACAACATATTATTTATTGTCCTATTTATTTATGTTTGTGTTTCTTTAATTTTTCTAACTTAAACATCACAATCCTGTTTGCTGGAGAAGCAGTGTTTTAGTAAAAATCAGTATAATGTAATCACACAAATTCACAACTTCCCTTTTTTAATTATTAGGTTTATTATCAACAAAATTATATGTGAACATAAAAATGAAAATCAAACAGTTCTTCCAAGCTTACAATGAGAAAACAGTAGTTCCCTCCCCCCAAGCCTTCCAAAGAAGCACCATATCAGCCCAGTGATCTTGGAAATAAATGAGAGAAATTTATTTATCTTTTACTTAAGTCATAGTAAGTATTCTTAAGCTTAGTGTTTTCATGGTATAATATTTTTCTGCTCTTTTCATTTTAACCTACCTGCATCTTCATAGTTAAAGTTCATTTCTTATAAAAAGCAAATAGCTAGGTCCTGTCTTTATATTCAGTCTATCAGTTGACTTTAAATTGAAATTAAAAAGGTAGAAAAATATAGCTCCTGTGGCTATATTAATATCAGATAAAGTAAACGTCAAGAGCTTTTTCAGAGTATTACTGGAGACCAAAAAGGAATATTTCATAATGATAAAAGAGCAATCCTCCAGAAAGAGGTCATGATAATAAGTGCATATGCCTTAAAAGCAAAGCTTTAAAACACATGGAGTGAAATTTGTTAGAACTAAACAAATCACAAACAGAATTGGCTATTATTTTTGTTAATCCTCACCGGAGGATATTTTTCCCATAGATTTTTTAAAGAAAGAGTGGAAAGGAGGGAGGGAGGGATGGATGGGAGGGAAGGAAGGAGAGAGAGAGAGAACATTAATGTGAGAGAGACACATCAACTGGTTGCCTCCCGCATGTGCCCTGACTGAGGCTGGAATTGAACCTGCAACAGGGTATGTGCCCTTGACCACCTGGAATCAAACCCACGAGACTTTGGTGGGTAGATTGATGCTCTAACCACTGAACTTACTGGCCAGAGCCATAATTAGCTTTTTAATACCCCTCTCTCAGAAATTAATAGAACACACAGACGAAAATCAGTAAATATTTAATATTTGAACATTATCATGCAAATTGATGCAATTCTTAAATGTGCATGGAATATTCACCAGAATAGACCATATGCTGGCCAAAAAGCAAATCTCAATACATATCAAAGAATTAAACTCATGCACACAATGATATCTAACCACACCTAGACATCAATAAAATAAGATAGGTATATTTCTATCTACTTAAAATTAAATTATTCCTAAATAATGCAGAGGTAAAAGTATTTTAAGGGAAATAACACATTTTAACTGAGTAATAATGGAATTAAAACTTACCAAATTTGTGAGACACAGGTAGAATGTTTCCTAGAAAGAATTTTACAGTTTTAATATTATATTAGAAAAGAAAATCATACAATCAGTTATTTTAAGTTCTCACTTTAAGATGTGGTTTTTAGAAAGGGGAAAGGAGAAGAGATTAGTCGTTGCCAAAGGTTAAGGAGGGAAGGGGGAGCAGAAGGATGTGGACTTGGTCTATAAAAGAGCACAGTGAGGGGTCCTTGTGGTGATGGAGATATTCTGTATCTTAATTATATCAATGTCAAAATCCTGCTTGTGATATTGTAGTATAATTTTGCAAGATGTTACTATTGAAGGAAACTGTGTACAGATACACGGACTTTCTCTGCATTATTTCTTTTTTTTAAGTATATTGATTTTTTACAGAGAGGAAGGGAGAGGGATAGAGAGTTAGAAACATCGATGAGAGAGAAACATCGATCAGCTGCCTCCTGCACACCTCCTACTGGGGATGTGCCCGCAACCAAGGTACATGCCCTTGACTGGAATCGAACCTGGGACCTTTCAGTCCGCAGGCGGATGCTCTATCCATTGAGCCAAACTGGCTAGGGCATCTCTGCATTATTTCTTAAAACTGCACATGAATCTATAGACATCTCAAAACAAAAGTGTAATTAAGAATATCATATGCAATATGTTTTTGACTGAGGTATGATTGTAGGTGTATTTTGAATTCTGGGAACAAAAGAAAATGCCTCCACCCAAAAAGCAGTAAGTCATACTATAAAGTTTGTCTTGATGCTTTTCTGTTTAACTGAGAAAAATAGTATATATTCAGAAATAAATGCATAAAACATAAATATACAGTTAAATATTGGAAAGTGAATACCCATATACTACCACTGAGTTTAAGAATTAGACCATTGCTAATACCCCAGAAACTATAGGTATCCACTCTTTGGATTACTATTGCATTGTCTTCTCTAGTGATGATCACCTCCTTGACTTCTATGACATACATTTTCTTTTTCTTTTCTCATACATTTCTCATCTGCTATACATCACTAAAGAAAATATTTTTATTTAGACTATTTTGAATTTTACTTGGGGTTTGTTAATGTGGTGTCAATGTTATATATTTAAGGTTTATCTACATTATTTTATATGCTATACATTTATTTTTAATTTCATTGCTGATAGTATTCTACCTTATTAAAGAGAACAATTTTTAATGCATTCTGTTGCTGATGGACATTTAAGTTGTCTTTCATTTGGGGCTAATGCAAATAATGTTGCTGTGAATATTCTTGCACATATTTTTTAACAAGTATATATGCCTTTCTATTATGTATGTAAACATTTCTATTTACCTGTGGGTAGAAATGTTTACTCATAGGTTACTTGTACTTTCAACTTTAATAAATAATGCCAAACTAATTTCCAGTATGGTTTCACTTGTTTATACTTCCACCAGTAGTTGATGAGAAAAATATTGAACCATATCCTTGCCTGTACTTGGTATTAACAGATTTTTTCTTAACATTACCAATTAAGTAGGCACATAGTATACCATGAAACTTAGATTCAGGAAGAGCAATAAAACACATATGGATTTCTATGTTGCCTTGATGGTTTGACTATTTCCCAGAGAGACCTCCTGATAAGTTAATCTTTATTCAGATATCTCTTGGGGAATTTTTTCGTGCCCTGTTTTTTACTGGGTTCCACCTTAAAATGTTTTATTTATAGTCATTTTAAAAAATGGAAATTTTGTAGTTGAATTGTTTGAAGAAGAAAGACAAATGTTTGATGAGGGGGACACGGTTCTGATTATTCACGGTTCCTTCCCTTATGCCCATCCTCTAGCTGTGCCTCCAAAGCATGGTATGCTGAACCCAGAGAGGATCACTTGTGAGATTGGCCCAAAGCATCCCAAGCACAGTGCGTCTTTCCCACAGAAACTGCCTGCACCATAAGTAAGGTAGGGGAGTACTTCAATTTTAAATTCTACCATTTAGGCTTTTGTCTTAGAAAGTCTGGGTTCATAGAGGCGATATGAGCTGCTGACCTGGTAGGTGTTCATTATCTATAAATACAGATGCTCCTCAACTTATGATGAAGCTACATCTCGATAAAGCCATGGTGAGTTGAAAATATCCTAAGTGGAAATGCATTTTCTAACCTAACCTTCTGAACATCATAGTTTAGCCTAGCTTGCCTTAAATGTACTCAGAACATTTACTAGTACATTAGCCTATAGTTGGGTAATTAACTTGAGTTTCATCTTAGAAGTAATTGCCTTCCTTTTCTTCTCACTAGATGCAGGAGACACAGGTAGGTGTTTTGTGGACATCAGAGATATGAAAATACAATATCCAAAAAACACGGGCAGTACAATACACAGTAGAGAATTGGTTGTTCACCCTTGTAATTGAGTGGCTGACTGGGAGCTGTGCTTACTGCCACTGCCTAGCATCAAGAGAGAGTATTGTACTGCATATCACTAGCCCAGAAAAGATAAAAATTTAAAATTCCAAGTACAGTTTCTATTGAACACGTGTTGCTTTTGCACCATCATAAAGTTGAAAAATTATAAGTCAAACCAACCTAAGTCTGTACAAGATTTGCCTCAGGTAAACTGCACCAAGTAGACAACTTGCCTGAAGAGTCTGAGTTAGCCAAACAAAACATACCCCCAGACAAATATAACCCCTACCATAGAGCTATCAAGAATGAAAACATATTTTGCTAGTCTCTGAAAATTTCTATTGCTTATCTCAAGTTCCATTGACCCTTAGTGCATAACACAGCAGCTTTTGACACAAAACATAGTAAGTGCTAAGAAAGGGTTACTCCCCATGATACTGGTAGTGATCAAACTGTCGATGGATAGTTATACCTAAGAATGAAATCTCTCCTAGTTATTAATATATCCTGGTTTCATGTGTATGTGTATTATATTCGTCACATACTGTGACAACTTGGGGAATTTCAAGGAAGAAATATGTCATAGATATACTGGCTCATCAAAAGTTATCATGAAAAAACAAAAAGAAGCAATATGTTAACAGTAATAATAATTTAGTTATACAGTGCCTGTATTGTCTTTGCAATGTCTATCATTAATACTTAGCTCTAAAGCTATTAATGACTAACAATAATACTGATATCCTTTCTTCCTGAAACCATGAAATATAAATTTAAATCATTTAAAATGTGTAAAAAATTATTCCATCTTTGAACTAATTCATTTATTTTCTACATCATGTCTATTCCATAACCTGTTGCTCACATCTTCAGCCACTCAACTGCATTGGAGATGTTTATGCCTCTTCAGAGTCAGAAAGAAAACAGCAGATTTCTTTTTAGCTTTTGAGGAAAACCTGTGTTTGTGCAGCTTTGTGACATGGTTATACAATACCAAACTATTCGTTTACTCAACAAAAACATCAATAAAATTGATCTTTGATCAACTGCATTTTTCACTTAAGAACATCAAGATGTTTAAATAGCATACAAATGCATCTTAGAAATGAGAAGATATAAAACTTCTACCTAATTTCAAGAAATTGCATGGGGAAGCAGCATCATGATACCTACACAGCCTAATTTTTGGAGGTTACCCAGGCTTGACTTAGTTTTATTGCTTGTTTCACTTCTGTGGATAATTTAGTAATCCTTTCATTGTCCTGAGTTTTTTTTCTCTACAGTTTCCCTTTAAAATAATTTTGTGATGTCCATGTACACCAAAAGTTGTCTGAACATATATACATAATATTCTAAGATACATAAAAATGATGACATATTTCAGCTTGTTATTTTTTAGAAGTGAGAATGTTTTTCTAAGTTAGAATACAAATGATGGAGTTTATATATAAAAAATGTCTGAATGTGTTTTTTTTTAATGAGGCATTTCTGTATTTCCCATGGCAATTTGAGATAATCACTGTGTACAATCTTCTAAAACAATTTTCCACATTTATTTTTAATTAAACTTGAGTAGGCTGCAAAATTTCTCATTTTACCTTCAAATGAATGCTATTGAATTCAGCTCTCCCTCTCCTCCCTCCCCAACTGCTCCCCTACCCATCGCCCCCAACAATAAGGTGAACAACATTCTCATTAGTTTTTAAATATGGATGTGTGGACAGTTTATCTACAGTACAGGAAAAGTTATAAATCTTTGCTTCTGGAGTTGTGATAGTGATATTTTAAGGATTGTTCTTGAGTAGAATATAGCATATGATTTTTTGCCTCCTTTTAAATCAGAATTGTAAATATTCTAGAGAAATCACATGCATTTATTGTGACATTCTAGTCATCATATTTATTAATCAAATATGAAACATAAGTATAATTTTTGTTGAATGGGCTCTATATTATTTTCTGTCTGGTTTTTATATACAAACTCCAAACTCGGGGCGGGGGCGGGGGGGGGGGTGCGGAGAGGGCAGAAGGCTCATTTGATCATTGTTATGTAAAAGGGAAGATCAAGGGGAAATTTTGATATTGATCATTCTTATGCATCATAGCTTTTCAGTGAAGTGGAAGTAAAAGCTCATTTTACTAGTGAAATAAATGGTATAGAGAATATTTGCAGTTGATGTCAACAATTTTAAGCACAAAGTCTGAGGAGATAAAATTTCATCATATGCTATCCCTGTGGTCTATGTGGCTGCAGTTGGAAAACTCCTCTTTCTCCCCTAGTAATTACTGCCCCAAGCAGCACAGCCCTCTGAAACTAAATTCTATGATTTTCCTTTAGTTCAGGAGAAAACTGGAGGCAGAAACATAGCCCCAGAGTTCACAGCACATCGCATAGCCCAGGGAACCTCACTGGCTTTCCCCATGGCTTGCAAAACAAGAAGTAACAGATCAACCCTTGCCTCACAGGTAATTGGTATACTTACCTGTGAGGGCAAAGAATTGATGTGACTGACCAGGAGCCGCCCTTTGTTCTCTAGTCCACAAATTGAAACAATTAATGTGATTTTTCTACATAACAACAAGGGAACCACTTTGCATTCAGAGAGGCTCTTTATCCGAAGCCCTCCAAGTGCACTGCTCCAAGGGAATGGCTCATAATTACTTCCTTATTATCCTCATGTCAAGAGAAGATTTGAATCATGATCAAAGGGAAGGCAGGTTGGTAATTAATCCATATCAACTATCATCCAACAGATTCATGATGTAAAATATTACCTGAACTTTTAAAACAAATAACTGTAATTTCCATTTAATTGATTTTTGACCTTGAACTACGTTTTTTTAATTGTCATTTTAACTGAAGTTAAAGCAAAACTGAGCTAGCAGGTGATTATGAACCAGCAAAGAGGGCACTGCAGGGAAGAAGAGACTCGATTTAAGCAGATGAGCATTTCTCCACTTTCACTATTGCTTTAATAATATGTTTCCTTCTAACAAAATGTCTGTAATTAGTCTACTAAAGCATAAGTCTTCATAGAGTAGAGCTAAAATAGACCATATAGTCACCTGATCTAAACCTTAACTCTGACAGATGAAAAGACCAAGACTCAGTTTTGTACAGTGTGCTCAAAATTACACCGTTAATAAGTGACAGAAATAGTAGTGAAAGTAAGTTCTGCTACTGTATAAAACTCACCCCCCCCCCCCCAATTAGAAGTTATTTGTTCAAGCTTAAGTTGGCTGGTGGAAGGGCCAAAACTAAAGGTTGGGTCACTTACAGGCTGTTCCTGATATATTCTGGACTTGAGGCCAGAGTACATATGGAAGCTACAGGTCATAAAGCTAAAGACTTGAACATCATTAACCAAGCTCACAAATTGTTAAATGATATATGCTCTATACTTCTCCTTCAACAAGCATACCTCACCTTCACCTGAAATACCAGGTTTGAATGAAATTCTTAGTTGTGAATTCCTCAGAGCACATAATGACAACTAGTCCTTGGCATCCAGCTCTTGGTCTGCAGCCCACCACCATTTTTCATCCCTGCCTCCATCCCACATCATATAGGCCTCATAGACAGACATACTCGTGGACAACACAGTCTGCATGTTCAGGCATGTCTGAGACCCATTTATACTCTCTATATACTCTTGGCCAACTGTAAGGCATAGGGGAGCACTTGACAGAGATCGTCAAGTGGCCTGCTCAGTCCACAAGAGACAGCTCGTAACAGCTGCTCTGAATATTTCAGAACCACAGCTAACCAGAATGTGGTCTAGTGGTGGTGGTGGGTGCTGCCTATGGCTGGGCACATCCTATTGGCCCTATGGACTATTTGTCTTAGTGGCATGTAGACAGAGGAGAGCCAGAGTTGGTGGCTTGTGACATGAGAGGCTCCTGCAGTAGGGGCCTCTCTTGCCCTGATCTAAAGGAAACAATAGTCTCTTTACCCCTTAGTCCTGTGTTTTTCTCACTTTACCTGAATAACCCTCTAGGACAGCAGTTCTCAACCTGTGGGTCGCGAACTACCCTTTCATAGGGGTCGCCTAAAACCATCGGAAAACACATATATAATCACATATTGTTTTTGTGATTAATCACTATGCTTTAATTATGTTCAATTTGTAACAATGAAATTGGGGGTCACCACAACATGAGGAACTGTATTAAAGGGTCGCGGCATTAGGAAGGTTGAGAACCACTGCTCTAGGATATCATTATTCAAAACATTTTATTGTCCTTCAAAAAGAAAATTCAGAATATCTTAATTTCTCATCCCATTTTCTATTTTAATTGAAGCAGAGATCAACATTGTTGAGCTGATAATTCTCTAACTCTTCTCAGAATAGAATTTATTACACTTGCTGACAACCTTCTTAAAGCTCAATTATATATACCATTATCAAGAATATATCTTCTTTTTATTAGACATCTATGAGAAAAGTATGCTGATTTCCTATTTCAAATATTTAAAGGGATTTGTAAAACTTAGGAGTATTTTTAGAATATTTATTAAAGAATTTATAAAATATATAGTGAAAAATTAAAAGTGGTATTTGCCTTATCTTAGAGATAATGGGGCTAAAGGTAAATTGGTAATTGTCTTCAAGTGTATGGTTGATACTAAATGAAGGAAGAGGACTAATTATCTCTCTGGTTTCAACTGTGGGTAGTGCCAAAAAATCTGAAAAGCAAAAATTGAATAAATGATCTTGATTTTCTAACAGTATAAACATTTGTTATAGACATCACCCACGCATCTACACATACCCACACACATGCTCATATCTCAATAATTTAATCTGTTATTCTTTTCCTGAATGTTTCTGGTATGTAGCTATCACTCGATACCTTTTCAGATATGATTTCTTTAAAACATCCCACTTCCTCTTACCTAGAGGGGATAAAAGTAGAAAAAAATGTATTAAAGATATTTTCCTCATTTCTTCCTTAACTTTATGATACCTTATGAAGTAAATATTGTTATTCCTACTAGTGGCCCCGTGCATGAAATTCGTGCACATTCAAAGGGGATTAATTAGAGGAAATACTTTAATATTGCTATTTGCCCTTTCTCTATAATAGAAGTGACAGAGATGAAAGAAAATTAGTAAATTGTATATGAAAATCTTCCTCCTGTCAGAGTCTGGGGCGCACCACAGGACCCAAGGTCAAGTTCCCGCCCACCCACGGTGCCTCAAAATTGCGTGAGAACCAGACCCAGCCAGCCCAACCCCCATTGGGTGAGATCCAGACCCGGCCGGCCCCACCCTTGTCAAGCCCCACCGGGCGGGGGGCACAGTCTCAGGGCCCCCGTCAAGCCCTGCAGGGTAGAGGGGTGCAACCTCAGGTCCCCCAGCACCAGATGGGGGGCACAGCCTCAGGTCCCCCAGCGCACCCTCAGGTCCCCCGGCCTGGTGCTGGGGCGGGGGGTGCAGCCTGAAATCCCTCAGCCTGGTGCCATGGTGGGCAGTGCAGCCTGAGGTACCCTGTCAAGCCCTGCTGGGCAGGGGGCGTAGCCTGAGGTCCCCCATCAAGCCTCACTAGGTGGGGGGCGGAGCTTCAGGTCCCCTGGTGCTGGGCTGGGGGGCGCGGCTTGAGGTTCCTTGGCTTGGGGTGGGGGGAGCAGCCTGAGGTTCCCCAGCCCAGCACCAGAGCTGGAGGCACATCTTGAGGTCCCCCGTCAAGCCCTGCTGGGTGGGGGGTGCAGCCTCAGGCCCCCTGGCCCGGTACCGGGGTTGAGGGCATGGCCTGAGGTCCCCCATCAAGCCCTGCTGGGCAGGGCGTGGACTCAGGTCCCTTGCCCCGGCCCAGCGCCACACAGGCTCAGGTCCCTGCTGATTTCTTGTTAAGGCTCCTTTCGGGAACTGGGTCTCTGCTGTGGGCACCTCCATCTTTATGATGGCATGATGGTCAATTTGCATATTCCCTCTTTATTAGATAGGATTTCACATTTGAATAAATTGAGCATTAATGGCATGAAATAAATTGCATACGCCATAGAACAATAATATGGGAGTGCTAGGACTCAAGCCCAATATATGAATATACACTTAATGCCCTTTTGTCTGCATCATGTGTCTTCCAAACAGAAATAATCAAACCCTGACTTGGCACCAATAATTGACATACCAATAAATGGGGCAAGAAAAGACAAGTCATTATGCAGAAGAATGCCAAATAATGCATGTAGATATACTGCCTCCAATGAGTGACTACACACTCTGCAAGTGTAGGCCATGCATAATGACTTCCTTCCCAAGAGTACTAGTACAGTATGAAAAAGAGGGAAAACAAGTAACTTTATAGTGGAAAAACATGAAAGACATGGTAAGACATTCTTGGTACACATATTTATTCATGGACTCCTTATAATAGCTCTAAAATTCCATGACCTGCAGTTTGGATACTCCTAGTTTGTAGGGAAAATAATGGCAATATACTGAGAGGACTTCAATGATCATTTAAAACAAGTATGGCAACTTTGACTTCTAGCCATGATTGCATAACTGGTTTCAGACTTGCCTTCTCACCATAAACAACTGTAAAACTTGAAAAATTATATGAAACAACTTTTTCTTAGGGGTTGGATAATAGACAACCCAAGACTATAATCCTTTAGATAAGGAGACTGCAGGCATCAACCCCATATTTGTCCTTGCTTTTTGCCTGTAGGGGGGTAATTTCTGGAGGAGTAATCAAGGAAAGATCACAATTCAGAGCTACTAAAGTGCCAGAAATGTGTGGGGCAGGGTACCAGCATGTAGAGAACTGTGAAAAAGTTGGCCCAAATCCACATAGGATTTATCTTTGGGTCTTAAGCCCAAGGCTTTTCTGTGCAGCCACAAGTGCAGACAATCTGAGGCCAGCAGCGTAGTTTCTAGGAGGTTGAGAACTGAACAGAGACAGCAGAGGTATGATAGAACAGATAGCAGAGGTAATGCAAGTCGAGGAGACATTTGTGTTCCAGCTTAACCAGAGTGGAGAAACCATATTGAGATTTTCAGTAATTCTTTTTAGATATCAGAAAGATCATGTCTTAAAAGTAAGAAGCAAATCCTTAAATAAGGGCCATGCCCTAGGACTAAGAACAAAAACCTAAAGGATTCCAATCAAACAAGCAATAAAACCAAGCCTGAAGGGCTCTGAGTAATCCAGCAGTCATTTTTTTTTTAATTCCAGTTTAATTGAGATTTAATGACATATAACATTGTATTAGTTTAAGGTATACAACTCTGTTTTTACAGGTCTCACATGTTTACATTAGATCCAACCAGATAATCTTCTTTTTGACTAACTTATAGTCAACTGATTAATTACTTTAATTACATCTGCACAGTCCCTTTTGCCATTTAATGTCACATAATCAGAGTACTCTGTTTCATCATATTCACATTCCAAGAATTAGACTTAGCAAATCTTGGGAGGTAGGTGGTATTTTGGAATTCCACTACTAGTACACTACAAGCCAGAAAAATATTACATAAAGATGAGTAGTTATGCCTGATTCCTTATCAGAATAATGTGTGACAGTAGACAATGAAATGACATTTTAAAGACAAAAAGGAATAAAATAAAATAAAAAAATAACAACCCAGATTTTCCTATCTAGTAATATATTCTTTGAAAATGAGATAAAAATAAAGCATTTTCAGGTAACTAAAAGCACCACAAGAAGTGTTAAAGGAAGTTATTCAGGATGAAGGGAGATGATTGCAGCTTAAATTCACATTTGCAGGAAGAAAAAAAGAGCATTAAAAATAATAAATATAAAAATTAATTTTTTTCTTACATTAATTTCTTTAAAAGACAACTGAAATTTTTAGAATAGAAGCTGGCAAACTTCAGGAACCAAGGGCCAAATCCAACTTGTATTTTATATGGTCTGATAGCTAAGTATGCTTTTTACATTTTTAAAGGGTTATAAACACAAAAGCTAGAATGAACCAAACAACAAAAAACAAATGAATAATATGTGACAGAGACCGCATGTTGCCCCTAGAGCCTAAAATATTTACTATTTTGTTCTAAAAGAAGTATGCTAACCTCATTTTTAGAGGAAAAAAAATCATTGTATTATAGGATTTATAACAAATATTGTAGTTAAATATATGACAAAAGTAGTTCAAAGGATGGGGGAAAATAAATGGAATTATATTTTCAGAGATTCATGCATTTTTAAGTGAATGTTAGAATAACAATATTAACTCTAGGAACATTGTAATAAGAAAGCATGCACATTGTACTCCTGAACAATCACTAAGAAATACTAAGTGGTATAGCTAGAAAGCCAAAAGAAGATTCAAAATAATCCTAATATATAAAGAGCTAGGGTTTGTCACGACCTAAATGTCTGGACGGATGGGCGACTGAACACCCGGCTAAGGTCCCAGCCAGTGCGGCAGAAGTCAGTCCTGGGTCCCGGCGGCCCGTGGGGGGAGTCGGTTCTGGGTTGGCAGCGGGTGGGAGCTGTGGGCCCCAGCCACCCGCGGCATGGGGGCGGGAGGGGACTGTGGGAACAGAGCCAAGCTGCCATTGGACTGGCCTCTGGGTCACTCCCCCTGCCTGCAGGCTCCAGGGAACCAGAGCCATGCTGCAATCAGACTGGCCTCTTGATCCCTTCCCCCCAGCCCACAGGCCCCGGTAACCAAAGCCATGCTGTGATGGGACCTACCTGAGGGGTCCTGGACTGTGAGAGCATGCAGGCTGGGCTGAGAGACCCCTCCTGAGTGCATGAATTTTTGTGCACCGGGCCTCTAGTAGATTAAAAAATTTTTGAATAACAAAAATAAAATGCAGGATAGGAAGAAAATAGAAGACAGATTGGAAAATTAAAAAAGCAAATAAAAGAAAAATATATATATATATTAAAAATAAAGATATAATAGAACTAAGTCTAGCCATAACAAATATTTTATTAAATATAAATAGACTAAACTGCAATTAAAAAGTAAAGATTATCAGACTGCATGAAAATTAATGTCTAATTATATGTTGTATACAGGCAACATGCTTTAAATGTAGAGGAATAAATATGTTGAGAGTAAAAAGTTAATGCTATGGTTGTGCTTCCCACCTCTAAATTCATATGTGGAAGCCCTAACCCACAATGTAACTGTCTTGGAAAATGTTATTTAAAGAGATGATTACTGTCAAATGAGGTCACAGGGGTGGGGCCCTGATCCAATATAACTGATGTCCTTATAAGAAAATGAAGGGACACCTGAGACAATTTCCCTATCAAGGTGCCAAAGGAGTTAGAATAATATTTTTAATAAATAGTGTTTATAAAATAGATAAAGCATATGGCAGACAATGAAACACAGATCTTATCATTTACCATATCAAAAATTAACTCCAGAAGGATTATGGATCTAACCATTAACTCTAAATCTATAAAATTTTCACAACGAAGACATAGGCAAATATCTTCACAGAATTGAAGTAGGCAAATATTTCTTAGGGAGCATGAAGAAACCAATAACTATAAAAAATGACAAATTAGATTTCATTAAAATGTAAAACTCTAGCCCAGTCAGTGTAGCTCAGTTGGTTGAGCATCCTCTTGTGCACCAAGCAGCTGTAGGTTCAATTCCCTGTCAGGGCACATGCCCGAGTTGTGGGCTCAATCCCTGGTGGAGGTGTGCAGGAGGCAGCCAAGTGATGATTCTTTCTCACCAATGTTTCTCTCTCTCTCTCTCTCCCTGTTCCTCTCTCTCTCACTAAAAAAAACCTATTTTTAAAAAATTTAAAGTTCTGCTCATCAAAAGACACCATTTTAAAAATAGACAAGCCACTAACTGTGAAATACATATATAGAGACCTGAGAAAGCACTTTTACCCACAATATACAAAGAATTCTTATAAGTAGAGAATAAAAATAAAAAGAATAATAAAAATGGCAAGAGATTTAGATATTTTGCAAAAAAAGATAAACAACTAGTGGAAAATGTGCACAAAAATGTTCTCATTATTAGGGAAATGAAAATGGAAACCACACCTGCTAGTATCACATTCTGCACACCTGCTCCAGAAGGGTAAAATTAGGACAAATTATATCCCATGTCAGTGAGAATGTGAAGAAAAACTGGACCATCTATTCATTGCTATTAGGAATATTAAATGGTACAGTTTTTTGGAAAACTCTTTGGTAGTTTCTTTCAAAATTAAGTATACACTTACCCCATGACCCAGCATTTAAAATCTTACGTATTTACCTAAGAGGATTTAAAATAAATATCCAGAAAAAACTTGTGTATGAATGTTGATAACAGCATCATTTATAATAGCCTCCAACTGGAAACAATCCAAAAGGTCCATCAACAAGAGAATGAATAAACAAATTACGGTATATTCACACCATGGAATACTTCTCAACAATAAGAAAAGAATAAACCACAGTACCCAATAACATGTATGAATCTCAAAACTGTTATAACTAAAAGAAGCCAGGCACAAGAGTATATATTGTTCAGTTACATTTATAGAAAGTTCAAGAATGTGGAGATATAGATCAAAATAGTGGTTGCTTATGAGTTGGGATTTATTGAATAAAAAGTAGAAGAAACTTTGGATGGATGATGAAAATATTTTTTTACCTTGACTACAGTGTTTAATTTGTTGGAATGTGTTGAACTGTACACATAAGATATATAAATTTCTCTCTATGCAAAATTGACCAAATTAAAAAGACAGTATAAAAATTGAATAAGAACTGTCTCCAAGGCCTTCAGTAACATATTTAGACATGAGGATACATGTGAGCAAAGTAATAAGCTGAAAAATCTAAAAAGAGTAGGCAGGAAAGTTAGCTAGTGTCATGCCAATACCACCCAAGCTGTTTACAGCCTGTCTGTAAGAGGTTCTCACAAGTGGAAAAACAGACAGCCTTGCATTTGCATTGCCAGCTTTGATTATGGAGGACATCATGGGGATTGGACAACTGCTGCCATTATCATCCATCACCAGCAAACTACCTCCAGGATTATCCAGCAGGTAATCTTTGAATACAGAACAAACATTGCAGGAGAAACATTGACAGTTCTGGACCCATAAAAGGATGTATAACGAACCACTCAATAGGCAAAGTTGTTGATGAATTTAAAAGACTGTTCAGAGTATCTCGGGAGAACAGAGTGAGTCCAGACGGAAGAAGTAAATCAAAGTACACGACCAGATTGAGATTTTTAAACTCTGAACCATGAAGATGGCTTGAATCTTGTCTTTCTTAGGAGAAAAGTGCTATAACCAAAAAGGCCTCTGAGTGAAGTTAAAGACACATACCCAACTCTGATGAAAGGGATTAGCAAGAGAAAAATGTACCACAATTATTTTTGAATAGCTTTACCAGTGACATAGACATTTATTGTCACTTCAAAACTATATTAAGAATATAAGGAACTTATTTGTGTGTGAGATCTATGGCAAAAGCAGGACATTTTCAAAACTGACTTGGATTAGTGCTGTGACCAGGAACAGAAAAGGATGTAAAATGTCAGGAGATAGTGGAATGATGCAATCAAAGCATTTACTAGGCTAAAAAAAATGAGTAAAACAAGATGGTGACAAAAAGATCCTATATAATAAAGAGCTAATATGCTAATTAGACTGGACAGCGGAACGACCTTCCAGAATGACCTTCTGGAACGACCAGTGGGCAGGGCTTGGGGGCCCAGAGGCAGCCTGGGCAGCGAGGGCCCAGGCAGCCAGGGCCATAAGGGCCGAGTCCCTTCCACAAATTTCATGCATCGGGCCTCTAGTCCATTTTGAAGAGGCTTTAAGTAACATTATTAGAGATCCACTGATAATGGGAGCAGTTTTTGATAACAAGCAGGCAAGTTTGCATGATTTCTGGGTTTTGGATTCTTAGTGATATGACCAGGCTGCACTTCTTACTGGCCATGCTTATAAAAAAATTCACCTAAATGGTAGTCTACCTAAAGCTGTATTTCAGTGAAAATTTTTAAAAAATCATCTCTCATATCTTTTTTCTTTGCAAAGAAAAAAAAATCAGTGCATTTGAAGATGTAATCAGCACCAACAGGTTCAGTTAACACCTCTCCCATTCATTTTAAGCAAATCAAAGGGAGTAAGCTTGACATTAAAAATTACATTTGTAGTTTTATGCAATTTTATTCCATTGTAATAATCACATTCTCTACATTTTTTAAATCTAAGCTCCAGAGCCACTAAGTGAGCAAGGACAGCTATACCTTATTAAAATACCTTATTAAAAAGCAAGCAAGCCACAAATGCATTGTCAGCACAGTCTTCATTTTGATATATTGTGTTACTGACATTTTAAATGGGCATATAGATGCCATATGAATTTCAGGCTAGAAGAGTTAGAGTTACTCAGCAGTCAGGACTCCACTGATGGAGAATGAAATATTTTATAGAACACAGGTGAATGCTTTCTGTTAGGAGTAGTGATTAGGAGGTGGCCCTCAGAGACCTTGGTCACAAGCCCTTGCCTCTCTCTTTCTTGAGGGCTTGAGGTTAAAAAAAAGAAAAAGAAAAAGTGGAGTGCCACTGTATGACCATGACAACTTGAATGTTCCTAGCCAGCCCACAGACTAATGAGGCCTCCAGGAAACAGAATTGTAAGGCTGTCTCCTGATTTTCTCCACTACCAAGTAGGATGAATGCAGCTTTGAATTGTTCAGGGTTAAGGATGTTTTTATAGAGACTGTGTTAGGTGGTAGAAGCTTTCACTATGTTAAGAAGCTCAAAAGTGAACAGGGAGGAGGGAAGGAGGCTGATTTTTTTCCCTTTTATATCTTTAAACCCCTTCTCTTATACTTCAAGAGAGGTAAGGCAAGACCCCAGATCTGTTCTCTCTTGGAAACCACTTTTGTTTCAAGGTAATCTATATCTGATGCTCTTTGAAGCCCTGATGCAGCCTGCTCTTGGAATCTGAGATCTCTCTTTCTCTCTCAGTATTCTGTTTCTTTGCCAGCACTTGAGAGATGTGTTACTCCTGTACCATACCCACCAAACATTAAAAATAATATTAGCCTAAGGCATGAAATTGGGCTAGCTCTGATCTAGACACTTAGCGGAAACTTTCTGATCTGCTTTCTCTCCTGCCTTTTGTCTAGTCTTCTATATGAATCTAGATTACCTCACTATCAAATTGCATTGAGATTTAGGTCCCAAGTCTCAGTTACTAAAAAAAAAGTATTTCTAGGCCTAGAGTATCCTCTAGACCTCTTATTTGAACTCCACAATTCGAAGGTTTAGTTCATCTTTGACATCTCCACTTGGCTGTCTCATGGGCACTTCAAACTTAATATATTAAAAAATAAAACTCTCATTATCCCCACCTAACCTAGTTCTAGCTTGCTCTTTCCTATTTTAGTAAAGAGCATCTAGTTGTTAAAGTCAAACTTAGAAGTTGTATTTGATCTTTTCTCCTTTCTTACCTACCCCATATTGAATCCCCCAATAAGTCCTGCCCAAACTACCTACAAAGTATATCTTGAATTTTCCACTTCTAGATCAGGCTTGTGATACATTTTCTTTTGTCTTGTCTTGACTATGGAATAATAATTTTTTGTTATTTTAGGCCACTAAGTTTTGTGGCAGTTTCTTACACAGCGATAGATAACAGACACAGTTACTCACCTATAAAATGTGGATAATGATACTTAACTTGCAGAACTATTGTAAGGATTAAAAGTAATATATCATGATCATTTCACACATCATAGGTCTTCAATCAAGGTCTGAACCCAAACATGGAATATATTAATGTGAGAAACTGGAAAGGGATGCCACCATAAAAATCAAGGGGTGGTCAATAATTGCTTTTTGATAGTATAAATATTTTCCATCTGGAAAGAAAAATTTAGAAAGTATTCTGAAAAGCTCAAGGAACAATGTGTTTTATTTTAGAATATGTGAAATAAAACAACTCTTTGGACATGATTATAATCCTATTATCTTCATCCTCACCATCATCAAGTAATGTCAGCAACAAATATTTTCTATTTTATTCATAGAAATACTTCAGGCTACCACACAGCTCCTAAGTTCCTTCCACATTAAGAAAGCTCATTGTTGCCCTAGCTGGTTTTTCTCAGTAGTTAGAGCATCAGCCTGCCTGTGGACTGAAGGATTGCAGGTTCAATTCTGGTCAAGGACAAGTACCTTGGTTTCAGGCTCAATTCAGGGCTTCAGTGAGGACACTGTTGGAGGCAACCAACCAGTGTGTCTCTCTCACATTGATGTTTCTCTCTGTCTCTCCCCTCCCTTCCATTCTCTCTAAAAATCAATGGAAAAAATATCCTCGGATAAGGTTTCACAACAATAAAAATAAAGCTCATTATTCATAGCTCATTTCCAACAACCAATATGTTCCCTGTTAAGGCTGTTTAAGACTAGTGGCAATCAGTGAACTCATATAAATTGTTCTCTTTCTCTTCCAAGACTCCTTCCATTTATTTTGGACAAGGCAACCTTTCTTTTGAGGGAATACTCCTCCTCCCACCCCTACACAAGTGTCTGCCTTTTTCCTCTTCCCTCAGCAGCGGTGGGAACATGACTTAGATGGATCGGAAGTCTTTAGTATTGCACAATGAGACACAATGATTGGAAGGGACATTAAGAAAATTTCTCTGGATTAAGAAAAGAGGAAGAGAATTGTCTGGTATTCCTTTACTTGTTTGGTTTATATTTACTATTTATAATTGAAAAAGCTCTGTTCTAGCCATAGGGACTTAGCAGCCATCTACATAGCCAAAGCTCTTGCCTTCATGGATATTATATTCTAATAGAAGGAGGAAGATGATAAATAAGCAGTAATAACTTCTATGAAGAAGTATAAAATAAAATAAGGCAATGAGATAAAGAATAATGTGAGTGAATCTCAGAAGACCTCTTAAAGACAATGAGGGAATATGATGAAAAAGCTTTTAGCCAGAGAGACCAGCAAGTGCAAAGCAGGAAGGAATATGGAGTATTGAGGAGAAGCAGGGAGGTTATTGTGGCTTGGAGCAGAAGAAAAGATGAAAAGAGTAATTAGAGATTGCATTAGAAAAGTAGCCAAGAATTAGATCATAGAAGGACCGTAGATTATAGTAAGGATTTTAAATTTTATCCTGTCAGGAAAAGCCACATCAATGTTTTAAGAACTAGAATGACATACAAAGATTTATATTTTTAAAGTGTCCCTCTGGCTGCTCTGAACAGATGGTAGGGGGTCTTGCACAGGAGTGAGGAGACCACTACCCCAGTAACTTCTGTTTGCTACTCCAGAGCCACTCTCTGGTTGGCTCCATTCTGGGCCCCTGGAACCTGACCTTTTCTGTGCCACATCAGGAAGTTTCTTTGACCACTAGCCTCCGATTCTATGCACCCAGTGGAGTCACCTGCAGACAATTAGGAATGAAGTCAGGATATTCAATTCTGTAGCTTCTACCTGCAGGGTTGCTGAGGGCTGACTGCATCTCTCTACCAAAGGCCACAGCTCAAGTCAGGTAGTGCCTCATTTCCCTGAATATTGGTACCTGTTCCCCCCCTTTGTCCCTTCAGGTCTTTGGGTGGAAATGACTCCCCATTAATGTCTTTGGGTGGAATGACCCCCCATATTAGTAGTTCTGGGTTATAAAAATTCCTTTGTTGGTTTATCTAACCCTGCTTATACCTGTTCAAGTAATTTCTTACTTAAAATGTCTCCTAATTCATCAGTTTGAATGTACTACCTTTTATTCTGGCCAGATACTGAGCTAGTACCGTAATCTGATGTTGTCAAGGACTACCACATAAGGTAGTATTTGCTGTTTGGGTCATTGTTAGAGGTGATATTTTCCTTTTATTATTCCTTTTCCTCACATCTCTACAAGGTTATACCATATTCAGCAGGTCTGCTGAGGCCTCTAAAGTCGTTTTTATTTGATTATTCCTAGAAATTCCTAAATAAGTCGACTTTGTTCAAAGATAAAGTTTGCTGTTTTGATTAAGATCATTTGGAATTGATTTTGCAGATGGTATAGGGGTAAATTCTTAAAGGAAAAACAACTGAGAAAAAATATTCCAATTTTGTTGTGATTGTCTCTGGGTTATGAGAAGTTGAAAAAGAGAGAAGAGTGAGAGAGCGAGGAAGAAAACAAAAGATAAAGCAGGCAGATGGGAACCACAAAGCCATTCTGTATACTCCATAAACAAGAAGCTACAGTCTGTGGATCTGGGTTTGGTCTGTGCCTAAAAAAATGGAAAGAAACTGAAGTAGAAGGAAAAGACAGTTGACAATTTTAAATATATCAGACTATTTATTTTCAAATTGATAAATATGAATATGCGATTTTAAGCTGTTCTTCATGCTGATTTAAGTCAAAACAGAAACTTAGCTGTATTTTTTATTCATTTTTTCAGTGTCCCTAATGATAGTTTTGTTTTCTGAAATTATACTATTCTTCTCTAGTTTGCCTGACAATAGACATATTTTACAGCACATTTCTAGCTATTTCATCAGTAGGCAATTCTACCAGTGCATAATTTGAAAGCATAGCAGTTGTATCACTTTTCCTGTGATTGTTTTATAATTTTCTCTTTTCTTTCTTTGTCTTGTTTTCTATTTTTTATTTTTATCCCCCCTCGATATATCTTTTTCTCCCTATTCATCCCTTCCTTCCACTCTCTCCTTCTGTCATTCTGATTCCTCTTCCTTAATTTTTACAGTGACAAAATAATGTCTGATGCATTAGAGGCGAGCCTCTTCTTTTGCCTCTTGCTTTGCAGGAGGATGCAGAAGGGAAAGAGTTAGCAATCACCCATTACATTATGAGAATGCAACTAATCACAGAGTTTCCTTCATGAGCAGCAAACATAACTGGAATTGTAGAGAATATGGTAAACTTAAAAAGAATACTTTCAAAAAGAGTCATGCTTTTATTGGTTGAGTTGAAAAGACAGAGTATTATATATCCTACCATGGTAATTCCCTAAGGCACAGAGTGGAAATTCCACTTTTTTAAATATTGAAACTATCTCTAGTATTAAGCTATTTTATAAAACTAGAGTTAAGCCCTTTATCTAAAGATTCAGTCCATAAAACATCCTGAGTCATATAGGATGGTCTCCATTGACCCCTTGATGGTGGAAATGTACAGTAAAAGGAGCCTGGATTCTGAGTTTGCTGCTTGGAAAAGAGCCACCCAGGAGAACCACTGATCAGGAACATCATGAGACTCAGTGTGAGTAAAAAAGAAATCTTTGTTGCACTAAGTCTCTGAGAGTTTGAAATTGTTTGTTATAGCAGTTAGCTGATCCTGAATAACACAGATACAAATCATGGAAAGATCGCCTATTGCAGTCAATTTCATTTTTTCTTTACTTTTCAGAGCTTACCCTTAGAAAAATGTTATGGGTATAATACCCAATGATTTCCTAAAATGTCTGTAGCATAAGTATTATAACATGAACTGTAAAACAGTCTAATTGTTCAGCAATATGCATTGGTTAATACAATGATATATTTTTAGGATGAAATATTATACAGACATTAAAAATGGCATGGGAAAATGTTCACACATACTTGACTAAGTTCAGGCTATCTAATGCCTTAAAATTACATTTACTCATGGAAAAATTATTCTAACTATATATATGTAAAAATGTTAACTGATTACTCTGGTTGATGGACTTAGGAGTGATTTTTATCTTTGTTATTTGCTGAGTTTTCCAGTGTTAAAAATGGTAGCCACACACACACATGTAAATAATATCTATAATCAGGCATTTTATGTTATTTTTAAAGATTCTCATAGACAACAACTAGTTGGACTTCAAGAGTTGACACACTAGAGTAGTGAATATTCAATGTCAGGGAAATGGCCAGTGGGAATCCCAGACTAAGAAAATGCTCCTGCAGAGAAGAGATATACAATATAGGTGATCTATTGCCTTTATCCTACCTGGCTCTGTGTTCCTCTCACTTTTAAAGTGTATACTGACCCAGTCTGGGCATTTTCTGTTGATATTTATAAATAGCTGAGTAGTAAATTTAGAGCCCATGATCAGACAATACTTTGGCAGAAGCATTTTCCTTAAACTAATCCTGCTTATGGGGTAAAAAGTAGGATGGTGGAGGAAAAGCTTGGAAGTCATTTCCACGTATTGCCAATTATCAGTAATCTTATTTAATTCAATGTTTCTTGATCTAAAATGATAAACTTTTTAATGTCTACTCACTGGGATGTACACCTGAAACTAATTTAATATATGCCAACTGTAATTGAAAAAAATTATTTTAAAATGAAAAAATAAATAAACTTTGAATCTCAAAGGGAAACAGAAAACAATAAGAGATTTCTTTCAAATGTTAGTTTTTTCAGTTTAATGCTAGATCAACAAAGCAGTTTTTAAACATTCACTATCAGATTCATGTTCTTTAAGTCTTTCCATAACCTTCAAAATTTGGGCCTTTGCAATTCGGTTGCTTTAAGAAAATGAAATTGAAAGTTAACAAAAATGTCTAAATATTCCCAAATTGCATACATGGCACTTATTATATTCAGGGTTTCTTCGTTGTTTCCTTGTGTATTTGGGTATGTTTTAAAATTGATCTTCATTTGACTTTACTTTTTTGACTAATAGGCTTTGTGCTTCCCATTCTTCTTTGACTTGTTAGAGGTTTTCAAAAGTGGTAATCCAGAAACAAAAGTCAGAGAAATCAGACACTCTAACATTTCAGTGAAGGATTTAGCTAATCCCCTTTCATAAATGTTCAGAATTCTGGCAATGAAGAAAGAAGCACTGCAGGCTGAATTTCACCAAGGAGGCATTTTTAAAAAATATATATATTTTATTGATTTTTTACAGAGAGGAAGGGAGAGGGATAGGGAGTTAGAAACATCGATGAGAGAAACATCGATCAGCTGCCTCCTGCACACTCCCCACTGGGGATGTGCCCACAACCAAGGTACATGCCCTTGACTGGAATCGAACCCGGGACCCTTGAGTCCTCAGGCCGATGCTCTATCCACTGAGCCAAACTGGTCAGGGCTAGGAGGCATTTTTATAAGAATTATAGCTTGACTATGTTTGAGTCTTTAGTCTATCCTTTGCTCATATGATTTCTGATTGTATAGTAGAAGATGCTTCATTCAGGAATCCCATCATGGGAAACATTCCAGACCAAAGAAACATATTCTTTAAAGCATTAGAATTTTGTTTGGTTTTTAAAAGCATCCTTTGTTTAAATACAACTTCTGTAATCATTTCAGAGAAAGTTTCTATAATCTATTATACATGGTAATGGTATGCCACATCTGATGTACTAGTGGCCTAATGTTTTCAATAAGTATTGTAGGAAGCAAGGTTATATAGATCCCCACTAAGCAATCTCTGTCATCTTGAGTGTATCTTATGATTTGTTAAAACAAATTGGGTGTTTTACTAGGTACCAATTGTTTTAAATCATTAAAATGAAATTGTGCCAACATGTGTACTGTCTAAATATATATACTTTTCAATCATTTTGCTCTTGGAGTTAAAAAACATCTAATGTCCAGAAATAAATCCATGCCTCTGATATTTTTAATTTTTAATTCATTTCTAATGAAATTTAATGAAAAATTTAATCCATGCTACCTTATATAACTTAGACTGATTATTTCACTGGAAAAAGTGTGGCCAGCTCTAACCTTCTGACCTAGAAGTACAGCCTTTTTTTTTTTTTTTTTTGCAGGGGAGCGGCCTGGAGGAAGGCTTTCCATTGAAACCAAAATGAACCATTGAGTCACTTGTCTGAACAGTGGTTCATGTCCAGACTTCAAAATAAATGTATTGGAACTAGGCTAGAATTCTAAGAAAATCTAACTACAAGCAAGTCCAAAGTCATAGGGTCACTTTCAGAGTCAAACTGAAATATGTGAGCATACAGGGCAAATTAATAATTTGGCAATCTTTCAAAATATTATTATCTGAATATGAACATATATTAGCAGACAAGCTGAACACTGAGAGGGGTAGGAGCAGAGAAGTATTGGTTCAGAAATCAACCTCTCCTCTAATGTTTAGAGCAATTTAGCTTGCATTCCCTACTCAAGAAACAAACATTCTTTACAAGGCATTTTAGAATGAGAGCAATGTTCCTTAGAGGGACCCCTCTTTAGAAAACATTTCACAGACCATAAAGTGATCATTTCCCTCTTGAACGTGGCTCTGGAGGTCATGCTTCCCATAATTTCTGCTTCATGAATATTATTTCTAGAATATTATTTAGCACCTACTTTGTTTTAAGCACTCTGCTTGGCTGAGACTACAAAGCTTAAGCAAGCACCTTCTCATGGCAATTATTTGCAGTTCTCTCTGAGAGGAGTCTGAAAAATGCAATTTGCTACAGCTCCCAGCATTTTCAGTCACGTTACCATGGCCTCAGTAACATTTTATTGCCAAGGTGCTAGCTCTGCTGGCCTGTGATTCCTTATTCTGACTCTGAGCTACTACATCCCTAAGGACAGAAATAGCTTGACCTTCAAAAGGCCATTCACATATTTCCTCTCTGCCAACCTCATTTTCATAACAACCCAGGAAAAAAGCACCATCCCTGTGTTTTACTAACCATTGAAGCTGGCCTAGCAAAGCTCCCTGATATCAGATGGCAAGGATGGAGTTCAGGGTTAAAGAGAGCCCAGGAGCAGAGCTCTGCTCCACCGCTGGCGTGGCTGGACTGTGTGGGGTGTGAGGGCTTGCCGATGTCCACTGCATTTTCTCTTCCCAGAAGGCATAGACAGACAGGCAATTTTATGCAAGTCACCGTTTAACTCCCCAATTGTAGGCTGCTCCTTTGATGTCAACACTTTTACTAGAGGAAGACTTGAAATGGGTTTGTAAATTTAAAATCTATAACTTCACCGAAACTCAGGAAGAATAAAACAAACAGATCAATAAACAAAAAAGCCTAAAGCCTATTCCGCCCTTGTATTTCAGAGTTCAGAGCAGAAAAGTGGTTTACATAACAGGTGTTTTAGAGGTGGTAGAAATACTTTGTACTGTATCATATTGATTCATTCATAGAGTATAATACCAACTGACACTGTTTGCTAGAGTTGAACCTGTTTCTGAGGTGTCTCAAGCCATCCTGTAGAGCACAAATGCATTGTTTTGTGTTTCGCTATTTCAAGTACACTCTTTTAACCTTAAAGCAAAGGTTAATTTACTTCCTTTAGATCATGTAGTAATCATCATGTAGTTATTTTTTATTGCCATGACTGAATGGAAGAAACATAACATAAGGTTCCACATCTGCAGTACAGAAAATATTTTCAGTCTATAGAAGGAGGTCAGTGTTTTTTTTTTTTTTTTAACTAGTTTATCTGTACTTCTTGGCTTACTTGAAAAGAACAAAAATGCAGCATACCTATAAACTAGCAAAATTGGAATTTCCTCCTTGAGAGAGTAAATAAAAAATATTATTGGGCCCCAGGGATAAGTGTTGTATATATATTTTTAGCTGAAACACACCCCAGTATTGGTCATTATAAAGCAATAGGACATTACAATTACAGTTGAGTGATCTGCACATGCCTTACTTTCTGATTTCCACTAATCTCTCACCCAATTCCTCCCTTATTTCTCTCTTTCCTTACTGCAACTAAGAATCCAAGTTTTCCAATTGGGTTTTTTTTTTCTGATTTCATATTCACCACTAGTACATTTAGCTTGAACTCAGAGGTCAAATAGAAATAGAAATGTGAAGATTTGGAGACTGGGTTGGGCTATAGCATCAGGAATGTACATTATCAACCAAATGACAACTGTTAACTGAAGTTTCAAAGAAATTATGATTAACAGCTAGGTAGCTAATAACTATACTTATCTCAACATGCCTCAGGTTTTTATTTTTTGTTGTATACATACAGGATAGGAACAATGGAAAACAAATTTGTTTTTTATATTGTAGCAATTATTTTTCAATAGTTGTGTTGTTCTATGTGTTGTGTTATTGTACTTCCCAAATTCTAGGTAACTCTGTTGATTTCATAGGAATGTTTTTTATGCAAACAGATGGAGTAATTGAAAGAATAAATAAAAATATTCAGTAAAACTTCCATGTAGAAGCAGCATGTTTTTCTTCTGCGAGACTTTAATAACGATGAATATTATAAATTTGTGGCCCGGTGCACGAAATTTGTGCACGGGGGAGGGTGTG
>NW_005871049.1:18076512-18094754 GCF_000147115.1 Myotis lucifugus | reverse complement strand
TCTAACAGACCCCCACTGATGGCCTGCTTGCCCCCAACTGGTCCCCTTGCTCGTCTGCTTACCCCCAACGCCCCACCCCCTACCAGCCTGATCACCCACAACTGCCCTCTCCTCTTGGCCTCTAACCGCCTCTACCTCAGCCCCGCCACCATGGCTTTGTCCAGAAGAACATCTGGAAGGTCTCGAGGAAGGTCTCCCAGTCTAATTAGCATATTACTCTTTTATTAGTATAGATACATTTGTCTGTAAATATGATTATGATTGCAGATATGAGTAGGACCAGGTAAAATATTATAGAATGGGCCTTTTATTACAGATGGTTTGCCATGTATGCATTTTTTCTAAAGAAGTAAAAATTACTTTAAAAAACGTTTCAGGAAGACTTTGAGAAATTTACAGTATCTGCTTTTCTTCCAAGAAAGTTGTCACTTTTATGCCAGAGTGAGAATTATTTGTATGCTTTGTATGTCAGCATTGGGCTACTGTGACTGGGGGGCACTTAGCTTGACTTGAGAGTAATTATCTTGCTCACTGGCTGGGAGGGAGGGTGTGTGGCAGAGGAGATAAATACTGGGTTCTGGATTATTCATAGATTGCTGACTTTCTGGATTGATTGTGCAAGCCCCTCCTTTTATTGATGTCCACCTTCTGTTGACAGACATCTACCCTGGGCGAGAAATGAGATGAAACTCTCTTTCTTGTCATTGTAAAAAGCATTTGAATTCCTAAGGTGTGATAAGGCCACCCAGCCATCCACAGTCAAGGTACACATTTTCATGGAGGATGTTCCCACTCTTGAATAAATTAAAACAATTTTTTTCTTTTAATTTAAACTTTCTTCTATAACTGTTTTCTTGTTACTTAAAAGCTAGTTTTTTTTTAAACTGCTTCCAAAGCTTTTCAAGCTGTATATGTCCTTGGAATGAATTTATAAATAAGAATTGAGTCTGGCGGGTGTGACTCAGTGGTTTAGCATCGACCTATGAACCAGGAAGTCACAGTTTGATTCCAGGTCAGGCCACATGCCCAGGTTTTGGCCTGATCCCCAGTACGGGGTGTGTAGGAGGCAGCTGATCAATGATTCTCTCTCATCATTGATGTTTCTATCTCTCTCCCTCTCCCTTCCTCTCTGAATCAGTAAGAATATATTTTAAAGAGAGAGAGAGAGAGAGAGAGAGAGAGAGAGAGAGAGAGAGAGAGAGAAGAGTGTATATGTTTGTAAATAAGAAAACATATATTTGATGCTCTTAGAAAGTCTTATTTTCTTTCATTAAAACTTGTGCAGTATAGGGAACTCCATAGATTCTCTTAATTTGAAGAAAGTTAGAGGGAAAGGTACTAATTCAGAGTTCCTTGGGAAAATGTATCTCTTATATATTTTTTATGTTTATTTTTTTAAACTCAAAAACAAATATTTCCTATTCAGAAAATATATTTGGATCTAAATATCTTCTATAATTTTAATCCTAAAATATCAATTTAAATATTTTAAAAATGGTTGGGATGTTTGTTTTTTTAAATAAGTTAGGTTACTGGAGTTCTACATGTTATTGGATCACCTGGGGTAATTTTCTGATTGGAAAATTAAGAATTATAGTCAGAGGGAAGGACATTAGAATTTTAAAAGAAGATATTCAATTTACTTTTTACTACCTCTCTTATCATGTGACTTGTTTTGTATGTTTGTTAAACTATATTATCACATAAGCATTGCTACTATTGGGACAAACAGTGACAGTTGATTTAGGTCATTTGAATGTCCACTGTCTGTTTTAATTTGTATGTTAGTTTTGACTCTGTCATATGCTCAATCTTCAGAGGAAGTCATGAGAACCTATTATTTTTGCCTGCTTCCTCCTTTACATTGGAAATATTCTTTTTACCCAGAGGGACCTTAACTTTGATGTAAGGGATTGTTTCTGTTGCCAACATTTTTCTTCCTTGCCAAGTAAGAGAGTTGTGAACTCTTCAGTGATGCCTTCCCCAGGATATTTGCAGATGTGGTTGGGAAAAGTCATTTCATCCCCGACCTTTGCATGTCAGGTGCTGGGGTGCCCGGGTGCCACCTGGCCTGCGGCCCGGCTCTCTCCCCTCCGATCGCCATGGCGATCACGGGCCGCAGGCAGCCGGCACCCCCGGTCGGGGTATCGCCTGGCCTGCTGCCTGGCTTTCCAATGGCGATCACCGGCTAGGGGGTGGGCAAAGGCGGCCTTTGCCGGCTGCCCAGCTCTTGCCTGCCGCCTGGGTTGCCGATCACCATTCTTCCGTCTTTCCCCTTTCGCCTCCCATCATTGCACGTATGCATATTAATCGCCATCTTTGTTGGCAGTTAATTTGCATATTGCCCTGATTAGCCAATGAAAAGCGTAGCAGAGGTACGGTTAATTACCCTTTTTGTCTTTTATTAGATAGGAGGATATCAGAAATGATGAGATCTTGTCAATAAAATCAAAATTATATTTTGCTTTAAAATAAGAAAAAATACTTTAATTATTTGACTTTGGCAGATTATAGTTAATGAATTTTAAAAATGTAACACAATATACATATTAAACTTGACACATGACCTCTGAAAATAAATAAAGCAGCCAAATCACCCCTATATCTTCTGGTGTCATGGCATAGATACAAAATGCAGAGCAGCTGGTAGAAATACTTCATTGCTACATATTCACTCATGAACAGAGGAAGCTCCTGCACCCCGAGAAACTGCAGGACCCTACTGTAGGCAGCACTACTCTGTATTCATATTTCAGTAGGTTGATGAGTGTGTGCATGTGGACTCAAATTGTTTAAAGTTAAACCATTCCATGCACTTAACACAGTGCCATGCACCCAGTATGGAAAGACCAAGTAAAAACACTTAAGGTTGATGAGATGGATGGATACCAAGAAATAATTGACTGCTGATTAATGAATTGATGTCTCTGCAAATAGATATCTGGGGGAAATGTATAGTTCTGTGAATTAATATCTACATACAATAGCTCAAGTTTGAATAGGATATTATATATAGTCAAATGGTATATAGTTCATTTTCATATTTCACAAGTAAAGTGAAATTTCTGAAATTCACTATTGTCTGCTAAAACTGAATAGGTATATCTTTTATAATAAAAGGCTAATATGCAAATCGACTGAACGGTGGAACAGCCGGTCGCTATGATGCATACTGATCACCAGGGGGCAGACACTCAATGCAGGAGCTTCCCCTCTGGTGGTCAGCACCACTCAGCCAGAAGCCGGGCTCACAGCTGGCAAGCACAGAGGTGGTGGCGGGAGCCTCTCCTGCCTCCACAGCAGGGTTAAGGATGTCTGACTGACGGCTTAGGCACGCTCCCCTGTGGCGGGCCTATGCCATCAGTTGGACATCCTCTGAGGGCTCCCAGACTGCAAGAGGGCACAGGCCGGGTTCAGGGGCCCCCTACCCCCCGGAGTGCACTAATTTCATGCTCTGGGCCTCTAGTAAGAAATAAAAGATACAGTCCAAATTTTGTAATTACTGTGCTACTGAATGTTTATGAATAACATTAAAAAACAGATTTTCAAATAGATTTTGTCATAGCCTGAGAAATTTATGTGGTTGCATTTCTGTCATGTAAGGGAAATAAATGCTAAAATATTTCAAAATGTAGAAAACTTACATCAAGTATATAATGAAGAGATGATAGTAAGATTGTGAATTCATAGTAAGAAAAGTGTATTTTGTGAACAAAACAATCTTGAATTGCCTGGGTACTTTTCATGTTTGCCTCATACTATTTAAAACATCAGATTTTAAAGACAATGTGATTGTATCAGTATCTTTTCATAGATACATGTCATAACCATAGTATTTTAGAAAAACCTTTTATGTAATTGTTTGTGAACTGACAACCAATCATGTACTGAGAGAATTTTAAATATATAAGCTTATTTTAAATAACATTCCTTCATAAAATAATCATAGGAGCATATGAGTGAGGGTTTATAACCTTCTCTTGTGATCATTCTCAGTGTTTTGTATATTTAACATAGTATAAATGCTGGTTTCACTCAGAAAAATTCAAATCACCATGAAATGACTATAATATGAATCTGTACTTAATGATGGACCCCCACTGTCTGCAAGAAACTGTCTGCAAGAAACATGGATGAGGCTTATGTTTTACAACTTGATGTCTTTGTGATTCACTTACTGCTCAATCCAAGTCACTGCAGAAAAAGCCATTTCCTGAATAGCACACACCTTCTGTGTGCAAGGAAAGCCCCTGGGTTGCCTGTGCTAGAAGTTCAGGTTGCACCACCTCATTGGCTGTTTTGTTATTGCTTTCCGTTCAGCTGTGTGAGCCATTTTATTTTGATGTTTTAAATATCAGCCTTCCTAAGACAAAATGTGACTGGGTTCTTTGGAGTGCTTCCTGGCATGGATCCTTTTTGTAAAATGGATGTGCATTAATAATATATACTATTATGAAGCTACTGCTGGGCTCCCACCTTTAGCAAACGTCCTAAAAGAATTACAGACCTTCAATTTGGTAGTTGCCCAGGCTGAGCACTGACCAACTTGGAGAGGCAAGGAGAGATGGGGTATAAATATGCCATAGGTTTACTTACTTATTTATAAAATGGGAAGAAAAATACTATATAGAGTCCTAAATTATTGCTACATAAGACCAAGTGGCTGCTGCTCTCCAATTCAGCTTTTAAAGCTAATAGAAGCAATATATTTTTAGTCTGTTCATTTGCCTCTGTCTGGTAGTTGTGAGAATGTTCTCCTGTTTGAACCACAGAATCACTGCCTAATGCTGCAATGGGATGTCTGATAATATTCATAATTTAGAACCTCATATTAAGAGTAACGGCTTGCTGACACTGCTCACATAACATGCGTTACTGTATTTTCTGAAATATTAGTCTAGAAAAGCAGGTGCTGGAGACAGCATCCAGTGCTCCCAATGTGAAGATGACAGATTGCTCTAATACATAACTGACATGCAGTGTAATTTCTGAAAAATCTAATCTCATGCTGCATGTGAAAGGAGTATACAGGAGTTACCCAAAGGGCAAACAAAGAAAAAAAAAGAGGAACAAAAGAAAATCTTATGAAACATTTTTCACAGCCCTTTTTTGAAGCAACAGCAAGGAGAGAAAGCTATCATCCTGTCATGAAAAATAGGTCCAAAACAAGCAGTGGCTGTGGAGGGCTGTGAAAATGCAATAGAACATCAGGCATCTAAGGAGACTAGGGTAACACTTCTGGAATAGTGAGCAGATTGGTTAGATAGTAACCAAGGTATAACTGAAGACTGTTCTGAAGAGCCCACATCTTACTTGCCTCTGGGTTGCACTCCCCCTGTACAGAGCACACAGTCACCATTGGTCTGTGCTGAGCAGACCCAACACTCAGGTAACAGACTTTGACTTCTTCAACTTTGAGAGTCACCCTAAGGAAACTAATACTAGATAGAATGAAAAATGTTATCAACTCTAATTCTCACTGTCTTTTCTGTTTCTTGTTTTTTTAACACAATAACTTAACACTGGAAGATTTTATTAACTCACTTTTCATTTTTAAAGATATGGATTATTTGAAACTATGAAAATATAGTGTCAATTTTCTGTTATGAATACTACATTTGCAAACATTGAAAATAAACTTGTGAATCATGCCTAAATGGGTATTTTAAATGCAACCATGGGGCGGGAAGGGGAGTATTTTTATTAGTAAAACCGCATACAATCAAATTGTCAAACATTTTTCAAGAAGAATTTGGGGCTAACAAACATAAGAGGGAGATTGTGGAGAATGCAGAAACCAGGTATTAACAGATAAGAACTATGCAACTCACTTCTAGATTTCATGGATCTACAGATTTCTAAAACCCAAACTTGCATTTTAAAAGCTATTTATTTTCCATAGCCATCGTGGGTCATCACAGAGACTGGTGTCATCACATACATTACCAGCAATTGATGGAACTGTGGGAGGACAGAAATGAAACCCACAGACCTTTCAACCTCGTCAACCACAAGGCCGACAATCTGTTGATGGTTGAGCTTGTATCTTCCTAGCTGTCTCCTTGAAATGAAAAATCATTTTCATCAAAAAAGAGAAAGCATGCAGTGTTCATAGGGGAGAAAGGTGGCTACTAGAAAGTGTTTTCCTTAAAAATACAATTTAATCTCTAACAGGGGAAAAGAAAGGTGAATCAGATAGCTTTGATATGACAAGAAGAGGCAATAAAGCCTCTTCTAAATACTAAAAAAAAAAAAAAAAGTTACTTAAGGCATTACACTTGCCCTCAAAATTAAGCTCTGAGTTTATTTTTGATTCCCTACCTCTGGTTTGTTCTTTTCATTTGCAATGGGGAAGCTAAGAGCTAAACTTCCTTTGGCACCTAAACTCAATTCAAACATATATTGAACCAGTGTGCCTGGCAGGATGGAGGTGATGGAGGAGAGGCAGCCACAAAAGGGCAGGAAAATATACAAGAAAGAACAGGAATGATTAGTGACCTCATGGGCAGGTAGATCTCTGCCCAGATGTAAAGGAGTCCTGTTCACACCCAAGTATATCAGCTCCTTCTTGACCAAGACTGACTCTGGAACTGTTAACCTGGGTTCACTTTTAGACTCTTGTTCACCTCAATGAAGGTGCTCAAAAGCAAGTTCCATGATCAGTGAGGAGGCTGTGAGATTAAAGGAGCTGGAGATCCTATTCATCCATAAATCAGACAAGCATTGTTGGAATATTTGAAATTTTGTTCACAGCTATTTTCCCCAGAATGATAGAAAGAAAAGTTTCACATTTCATACATAAGTTTAGATTATACTGTTGGGAAAATTAAATATTGTAACAATGCCAGTTCTTCCCAAATCATTTTGCAGTTTCAAAATGAAATCCCAATGGAATTTGTTTTGTAACTTTGAGAAAATGATTCAAAAATACATCTGAAAAAAATAAACAGTGGGAACTGTCCAAAAATAATGAATTAAATACTGGAACAAGAAGACTTATTCTATTATAAGAGCAAATGATTAAAAACAGTGTGATATTGGCATAGAATAAGCTGACAGATCAAGGAAACAGAGAAGATAACCCTAAAACAGATCCTGGAATACAAGAGGCAGAAAATACTGCAAACTACTGGTGTTAGTTCATGGCCTCTTGGGGTAAAATAAATTGTGTTTCAGCCTTTCATCATACAAATTACCTTTTACCAGATAGATAGATAGATAGATAGATAGATAGATAGATAGATAGATCATACAATCTGAGTTGAATTCTTGATATTAAGTGTGAAAAATAAATTCATAAAATTGAAAAGAAAATACCAGTGAATACTGAATTAATCTCAGCATATGAGAAAAAATTCAAAGCATGAAAGCATTTGAAGAGTTTGCATCTTACAACTAGAAATGTTCTTAATTGTCCTAAAAATAAAAATAATACCAGCCAATCACTAAGAGAACTTAAGTAAAGATGTATAGTTTGCCAAGGATTACCAACTAGCCCTAACAAAGAAGTGCAAATACTGAGTACATGCCTGACGCAAAGGATATATACACAACCGCTCTGTGATAGTCGTGCTATAAAAATGCTTGGCCAAATCTGACACACAGATGAGAAGCCCAGATTTTAGTCTGTGATTTTCTCAGGGCTATGGAGTTTGCAAGTTGTAGGTCATACTCTATAATAACAGTAGATACCTGAAAATAAGTAGAGCTTAAAAAAAAAACAGGGCAGAATCTGTTATTAATTGTTCAAGCATTTCTGAATCATGTTCTGAAGTAATTGATAACTGAGTACAGGATCTTGCTCAGTAAATTACTCCATTTTCCACTGACTTGGAAAGTTTTAGTTTGGCTGGAAAGAGATTCAGACTATATAAGCTGATATGTTTAGACCTACAGATTTAACACATATTTAGCATGTGAATAAAATAAATTTTTAAAATAATGTCATATAGATCAAGTTACTGACTTCCTAATGCAAGCCAAAAATTTGCATCAGTTTGACATTGGTTTATAAAGTAAAACAAAAGGAGAAATTTTAAAAAATGTTTCTATATCATGGTACTTACTAGTCCTACTTTCCTAAGAAAAATAGTAGGGAAGGGAAAATAGTAGGGAAGGGAAGGAAGGAGGAAAGAGAGAAAAGGGAAAGGAAGGGAAGGGAAGGGAAGGGAAGGGAAGGGAAGGGAAGGGAAGGGAAGGGAAGGGAAGGGAAGGGAGGTATTATTATGATGATTCTTATGATTATGATCATTATTACAAAATCAGTTAAGTATCTAGCCCTGAACCCGGCACATTTCAAGTACTGAATGATAGTTATCCTTATTATTAGTGAATCAACAGACATTTATTAAGCCTCACCTCTCAGTTCTCACTATCTTTCACCTATCTAGTGAACTTGGGAAAGTCTACATAGTATCAGAGACAGAATCTGCCTTCACACTACTATCTTCAGTCTTAGTTTATAAAATACAACACATGACATGAAAAACTCATTAAGCAGAATAAAATAAATTTAACCTGGAAAAATTATGTATTATTGGATGTTCTGAAGAGAAAAAAAAACACAAAACCTTAGATGTTGTGACTATAGAAATATGCCCAAAGCTATGACAAATGACCAAGGGGAGGAGGGAAAGGGCCATTCCCTTGGAGGAGAAAGGCCTGAGAAAAGGTGGGGGAGTGGTATTGAGCACCCTGCAGGAATGCTGAGCATAGGTCAGTGGTGAAGGGCAGAGAAGTGGGAAGCAGGAGAGAAGTGAGGAAAGGGATGGAGGACAGGTCATGTGGGTAAAGGAGCTGTGGTGCACACTTAAGCTCTCTGTCCTTTGTCCCCCTGAAGGGCAGACTGTGTGGAAGTAGAATTATAGAGAGTTTCCTTCAGAGACCCTTTCCAATTTTTTCTTCACCATTTTATTTTATCTATCTTGTTTTGGTTAAACACTGAAAAGAATTAAAATCCATTTACAATTATCAGCATTTTCAACAACCAAGCAAGATACTTCTCTGTTATATATTTTTTTAATTTATGTTATTGTTGAGGATATAACAGATATTCCCCACTTTTATTTTTTAAATCTTGGACAAGGACCTTTTCCAGTTGCCTAAATATATGGCCCTTGAATAATGTGCTTTATTCCCTAGAACACTATTATCTTCTAACACAAAAGAAGTATTCCTCTTCTTGTTCAGTATATTTACAAAGATATTATAAATATTCCCTTCTTGTGTTCATCTATTTAGTTTATAATTTGCCTCCCCCCCCCATCATCCTTTATCCTAAATTCTAAGGCTTACCGTTTTTATAGTTATTTTTCCTTACCAAATACACTTCCCTCTCTCTTTTCATAGCCTCTCTTACATAGCTTTTTATTCCTAATTGAGATTTTATATGTATATCCAAATAAAAAAGAAATCTGAAAAGAATAAATTTCTGAAAATCTGAAAAGGTAATAAAAATCTGAAAAGGTAATAAGAAATTATATATTTCTTATAATCTCATTTTACACTCCAGTGAATTAATTTGGGGCTGAAATAATCCTTTTTCTTGGCATGTTATATCATGTCTACCTCAAATTCACTATTGAAATTTAAAAATCTTATATTTTCCTTTAAAACATGAACTGGTGAGTGAATAGGGCAAACTATGTTTAGGGACGAGTGAACAAAAGGGACAGTGACCCTATTATCTTGTAGAGATCAGCTCTGGTGTATGTGCCCTCATACTGAATTTGCTCCCCTGCATCCACCACCTCCTGGCACTTACTGATCTTAAATGTCCTTTAAGTGAACCATGTCTATGTTATTTCTTCTCAGTAATCTAACTGCTTTAATCCTTAATTACTGTCAAGTGAATAATTTGTTCTCTACAATTTTCTCTCTTTATCATGGTGGATCAGACAATACATAAAAGTACAAACAGGATATTGTAATATTGTTGAAAATGAGTTTAGAGAATGACCCAGCCTCTTCGCCACTCATCAGCTTGTACAGTTTTCAGCTATACTTTACCTCTATAGACGCTGTTAAAATTGCCACCATCAAAAGTGCTTTGCTCATGTGGCTGTAGGGCAACTGCTGGTGAAGAGCTGGTCTGAAGCACACATAGATATTTGAAAGAGTAAAGGTTTAAATACTCGTATCAAGGATTGCCTCCTTTTTGCAACCCCAAATAGATCTCTGCCTTGGTAATTAAACAAAGAAATATACTTTACCTGATCATAAACCTTCATTTTCCTGGAATTAGAAAATTCTCATTTCAATCTTAGTCAAAGATGCAGTTTCTCAACTATGGTGATCAATATATATAAGTGTGCATGCAGGCTAGAAGAACTAGTATTCTTATTGCTGTAATCATGGTTTGGTACAAGCATAAAGCTTCGGAAATCCCGAGTGCTCAGAATTCCACTTTGTGGAATAAAGTAGCTCAAACTCTAGTTGAAAAATATAGATGTGTAGAAATTAAAACAATAGATTTGCCAGTTCTCAAAATACATTCCTTTAAATAATTTGTAATTAAATATCTTCTTATCTTACATCAAGAATTTCTTAATTTTCTTATAGCATTGAAATAAACTTTAATAAAATATTTTGTTATGTATAAAGGAGCCACATCACTAATTATAAATTTGTATGAACATAAAAATTTCCACCATGCCCAAGGAAAGACATGTCTTATCTTCAACAACATAGAAAAACAAAGTCCAGAATTATGTTACATGCAGTTATGGACTGTGCATGTGACATAATTGGCAATTTACAGAGACAGTGTGGTCTAGCTGATAGAACACCAGATGGTAAGGCATGGGACCTGGTTTCTATTCCCAGTTGTATCACTGTTAGAGATTTGGCAAGGGATTTCTCTCTGTGTCTGTCTTATGTCAAAGTGCTAATAATCCCTACCCTCACTTTTCTCCACAGGTATGACATAAAAGTTTGTCCAGAAATTAGCTAGTGGATCTCAGAATAATATTAATAAATTTAAAAAAAATGTTTTAGTGTCAGAGTGTTATCTGAAGCTACCACTCACTCTCTTTGAGCTCCAAACACTTTCTTACCACAGCAGGTGGTTATGATGGCTATTCACAAGCTTGGTCATGGTAACATTGGCTCAGGCTTAAAAATAGTTCTCAAAACTCTGCAGTCTTCAAATTTATCTTATTCCCTAACATTGCACTGTTTTTCTATCATCTTCATAACTCAATTTCTTTCTTTACTTACAATATCTTCCTTCAAAAATGCAACCAGGGGAAGGAAGGTTTCTTTACTTTACAATCAATACTAAACTTATTAAGTTGTGCTAAGTCTGTGACACTGTGCAGATACAATAGGGAATACAAAGGAAGTCCAATATATGCTTTCAGTTGAATTTGAGAGGTAGATCTAACACACATGAAGCATTTAGATAAGTGACCTGATATCAAATATAAAATATGAGGAGTCATAAAATCAAAATTGGTATGGACTAAAACGAAGGCTTTATGAAGTAGTGGAATTTTATCTAGTCATAGTTAATAGGATTTGGATTTTAAAAAAGCAGAATGAGGACCATTCTGAAAGGGCAATATTGGAAGTAAATTCAGGATGGCAGGAATGGGGACGCTAACATGATTGTGTGAAGAGTTAATATTAAGGTTGGAGGGAAGTAGATTGCACATAGATACTATAACTCCATTAAAGAATGCCTAGTTAAGCATGAAGAGGCTTATATTTAGAAATTCCAAGACAATTAGAAGCTTTTGGAGCTTTTAAAAAGAAAAAGTCCTCTTAAAAGGATTGACTTGGGTAAATTAGCCTTGGGGAAGCCTGGATGTAAGGAGACCAAGCACCGGGGAGATGGAGAAGGAAAGAGAAATAGTCAGTGGAAATTTTTAAAACAAGAAATGACCCTATCATTAGGAGGTGTATTAAAGTAGAATGTGGCCAAAAAATGGACAAAGTGCCAAGAATTCCAAGGTAAGATGAGTAGCCTTTTCCATCAGGGAGATGATGTTTTAGGTAATGGTGTAAGGGATGGAGAACCAAGCTGATAAGTTTGGTGAGAAAATTTGATCATTGGCATAATCAGAGAGGGGCACTCCAAGAAAGTGTTCATCTTAGGAACAGCACTAGGTGGTGGTCTAGTGGGGAACCATGCACGTGTACAGCTATCAGTATAAAGTGCACAGAGATTTGCAGGGTCACATGAGACTGAAGATTCCCACCAATGTGAAGTCAGTAGGAGCAATGACAGGGAAGCGATTCATGTCTTTTCTTGAGCATGAGTTCCTAAAAAAAAAAAGCAAACCAGAATAGAAAAGAATGAAGAAAATTCTGGCTGAAATTCTCTTAATCTAATACTTGATTCTTATTAAATTACCATCTTGATTTTACTGAGACCTTTTTAATTTCTTTTAGATCTTTTTCACAGGAGACAGATATATTTTGGTGAGAACACTGGCTGAACTGACACGTATATATCTATATCTATATCTATCTATCTATCTATCTATCTATCTATCTATCTACCTACCTACCCATCTATCTATCTACACATATCTGTACATATATCTATCTATATTGTTACAAGAATCAGTGAATAGAGTTAAAAGTGAGAGAGAAAATTTAATAAGGCTGGGTAACAGCCATCCATCCACCCATTCACCCTGCTTCATTTATTCACAAAGCAGTTGTTACAGTCCATAAATATAGTAGTAAACAAGAGAAGCATGGTCATGTTCTCATGGAGCTGAAATTACATGGGAATAGTTTTACAAAAGGTGAAGTGAAAATTGCTGTAAGAATCTGTCAGCAGGATGTTGTGCTTGCCCATGGTTTCAGGAAGGGTTCCAGGGCAAAATATCACTTTTACTAATTATTAGGGAAGGAGATTAGTATAAGGACAGCAACATAAATAGCACATAGAGACCTGGAGTTATTCCGAACCACATTTCAGGGTGTCAGTACAATAGCACTGCTGCTTACTCTCCATTAAATGCACATCTGTGCACGTACATTAGTCTCTGTAAGGCAAGTGACTTCAGGGGGGAACACTGTAGGACATCTTGGAGAATCAATATGAAACAAGGCAACTACCCAAAGGACAGATATTCAACTACAGTAAAAGCATAGATTCCAGAAAATACAGCAGAGCATCACTGGAGATGCACAACCCAGGAAAATGTTTACTAAAAGCTTCTGGAGCAGTTCTCAACCTTCTGGCCCTTTAAATACAGTTCCTCATGTTGTGACCCAACAGAAAATTATTTTCGTTGCTACTTCATAACTATAATGTTGCTACTGTTATGAATCGTAATGTAAATATCTGATATGCAGGATGGTCTAAGGCGACCCCTGTGAAAGGGTCGTTCAACTGCCAAAGGGGTCGCGACCCACAGGTTGAGAACCGCTGAGGAATAGGACAGGGAATAGACCCACTGAATAGGACACTCTGCCTTTGTCCTAAGTCCCAGGATGCTAGGTCAGTGAAGCCGTGCAAGGAGGCAGAATGCCAGTTACCAAGATTTGTTCTCGACATATGATAGAAACTGAATTAGCAGAAAACATGGATACTTTCCCTTTTTTTAAATTTAAGGAGTACTATGCCTATACTTCTTATTTATTTAAATGTCATTTTTCTAACCAAAATAATATTGAAAAATAGAAACAGAATATCACAAACTATTAATAGTCAATATATATACAAATCTTTGTGTATATATGTATGTGTTTTAGGCATTTTCATATTTGAGATAATGCTACTAATACTGTTTTACATCTTCTTGAGTGTATTTTGGCAATCATAATAGAGGAAGTGACAAATATAGTATGTTACAACCTGCAATTTGAGTCCTTTTTAGAGAATTTACTTCTATTGGGAAAAATACCTTAATGAACCACTTGTATAGAACACAAGACACAGAAAGTATGGGTGCTAACAGGAATTAATAAATTATTAGCTATATGTGGCAAAAATGAGTGAAAGTATTATTGTTTTGTGAAGTGCAGAAAGAGAAAGAAGCAGAATATAGAGAACTAAGAGGAAAGAGAAAGATCTCAAAGAGGTGGCAGGAAATGAGGGCTATGTAAGGAAAACAGCTAAGGAGATTTCTCCAGTGATGTGGTAGCCTAATAGAATTTATGCCTATTATTTTGTTTAGGGATATTTAACTTGGTTATCTAATTTTCTGTAGGACCCTTCACACTTCAAAATACCTTGAGAGAGTGATTTTAAATTTTTTTGGCAGGAACTGAAAAAAGATAAGTTGTATATCTGAGTGAACATTGTAAAGAAGAGAGTTAGCAGGGAACCCAGATGCAGAGGTGACAAAGCACCTGAGTGACCCAGAAATGTTCATACATTTGGTAGATTTGGAGCTGTCACAAGACATGCACTAGGGAGTTCCAGCCTCAGTGTGGTGCCCATGAATCTCACACACATTTGGGTTAGGTTTATTTACCTAAAGAATTATCTTCATCATTGAAATATTTATAGTTATTAAAATTTATGATATCCTTTAAAAATTTTAAAACATTCCATCTTTCATGTAATGTCTTTGTCTATATTTGTGTTTTCTACCTTTTACTCATGTTTAAACTTATCTTCCAAAAGGCCAACATCTTGGATTAGTTGACCAATTCTCTTCATATTCTGTTTATAATTTAATAATTTATCACTATATCTTTATTATTTAGGCATACATTGGTTTCATAAATTTTAAGGCATATCAAAAATGTATAGAGAATAAAATAACCGACCTACCTAACTTAAGAAATAATATATTACATATTCAAATGAATAACTCTGTGTTTTTCTCCTCTTAGTCCATTTTATCCCTTTTGCCCAGAGGTATCCATTTCCTGAATGTGGTCTTTAACATCACCGTACTGTTTTTAAAATGTTATTACCTATACATTTTTCCGCAATTCAATCATAAAAGTATCTTCCTCTGCCAAGTTAATGTGTACACACACACACACACACACACACACACACATACACACACACGGAGGGAGGAAGGGAGGTGTGCACAATCTCTATTCTATATATATTTAGGAGTGAAATTGGTAAATCATGGGATACATGTATCTAAGTCATCACATTTCTCTCAAAGGTGATAATACTAACTTGCCCTTCCAACTGCAGAGAATCAGAGTTCCCCTGTTCCATATCCTTGCCTTACTGTTGTCAAGCTTCTCAGTTTTTGCCCATGTGACTTTGCCTTTTTTTAAGTAACAATTTGCATTCCTATGATTATTAGTGAGATAGCATATATGTTCATGTTTATTGTATGTTCAGCTGTTATTTTCTTGAATTCAAAAAAGTTTGTGTCTTTTTTTCTGTTTTCTATTGGTTTGTCTTCTAATATTGTTTTTGAGAGAGCTTTATATTCCAGGAACTTCCTTCTTTTGAGTTGGTCATATCTATTTTAAAAAAAACCAACTTTTTAAAGTCTGTTGTTTGTCTTCTGATTTTTGAAAACTAGTGCTTTGTGATGTATGTAATTTTAATATGAATATAATCAGAGTTATCATTTTTTGCCTATAAAAGTACTCTCTGGGTCTTGTAAAGAGAAACCCTCTCTGTCCTCCAAGGTCATAAAGATGTTTTCTGGTATTTTACTCCTCTATTCTTGTTTTTTTTTAAACTTGTTTTATGGAATATATAAATTATTTATTTTCCCTGAGAGTAGTTCTATACTTCTTAATCAATTTTAAAAATTAGATTCATATTTTTTTCTTTAAAGCATGTTGTCTACATCCCATTAGTTCATATATACAATGTTGTCATTTTCCCTAAATATGCTGTACATACAGCTTTTAATTCTTACTTATTTCTGTAATTATTTAGTAAAATGACTTTATTTTAAATGCCACTTATTTGTTTTATTTAAAAATGCCATCAGGTTCTATCTATTGACTATTATCAATTTTTTTCTGGTAAAAATGTGTCATTATTATCTGTGGACTCCTTTACCTCAAGAAATTTCCTTTTAACTTGTCTGAAATTTTTGGTGTAGTCATGTTTACCAGTGATCTGTATGTTGAATCTTAATATCGTGACCTTTATAGCTACAATTTTTTCTCCCTTCTGGTCTCTGTTGTTATTCTATGCATTTTGGGAGAGCTTTTCTAGTTTGCCTTTTACAACATGAATTCATTTTTCTATAGTGTTACTTCTGCCATATCCTAACTTTGATTTTAATTTTTGTGAGCATATTTTATTGATGTCCTTAAAATATTTTCTTATTTAATTCATTTTTTTACATTAATCATGGTCTTATCCCATATTTTCTCTTTTGTTTGATAGCATACAAATTTTGCTAAGTACTATAGAAGGGACGAAGCTCAAATCCTGTTCAAGACTGTTATCTATCCAGCCTTCTGTCATGTTATATTCCAAGGAGATCTAGGACATACCAGCCATGAGAATTGGAAAAACTATGAAACATCATTCTGAACCACTATATTGATTACTTAATGCTAATTAGACCAAAAAAAATAAGAGTTGTCAAGTGTTTGGGAAGCTTTACATAGGCACTATACATAGAAGAGGTATACTCTATGAAGATTAAGGGAACTACCACATCAGTACAATTTTTAGGAAGTCCAATGGTCTGGGAAATACCAGGATATGACTTCAAAAGTGAAGGGAAAATTACAGCATTTTATATGCCTTATTACACAGAAGAATGCACAATGGCTGGTATATCTCTTCAGGTTTTAGAGGCAGCATATTCTACATCTGGTAATATTGCTCAACATATATGAGACGTAATGAAAGCTAATCAGCTTTAAGTAGGACACTGAGCTGGAAAGGATTCTTTAGTAGGACTATGGAAGCAAATGTCCTAGCCATTTTAGCCCATACCCTAGCAGATCTAATAAAACAGGAGATAAACAGGGTGAGAAAAGGTGTAGAGTAAAAGTATGAGTATCCCCTCTTAACATCATTCCCAGGAACCCACTTTAGGGATTTGGACTTCCCATTTCCCCTCAGTTGTAGATGCTGCACATATAAAGGCCCTGGTTCCCAAAAGAGAATACAGCTACCAGCAACATAGCAGAAGTCCCATTGAACTTTAAATTGCAGCCATCACTCAGACACTAGGGCCCCAATTGTCAAGAGACAATAGCCAAAATTAAAAGTCACCATTACTGGGAGGAGTAATTGACCCTGACTATCAGGAAGAAATAGAAATCCTGGGACATATGGGGAAAGAGTAGAATATGATTTATACCCAACTAATTTATTTGGCTATTTCTACTTATTCTCACTCAATTGTTATGATTCATGGACAAATGCATGCCACAACCTGAAAAAAGTTTGATGATTAGGGGTTCAGATCTCTGAGGCATGAGGGTCTGTGTCAGAAACACCTGAAATGAAAGATGCTAGCTGAGGATGAGGGGAATCCAGAATATCTGGTAGACAAAGTTGATGAGTAACTGTTGTGGCTGCAACACCAGCTCAGGTGTTGGGAGGCTATAGAATAGATTGTTGCATGCAGCTTTTTAGAAATGTCTCCTAAGACAAGAGTCCCACTAGGAACCTTGAGGTGTTTCTCCTGGAATTTATTTTAAAGAAGTGAATCTGAGCATCCCAATGAGTGGTCATAGATGCTCTAATGCACCACATAGTAAAACAAAGACTTATATTTTTGATATTTACTTTATGTATTTAAATGCCATTTAACAAAGAAAATCAACCAAAAAATGAGTTCGCGTGTCACCTCTGACACGCGTTTCATAGGTTCGCCATCACTGACCTAGATCTCCCTTCAGTAATGAAGGCCATAACTCTCCTGGGAATGATTCCAGATCCCAGTGGCCAACTTCAGCAAGAATTGCACTATTCTAAAGAGGCACCTTACCAATGTCATGCTCCCTTTCTGGGAGAAGTCGGCATCCACTAAATGGTTTGTACTGTGGTATAAAGGCCCAGTTGCCTCTCTAAAGCTGAGATAACTTTGAAGGTCCATCCAGCTTGAGAGCTATGTATGGATTTAATGGAGAACTTTGTTGAGACTGGGACATAATCCAAATTCTCCTTTTATCTCATCTTGCTTGCTTTTATTTTCACAGAGGTTGATCTGTAAGCAGTTTCTAATCAACTTTCTGCACATTAATCTCTATTTTAGAGTCTACTTCCCTAGTAAGGTGATGTGCAGCATGAGCCTAGCAGTCATTTATTTATCATATATAAATATATATATATATATATATATATATATATATATATATATATATATATATATATATATAGT
>NW_005871049.1:18038238-18075818 GCF_000147115.1 Myotis lucifugus | reverse complement strand
ATCCCCCAAGGGCTCCCGGGCTGCCAGAGGGATGTCTGATTGCTAGCTTAGGCCCAATCCCCGGGGAGCAGGCCTAAGCCAGCAGGTGGTTGTCCCCTGAGGGGTCCCAGACTGCGAGAGGGCACAGGCTGGGCTGAGGGACCGCCCTACCCCCGAGTGCACAAATTTTTGTGCACCGGGCCTCTAGTATTATATAAAAACACAATACTGAACAATAGAATACAGTGCAATAAACTTGTTTTATTAAGTTTAATGTACAGCATTTACCTTGGAGATCAAATGACTTAAAGATGCCGATGGAGTTGGAGGAGAAAGGCTGAACTGAATAACTGAATAATTGAATCTTATTTGCTGATTTTTGCCCTTCTCGCCACACTTTCATCACTTTCATCTACAGGAATTTTCGATAAAAACCTGTCCAATGAGATCTGTTTCATCCTCCCTTTCAGAATATTTTTGAAATGAGTTAGGCAAGTGTTATTAAATAGCTCCATCGCACGCCCAGTTGCAATTTTTTCTGGGTGTTTCTTTTGAATAAAGTCTGAAAGTTTCTCCCACATTCCCAACATTTCCTTTATCTCACTAGTAGAGATAACCTCCTCTTCCTCCTCCGTGTCATCTATTTCCTGCAAAACCTCCGTGTGCTGCTGCGTCTGTAGCTCCTTTAGCTCCTGCGTTGTCAGTTCCTCGGAGTGCTCCTAGATGAGCTCGTTGATGTCACCTTCCTTTATATCCGCGCTCGCTGCCTCACCATGTCTGACAAAGGAGTGAATGCCAGTCCTCTTTTTAAAATTTTCGAACCAGCCCCGACTGGCTTTAAACGGCTTCTCCATATTTTCATGGATAGATGTCCGCTGTTTAGAAATTATTTTAACGCCCTTGGCTGGAGTTGTAGCCTGTATCGACTCCTTCTGCTTCAGTATGGTGCAGATCGTAGAAGTGCTATGCTCGTACTGCTTCGCCAAGTCAATTACACGCACACCTTGGTCATGTTTTTGGATAATTTCTTTCTTTAATTCAATGCACATCATCCGCTTCTTCTTCTCAGCACTGTCCTTCGCACTTACTTTCTTCAGATCCATGGTTGAAAAAACGAAGTTTTGCAAAATAACTGCACGCACAAATGCAAGCACAACACTGATGCTTCAACTAAGAGCTAACCGCTTAAAGTGAACGAGTGAGACATGTGATGCTGGGCTGATGTTGTGGCGTTCACTGTAACATTCGCTGCGCTAACTAGTGGTGGGGTATCTGAAGCTGGCTCATAACCCAAATTTTAGCTCGCAACTCAAAGCAAAAAAATCGGCCGAGAGACGGCTCGTATCTCGAAAAACTCGTTAGGACACTCGCTAAGTCAGGGCCCCACTGTGTGTGTGTGTGTGTGTGTGTGTGTGTGTGTGTGTGTATATATATATATATATACACACACTTACATATATATTTTAATTTGAACACAATTATGTGCCTAACATTATGGTAAAGGTAATGAAGTAGAACAAAAACATTAAAACATGGACCCTACTTATAAAAAATTTAGTGTCAATTCAGGGAAACACCGCATATGCATGGAGAATAAGCTAATCTATATATATGAAAGGCTAATATGCAAAGTGTCCCCTTGGGAGTTTGGGAGACCTAGAGTTCAATTGCTCACTATGATGTGCGCTGAACACCAGGGGGTGGTGCGGAACAAAGGAAGGCCCCAGCCGGCAGCTGGCGGCCAGGAAAGGAAGGCCCTGGCCGGCAGTTGGAAGGCCCCAATAGACCCTGATCGCCGGCCAGGCCTAAGGATCCTACCCATGCACGAATTTCATGCACCAGGCATCTAGTGTTATATAAAATAACATCAAGTACTGTAAATAATGTGATCAGGGTTTCAGACCTCCCAGGAATTGGTCACATTTACTAGTAAATCTACTGGAAGGGTCTCGGTCACATTTAAATCTACTGGAATCCTTGAGACACTGCTTGGTAAAGGCAAATAGAGGGTTGGATTGTATATGATAAATTGCTAATTGCATAGAAAAAATAGCTGAGCAAAAACTATTATCTCTTTTATTGGAAAGATATGGGCTACTATGAAGTTACCTTAGTGGGGCCTGCAGTTGTCCATAGCTATTTGTGACTGTGTGGGTCAGTCTGTCCATTTTAGCAAGCTCATCTTGATACTTACCCTCCTACATACTTTTTAAAAAATCCATCTTATCCAGCTTGCCTTTATCAGTTAAAAAAAAAAAGCTGACATTTCAACTCTCCATTTCCTGATTTCATAATTTGTTCCAACTCCTGACAGGGGACGGGGGCGGGGGGTTGGCAATTATTGACTCCTTGTGATTCCAATCCCAGTTGACTGTTGAGAAAGTGACCCAGTTACTGAGTATGTGATCATTGTAAGTGGGTAAAATGGATCTTTTTTTCATATTAGATGTGGGTAAGCAGTCCTATTTATCTAAGATGTGTCTTATTTGAAAACATATTTATTCAACTTATGGACCATTTGTGATCTTCAAATTTTAAGATTAGATCTATGATAGTGGGATGGTTTTAGGAATATGTATTTGGATCCAACTACAATCTTTTTTTTTCTTTAAACATATTTTTATTTATTTTTAGAGAAAGAGGCAGGGAGAGGGATAGAGAGATAGAAACATCGATGAGAGAGGAACTCATTGATTGGCTGTCTCCTGCATAGTCCCCACTGGGAATGGAACCTACAACCCAGGCATGTGCCCTGCCTGGGAATCGAACCTGTGACATCTTGGTTCGATCAACTGCTGAGCAAAATCAGCTGGGCCAGCTATAATCTTGAAGACCTATTCTTAAACATTATAAGGAAAGGAATTCCTCTTCTTTTTTCATATTTTGTATTTCATTGAAGAGGAGATTATTTTCTTTCTGTCTTTCACTTATACACAATATAGAATTTGAACTAGTTTGTATACATATGGGGCATCTATTAACACATTCATTAACTAAAACCTTCTTTGTTGACTTATTGCTATATATTTTTAAAATATAAAGAATTTAAAGTATTCTGAGAGTTGTGATGAAAATACCAAGAAAACATCCTCAACAGGAACTGTAAAAATATTAAACAAAAACAACAAAAATTCTCTTTTACTGAGGTCAGTGAGGGTCACTAACTAAAGTAATAATTAGGATAAATTAAACATGAATCTTAATAATGGTTTTATACATTGTAATTCTTCCCAAAAGGAGACCATACCAAATTACACTGTTAATTATAGTATCAGTTGGGGTTTAATCCAGAAAGCAGAGCCATTATGAGTGATATTGAAGTATAAATTTATTAAAGAGGCAAGATCATAATTGTTGAAAATATCTATGGAAAGATATTGCTGCTGCATCGATTTACGGTTCTGAAGTAGTTGTAGGTCATCAGGGCTGGCAGTCGGGAAGAAATGCTCCATGTGAAGCAGAGTACAGCAAGGACCCACTGGGACCTGCAAGGAAGAACTGGAACACACATCTGTCTCTTACCACCTCAACCCTAAATGACCTAGGTGACCTGAAGAAGCAGACACACTTTCCCTCAGAGGTGCACATGTTCCTCACCCAGGACTTGGAGAAGCTGATGGAGGATATCCACAAGCCCAGTTGCTTTCCTCTGCCAAGATGAGCCAGCAAGGCCAGTGACGCCTGGCACCCTACATCACCTACATCAGTCTTCAGAGTGTAATGGCTGTTGCTTCCTTTCCACCTTCCAAATTTTGTACAAATTACTCTGTGGCCAATCATCATCTGGAGCCATAAAGGCAAGAGCATCCTCAACAATGTATTTCCAGCTCAGTTAAGTTTTAACTGAACATAGAGCCCACTCCTTGTCAATTTGGTATCCCTACATACCTTTTTAAGCATGTTTGACTCCCACGCTTTATTAGCTGTTAAATGAGTTCCTTGGTCAGAAGTAATGCTATGTGGACTGCCATGATAGTGAATAAAGTATATACAGATTATACTTTTTAGCAGAACAAATGTATACAGTGAAGAAAAATCCATATCTTGACCAAGTGTCTGTTTGAGTAAGGACAAGTACTGTGCCTTCTCTTATGGAAATAGTCCAGTATAATCAACCTAGACCAGCCATGGGCAAACTACGGCCCGCGGGCCGGATCCTGCCCGTTTGAAATGAATAAAACTAAAAAAAAAAGACCATACCCTTTTATGTAATGATGTTTACTTTGAATTTATATTAGTTCACACAAACACTCCATCCATGCTTTTGTTCCGGCCCTCTGGTCAAGTTTAAGAACCCATTGTGGCCCTCGAGTCAAAAAGTTTGCCCACCCCTGACCTAGACACATAGCTGGCTGATCTCTCTGGAGAAAGGTGGTGCCAGAAGATATTGTAGGCTTTTTGGTAAATCAGATGCAAAAATGTTTTCAGTTTTGGCCAGAGGGAACTCATACCTATGGTTGATAAGGAGGAGGCCATGTAACAGGAGTATGGGCCATAAGCATCTGGGCAGCTTGCTCATGAAACTTACTTATGCCTTTATGACTTGCTCAAATTGGATATCAAGTCTACTTGGTAAAGGAGTGCTGCTGTACATATCCAACTTCATGCTTTGGTGGTCAGACAACACCCAGTTTATGCTGAGTACCTCAGGGATCATGGCAAATTGATGATCCCTTGGTCTAGCTTTCCATCTCTATTGGGACCCAATAGCAGACCAGAAATTGGTTATTAAAAGGAAAATTTATGTCTCCATAATATGACATAGACTTATTCAAAAATGCTAAAGGTCTGCACAGTCATTTACCTATAAATTCCTGGTGATGACTCTCAACATTCCCCCATCCTACAAAGACACTTCAAGCACTGTAAGATAATCTAGGTCATATGGCCCAAGTGGAAGGAAAGGATGCATATTAGCCTGGATCTGTTGCAGAGATATGTCTGCTGTTCTAGGATTCACATAAAACTGGCATCATTTTGAAGTAATTTGCTAAATGAATATATGAAGTGTGTACAAATGAAACATATACTTCCAATATCTAAAGAGATCTCATTATGCATTGTGTCTCTATTAATATAAATGTAAGATGTAGAAACTTTTCCTTAAGTTTGGAAAATATATCACACTAAGCTTCAGACACTGTTTTCCTAGATATATCTAGGGATAGCAGGCCCTAACTTTTATAGGATTTCTCAATACCTGGTATGCATCTATCTTACCCCAAGTGTCTAGAGTAGATACCACTTCTCGTCAAGTTCAATCAGCATTATGTCAATAAGATAACGGTCTAGCATGATGTTCTTTGGAATAGTGAGGCAACTAATGCTTCCCTAGACTAGATTATGACATAGGGCTAAGGAAATAGTATAGCCTTAAGGCAGGATAGTGAAGATATAACTGGCCTATTCTACTAAAAGCAAACTGCTTCTGAGATCTTTGCTAAAAGGCATAGAAGATAAAGGATTTTTCAGAATAATAGTTACATACCTGCAGCTGAGTTTTGAAATAGCAGCTGGAATAGCTGTCATTATCTGATTTTGTGGGTACGCACTGCATACTGCAAAATACAGCTATCTTCTGCACTAGCCAAATAGGCAAATTGAATGGGGATGTGGTAGGAATCACCACCCCTGTACCTTTTAAGCCTTTGATATTGTCAAGAATTTTTATAATCACTGCAGAAAGTTTTATTGTTTTGTTTTACATTGTTGGCAGAGTCACTTCCAGTGACTTCCAGTTGGCTTGACTTATAATATCAGGTCTGGCTGTATGGGTTAGGGAATCAACATGGGCAGTCTGCTTGTTAATAAGTATATTAGTTCACCTATACATTCATAATCCCAGCATAGGTTTGGGGAACCACAGGGCCCACTGTGAGATGAATCTGACCAAAAGTGTTCACCTGACTGCAGCAGTCTTTTAATCTGACTGGTGAACCATAGCAACATTCTGTCTCTCCAAGAATTAAGGTCAGTTCACAGTAAGTAGCCAACAATTCCCAAAAAGTTTAGGTTGTTTCTTTTTCTGAAATGCACAGTCACCTTGAGAAATAGCCACAAATTCTATTTATTTATTTATTTATTTATTTATTTATTTATTTATTTATTTATTTATTTTTATTTTATATTTTACATGCAATAAAAATTAATATTTCAAGAAAAATAAGTTTAAGTATAATGTTACATGCAATAAATTAATATTTCAAGAAAAAAGGATTTTAAATATAATAATATTACCAAAACTGTACTAACATAGTATAATATCACAAAAGTTGTAGGAAATATTAAAAATCTGCAAATAACAGGATTCTATTATTTCTAAAATATTTTTTTTCTCTGGCTCTACTTGGGTTCATCCATTTATGTTGTTCATTATATTGCACAAATGACTGAGATCATGTGATATTTATCTTTCTCCGACTGACTTATTTTGCTTAGCATAATGATCACCAGGTCCATCCATGCTGTTGTGAATGGTAAGAGTTTCTTCTTTTTTACAGAAGTGTAGTATTTCGTTGTATAGATGTACCACAGTTTTTTTAATCCACTCATCTGCTGATGGCCACTTAGGCTGTTTCCAGATCTTAGCTATTGTAAATTGTGCTGCTATGACCATAGGGGTGCATATATCCTTTCTTATTGGTGTTTCTGGTTTCTTGGGATAGATTCCTAGAAGTGAGATTACTGGGTCAAATGGGAGCTCCATTTTTAAATTTTTGAGGAAACTCCATACTGTTTTCCACAGTGGTTGCACCAGTCTACATTCCCACTAGCAGTGCAAGAGGGTTCCTTTTTCTGTGCATCCTTGTCATTTATTGATTTGTTGATGAGAGCCATTCTGACAGGTGTGAGATGGTAACTCATTGTTGTTTTGATTTGCATCTTTCAGATGATTATTGACTTTGAGCATGTTTTCATATGGCTCTTGGCCTTCTGTATGTCCTCTTTTGAAAAGTGTCTATTGAGGTCCTTTGCCCATTTTTTGATTGGATTGTTTATCTTCCTTTTGTTAAGTTGTATGTGTTCCCTGTAAATTTTGGAGATTAAACCCTTATCTGAAATAGCATTGGCAAATATGTCCTCCCATGCAGTGGGCTTTCCTGTTGTTTTGTTGATGGTTTATTTTGCTACGCAGAAGCTTTTTATTTTGATATAGTCCCATTTGTTTATTTTCTCTTTAGTTTCCATTGCATTAGGAGCTGTATCAGTAAATATATTGCTATGATATATGTCTGATATTTTGCTGCCTATGGATTCTTCTAAAATTTTTATGGTTTTCCATCTTAGGTTTAAGTCCTTTATCCATTTGGAGTTTATTTTTGTGTATGGTGTAAGTTGGTTGTCTAGTTTCATTTTTTTGCATGTATCCATCCAATTTTCCCAGCACCATTTATTGAAGAAACTATCTTGACTCCATTGTATGCTCTTGCCTCCTTTGTCAAATATTAATTGAAAAAAAAATGGCTTGGGTCAATTTCTGGTTCTCTGTTCTGTTCCATTGGACTATATGTCTGTTCTTGTGCCAGTACCAGGCAATTTTGAGAACAGTGGCTTTGTATATAGCTTGACATCTAGTATTGTGATCCCTCCAACTTTGTTCTTCTTTCTCAGGATTGCTTCAGCTATTAGGGATCTTTTTTTTACTCCATATGAATTTTTGGAGAGTTTTTTCTAGGTCTGTAAAATATTTCCTTGGCATCTTAATGGGGATTGCATTGAATTTATAGATTGCTTTGGGTAGTATGGACATTTTAATGATGTTGATTCTACCAATGCATGAACATGGTATATTCTTCCGTTTGTTTATGTCTTCCTCTATCTCTTTTTTTCAATGTCCTATTGTTTTCCTAGAATAGGTCTTTTACTTCCTTAGTTAAGTTTATTCCTAGGTATCTTAATTTTTTTGTTGCAATGGTAAATGGGATTTTTTTTTTAGTTTCTCTTTCTGTGAGTTCATTATCTACATATATAAAAGCCTAAGTGACCAAATGACAGATTGACTGTTCGCTATGACGTGCACTGACCACTAGGGGGGCAGACGATAAACACATCAGCTGCCCCTTGTGGTCAGTGCACTCCCACAGCCAACCTCCTGTGGGCAGCTAACCCCCATGGTCCTCCTCCCAGCTGGCCCTGATTGGCCCTGATAGGGCCGGCTGGCCAACCTCCCGCAGTCCCTCCTCCCAACTGGATGGCCCCGATGACCCCGATCAGGGTGGCCAGCCAACCTCCTGTGGCCTCTCCCCCCGCCAGCCAACCTTCTGTGGCCCTGATTGGCCCCGATCGCTGGCCAGGCTGAGGAACCCCACTGGTGCATGAATTTGTGCACCGGGCCTCTAGTGTATGTAATAAAATTATATATATATATACACACACACACACACACATATATATGTATGTATGTATATATATATATACACACACACACACACACACACACACACACATATATATATATATATATATATATATATATATATATATATATATGTATTTTTAATATACTAATTGTCCGACCATCCAACTGGTTGCTATGATGCACACTGGCCACCAGGGGGGCAGATGCTCAATGCAGGAGCTGCCATGATGTGCACTGGTCATTTAAAGAGACACAGCACTGCGGACCTGGTGCCCACAAAGCAATACTCGGCTTCCCCCAAGTGGGACACAGGCCCTGCCACCACCCTGGAGCCCACCAAATTACAGCCAACACTGCCAAGACCCGATGGCACAATATGCGGCCCACAGCCCAGCCCAGCCCAGAAATGGTGGCTTTGGGTGCAAGGTAATGATATCATATAGCAACACCTGGCTTCCTCTCCCTAGCAACGACCAGACTCCTTGCAGTTTCTTTATCCCAGGAACAAACGTTGCTTTATAGCCAGATGGAAACATTTCACACTTTGACCAAATGTCTGTGAAGCATTTTCCCGTGCTTCATCTCATTTAATCCTCACAGAAGTCCTGGAGTAGGTAGATAGGAGACTCAGTGGAATCCTATTTTCTTTGCATTAGCCACAAAATAGAGATTTAGAAAGCTTAGAAACTTGACCCGACTGAAAAGAAGTAAGAAATGGTGGACCTTGAAAATGACTTCAGGTTTTCTCACTGTGCAGAATATAGTCAAACACTGCTGCAGTTAAATATTTTACCCTTTGTTCTCCTTGCGTGATCAACAATAATAATCTGCTTCATGTTGATATTTACTGCTGTGTTGCTGACAATTACCTGAAAAAGAAGTTAGGGTAATTCACTGGACTGGAAAAATTTTAGCTAAAAAAATCAGCAGGTCTAATTAAGCAAGTTTATATATCTATCTCACTGGTGTGAATCGCATGTGTGTGTTTCAGTCTGTCTTTGTCAATCGTGAATTTGGTTGACACTTCTATTATAGAGAAAAGGCGAATAGCAACATTAAAATATTTCTTCTAATTAATTTCCTTTCGATGTGCATGAATCCGTGCACCAGGCTACTTAGTTGGTGTATAAAAATGCCAAAGATTTCTGGGTGTTAATTTTGTATCCTGTTACGTTGCCAAACTCATTTATTAAGTCTAGTAGTTTTTTTATGGAGTCTTTGAGGTTTTCTGTGTACAATGTCATGTCATCTGTGACTAATGACAGTTTTACCTCTTCTTTTCCAATTTGGATACCTTTTTTTTCTTCTTGTCTGATCGCTATGTCTAGCACTTCCAATACTATGTCGAACAGGAGTTGTGAAAGTGGGCATCCCTGTCTTGTTCCTGTCCTTAGGAGAAATAGTTTTAGTTTTTGCCCATTGAATATGATGTTGGCTGTAGGTTTGTCATATATGGCCTTTATCATGTTGAGATATGCTCCCTCTATTCCCACTTTGCTGAGAGTTTTTATCAAACATGGGTGTTGGATTATGTTGAATGCTTTTTCTGCATCTATTGATATGATCATGTGATTTTTTTTCTTTCAATTTATTTATGTGATGTATCACGTTTATTGATTTGTGAATATTGTACCAGCCTTGCATCCCTGGAATAAATCCCACTTGATCATGGTGTATGATCTTTTTAATATATTGCTGGATGCGATTTGCTAATATTTTGTTGAGGATTTTAGCATCTATGTTCATCACGGATGTTGACCTGTAATTCTCTTTCTTTGTAGTGTCTTTATCTGGTTTTGGAATTAGGATAATGCTGACCTCATAAAAAGAGTTTGGAAGTGTTCATTCCTCTTGGATTTTCTGAAATAGTTTGAGGAGTATAGGTGTTAGTTCTTCTTGGAGTGTTTGGTAAAACTCCCTGTGAAGCTGTCCAGACCTGGGCTTCTGTTTGGTGGGAGTTTTTTGATTACTGCTTCTATTTCATCAGTTGTTATTGGCCTATTCAATTTTGGGAGATTGTATTTTTCTAGGAATTTGTCTATTTTATCCACATTGTCCAGCTTGTTGGTATATGGTTAGTTGTTCATAGTATTTTCTTGCAGTCCTTTGTATTTCTGTTGTGTCAGTGGTTACTCCCTCACTTTTGTTTCTGATTTTATTTATTTATTTATTTATTTAGGTCCTCTATCTTTGATTCTTGTTGAGTCTGAGTCTGACTAATGGTTTATCAATTTTGTGTATCCTTTCAAAGAACCAGCTCTTGGTTTCATTGATTTTTTTTTCAGTTTTAGTTTTAATTTCCAAAATCTCTAATAGTTTCTTATTGTATGACTAGGGGCCCAGTGCATGAATTTGTGCACCTTGAATGGAACTGTGGGCTGTGAGGCTGCTGTGGGCACAGGGGTAGGTCTCGGCCCATCCTCCGGGCCCATGCTTGGTCCCTCCCACCATAGCCCCTGGTCCCCTGTCTGCTGGAAGCCCTTCTCCAGCTGCTTCAGCTCCCACATGCTGATGGCGCTGGCCCCACTTGCACCCGCTAATGACGCAGAGTGATTGAGGCCAGCACCAGCAGCAGGTGCAAGTGGTGGCTGCTGCCAGATCACCCCTCAGAAGCAGGGAGAGGTGGTGAAGCCCTCAGGGGTGATCGGGGCCGGCAGCGGGTGAGAGCAGTGGCTCCGGCTCTGGCGGCAGCTGCACATGCTAATGGGGCCGGAGCCAGCAGTGGGTGCAAGACATGGCTGCGGGCCCCAATTGCCCCTCAGGAGCAGGGGGAGGTGGAGAAGCCCTGAGGGGCGATCAGGACCTACAGCAGGTGTGAGCGGAAGTTCTGGCGCTGGCAGCAGTGTGAGTGGGGCCAGCACTGGCAGCAGGTGTGAGCTCCCAGTGGGACCACGGTGTGTGGGCGTAAAGAATTTTCAGTAATCACCAGAGACTCACCCCAATGACAGTGACCGGCTCCCTACCTTGGTTTGGTGCCCCCACTCACCTGCTCCACCATCCTGCTGTGGTCAATGCCTGCCATGTTCGGCGCTCTGCTGCCAACACCCACCATGTTCCACACGCGCCCCCTGGTGGTCCACGCACGTCATAGCGACTGGTTGTTCTGCTGTCCGGTCTATTCGCATATTAGAGTTTTATATATATAGATAATCTCTAATTAATGGATTCACATTCTTCATTTATATTTCTGAGAAACAAATGAAATACAATTATTTTAAAATTATTTCTAAATATACTCTTATTCTTCTTTTGCTTTGTGTATTTCTTTTTTTTTTCCTTTATTGATTAAGGTATTACATATGTGTCCTTATCACCCCATTGCCCCCCTACCTGCCCACTCATGCCCTCACCCCCCTGGTGTCTGTGTCCATTGGTTAGGCTTATATGCATGCATACAAGTTCTTTAGTTCATCTCATTGATTTTTTTGTATTTTTTTTTTTTTGGTCTCTATGTTATTTATTTATGCTCTAATCTTTATTACTTCTTCCCTTCTACTTAGTCTTGGCTTTTCTTGTTGTTTCCTTTCTAGTTGTTTAAGTTGTAGGGTTAAATAGTTTATTGATGATTTTTCTTTTCTTTTTTTTTTTTGAGGTATGCCTGTAGTTCTATGAAGTTCCCTCTCAGGACTGCTTTTGCTGTGTCCCAGAGATTTTGGGTTGTTGTGTGTTCATTTTCATTTGTTTCCAGGAAGTTTTTTTATTTCTTTCTTGATCTTGTTGGTAACCCATTTATTGTTTAATAACATGCTATTTAGCCTCCATGCGTTTGAATGTTTTTGGGTGTTTTTACTGTAGTTGATTTCTAATTTCATTCCACTGTGATCTGAGAAGATGCTTGATATGATTTCAGTCTTCTTGAACGTGTAGAGACTTGTTTTATGTCCTAACATATGGTCTATCTTTGTGAATGATCCATGTGCACTTGAGAAGAAGGTATATTCTGCTGCATTGGAGTGAAATGTTCTATAAATATCAATTAAATCCATCTGATCCATTGTGTCCTTTAGAATCTCTGTTTCCTTGTTAGGTTTTTGTCTGGAAGAGCTATCCAGTGAAGTCAGAGGGATGTTACAGTCCCCTACTATGACTGTATTTTTGTTGATCTCTCCTTTAAAGTCCTCTAGAAGTTTTTTTTTTTTATATATTTAGGTGCTCCTATATTGGGTGCATATTTGTTTACCAGGGTTATATACTCTTGTTGGATCAATCCCTTTAGTATTATGTAGTGACCTTTGTTGTCTCTTGTAATGGCCTTTATTTTAAAGTTTGTTTTGTCAAATATGAGTATTGCTACTCCAGTTTCTTTTTTCTTTTCCATTTGCATGGAAATTTATTTTCCATCCCTTCACTCTCATTCTGTGTGTGTCTTTTGTTTTGTTTTGACGTGGGTCTCTTATAGACAGCATATAGATGGGTCATGCTTTTGTATCCATTCAGCTACCCTACACCTTTTGATTAGAACATTTAGTCCATTTACAATTAGGATTATTATTGATAGGTACTTACTTATTGCCATTATATTTCTGTATGGCTAGGTTTCTCTCTCTGTTTCATTTTCTCATTACAGCAATCCCTTTAGCATTTCTTGTAATGCTGGCTTGGTGGTGATGTAGTTCTTTAGCCTTTTTTTTCTGGAAAGCTCTTTATTTGACTGTTTATTTTGAATGATAGCCTTGCTATATGTTAAGCAGATCCTCTACACCTCTCAATCTCTAGTGCAGGTCAGTGTTAAAGGCTTTTTCTGACTAATTAGATCAGGCAAAGACTCAAAGCCTGCAGAGCCTGCCTCTGCCTACAGACTGATAGGATTCCAACTTGAATTGCCCTCCAGGCAATTGTCCTCAGGTCCGGTGAGAGTTTTTTTGTTGTTGTTTTTTTTTACAGGGTGGGGCAGTTGCTTCTGCCTGGATGCTAATTGTTATTTTAATGTCTTAAATGGCTTCAGGGCAAGGTGTTTTCAATAGGGTGTGTCAACTGTCTCTCCCCTCCACCCATCTCCCCCACAAGGCGATGTCTATGTGGGAAAGATGTCCTTTGTTGTCTGAGGAAATGACTCAGCCCAGGAAATTTGGGGTGTCTACCCTCTGGGCTCTATCCACTGAGTCCCCAGTCTTGACTTCTGCCCTCACAGCTCCAGTGCACTTCACCCTCCCTCTGCCAGAGTACTAGGTGGGTTGTTCCACAGGGAATTTTGTGCATTGGCACTTTAAGAGGGTGCCTGAATTTTCAGCTGTTACTCTCTGGCAGACAGTGCCCTGCTGCTTTTCACAGCCAGATGTTATGTGGGTACCCTCCTCAGTTTTGGTGCTGTCTGCTGAGGGGCCCAGCTTGGGGATTAGGTCCCAAAGTTCTCAGTGACAAAGCCCCACAGCAACTGAAGTCTCTCCGGGACTTCAGTTGCTGTCTGAGGGCACCTGGCCAGCCCTTTCACACCTCTGCCCCTCCTACCAATCTCTAACCAGTCTCCACTTTGGTCCTTGGGTGTCATGTTTCTTTCCTGCGAGATTTCCATTGATTATTCAGTATGTTTTTCTATATTTTAGTTGTAATACCAGTTTGTTCCTGGGAGTATGTCCATGCAGCATCCACTTACTCTGCCCTGGCCACAAATTTTTTTGCGGCAAAGCTTGATAAGAACATTTAGAGTTTAAATTTTTCGCTATGAGATAGGATCTTTCCTCATGACTGACTTGACCTCTGCTTCATTCAAAGAGATTCTAGGTTGTAATTTAGTTCAATGCTGAGAAGTGGTTGACAGTTGTGACCATTATAATGATTAAAGTTAGACTTCCATTCACCAGGAGAAATCTGTACATCTTATACACATCAAGTAGTACTTTGAAGGCTCTCAACCTATTTCTGTGTTAAGGAAACAGTATTCACCAACCCACAGCTTTTTGTGGACCAAACAACCTGATTTCTGGCCATGGAGTGCCAAAATTTTGTCCCTATTATTGCAGTATCCCATTGTCCCTGCTGAACTCAAGGAGTCTAGTTTGATTGCAGCAGTTCCCACTGGACAACTTCCCTGTAGCTCCCTCACAAATATATGCTGCAAAGCCTTAGTGAAGAGGACGTTCTTTAAACAGTGATTAGCAAGTCCTCTGTGTCATTATAACCTGAGTTGGGTTAGACAATTCAATTGTCTGTCTAAGATGACTGTTAGCTAAAACTAACACATTGAATCTAGTATCTCTTTTAAGTACACTTATACCAAAATAAAAACCGGCCTAATATGTTTTTTCCACCTTTATCCATACAACTTACGATCCACTCCTGTATATGTTCCCAGGCATGTCAATATAAATTGGAAAAATCCTGCATTCATTTTTGTCTTATGGGCAGTAATGTTGTTTGTTTGTTGCTATCAGAAATCATTTTGTTCATCCTCCAGCTCGTGCCCAAGCTCCTCCTGCAACTCTTCAAGTTCTGAATTAGTAACCATGGTTTGTGGCAAAGCTTCTTCAGTGGGTAACCCACATTGTCAATATCAGTAATATCCTCCTTTGTGTTCCAGCCACTTGAGTAAATCTATATTCTTCCAAAATGAGACCCTTTTGAAAGAAATTATGATATGTGGGTTCCCATCTATGACTTTCTTTATTCTGTGACCAGATCAACTATTTTGGCTATTAATTTATTTAGAAAATGAACCCGTTCAGGCAGAAAAAATAAGTTAAAGCAATAGTCCTACTTAACTAGGTTTTGGTTTTTTTTTCAATTTTACGCCTAATGTTTTTCAGTTACAGTTGACAATATTATATTAGTTTCAGGTGTACAACATTGTGGTTAGACATGTATATAACTTATTAAGTTATTCCCCCAATAAGTTTAGTACCCACTTTGCACCATGCATAGTTAATACAATATTATTGACTATGTTCCCTATGCTATTTTTTATACTGTGACTATTTTATTTGTTGGAGAGTAAATATTATTTATTTTAATTCAGGAATGTTTCCCCAGAGTAGAAGAATTTTAGAGAGAACATTTCTGTAAGAGAGGACAAAAGTATTTTAGAGTGAAGATGGAAAGTTACCTTTATTTTTTAAAATAAATTAAAAAATAGTTTATACATAATGTATTCATGGCATAGTATTTTTTTTTTTTTACATTTTCAGTAATTGTTATGTATTGGATCCTGGCATATACCATAACATAGTATTGGGAGCAACTATTTCTTCAGTTATACAACTCTTCAACATAATCTTTAAAAAATAATTTTAAAAAAATTTAGTTACAGTTGATGTACAATATTATATTAGTTTCAGGTGTATAATACAGTGATTAGATATCTGTATAACTTACAAATTGATCACCCTGGTAAATCTAGTATCCATCTGCCACCATACATAGCCATTACAATACTATTGACTATAGTCCCTATGTTGTATGTTACTTCCCTATGACTATTCTGTATATCCAATTTGTACTTCTTAATCCCTTCACGTTTTCACCTATCCCCCAAACTCCCTCCAATCTGGCAACCAGGAAAATTTTCTCTGTATCTATGCATCTGTATATATGCACCATTTCGTCTTTATTCATTTAGCTCTTGATGGACACTTAGGTCACTTCCATATCTTGGCTATTGTAAATAATGCTACAATAAATATATGGTGCATAAATCTTTTTTAATCTGTGTTTTGAGTTTCTTCATATAAATACTCAGAAGTAAAGTTGCTGTGTCCTTTTTTTATCATTATAGCTTTTGTTTTAAAATCAGTTTTCTCTGGTGTAAGTATTGCTACCACACCTTTTTCTTTGTTTCTGTTTTCATAAAATAATCTTTCTCCATCCCTTTTCTTTTAGTCTGTGTGTGTCTTTCAATCAGAAGTGAGTCTCCTATAAACAGCATATGTAAGAGTCTTGTTTTGTTATTCACTCAGCTATTGTATATTTTTTAGTTGGAGCATTTAATCCATTTTCATTTAATTGTTGATATGTATTTGTTGCCATTTTATTCATATTTTTTAATCTTTTTTCTTCTTCTTAAAAAGATCCTTTAACATTTTTTGTAATACAGGTTTGGTGGTGATGAACTTTACCTTTTTCTTGTCTGAAAGCTCTTTATCTGACCTTCAATTCTAAAAATAGCTTTGCTGGTTAGAGTAATATTAGTTTTGGTCCTTGCTTTTCATCATTTTGAATATAACTATTTTCCTCTTGATGTTTTAAGATTATTTCTTTGTCTTAATCTTTGGTATCTTAATTATTATGTGTCTTGGTGTGTACCTATATGAGTTCATCTTGTTTGGGACACTCTGTGCTTCCTGGACTTGTATGTTTATTTCAAGTACAGCAAGAAGGTGCACAGGTGGCCTGTGTGTACCCTCTTGTTGTAGTTGAAATAGGCATACATGTCCAGGGAGCACAGAATTAGGGAATTTATCCATAATTATTTTTTCACATTGGTTTTCAATTTCTTGCTCTCTCTCTTCTCCTACCAGCACTTCTATGATGTGAATGTTGGTGGGCTTGAAGTTGTCCCAGAGGCTTCTTGAACTGTTCTCATTTTTTTTGGATTCTTTTTTATTTTATTTTCTATGGGTGTTTTCTATTCCTTATCTTCCAATTTGCTGATTTGATTCTCTGCTTCATCTATTCTATTGTTAATGCCCTATAATATTTTATTAATTTCAGTTATCATAGTCTTCATTCCTGACTGGTTCTTTCTTATGTTTTTTTTAACTCCATTTTTATGTTTCCTATCTCTTTGTTGAAGTTCTTACTGAGATCATTGAGCATCCTTATCACGAGTGTTTTGAACTCTTCATCTGGTAGGTTGCTTGTCTCTGTTTTGTTTAGTTCTTTCCTGGAATTTTGATCTGTTCTTTTATTTGAGACATGTTTATTTGTTTCCTCATTTTGGCTGAATTTCTGTGTTTGTTTCTAAGTATTAAGTAAAGCTGCTATGTCTCCAAGTTTTGGTAGAATGACTTACATTGTAGATGACCTGTAGGGCTCAGTGGCACAGCCTCCCCGGTCACCCTAACTGGGTGCTCAAGGTGTGCCTACCATGTCAGCTGTGTGCACCCTCTTGTTGTAGTTGAGCCTTGATTGCTGTTGATACATCAATGGGAGGGATTTATACCTAGGCTGATTGGCTGAAAGGACTAGCTGCAACCTCCGTGGAGGAGCTGCTGTGCAGGGGCTGATGCCTCAGAGCAGGACTCACTTTAATAGGGCTCTGGTACCTGATGCATCTATCCATTGAGTGTGCTTCTGATGGAGATGGTTGTGTGGTGCTCCAGATAGTCTGAATCTGGCCACAAGATATGCTGGCTGTGGGGCCTCCTGGAAGGTGCAGGCCAATATCAGCTGCTTTCGGTGCACTGCCTGGGCAACCCGGCATGAGCTACAAAGCAATTTGCAAATGACTGCTGCTTGTGCGGGGTGTGGAGGTGTCCAGTAGAGGCCAAGCTGAGAACCAAGGCTGGTAACCACTATTGGTGGGCCTGGGATCACTTTGCAAGAAGTACAGGGTATGCTGAGGCCAGATGCTGCTTGTTGGGGTTTCTGAACCCTTGAGACGTTTTTAGGAAAGTCCACAACATGTTTGTTTGGGAAAGCCACTCGAAACGTCTTGGGTGGGCTGCAAGTTGGGTGGGGCAGGGTTTCAGGGAGTCACCAGGGCAGGGGAACAATGTTAGAAAGCTTGATGGAGTCTCAGATATGGCACCTGCCTGTGGGACCTGTGTGTGTGGGGGGGGTGGGGAGGGGTTGGGGGGTTGCTCAGCAAAGGAACAATGGCCTGTGCCAGCAGTTTTGTCTAGGAGAAAGCTGGCCCTTCAGCCATCACCCTGAAGCCAGATAACTTAGTTCCTCCCCTGATTCAGCTTTCCAGCTGCTGCCCCAGAGCTGGATCTCAGAGTAAGTCCAAGTACACCATGCATGGGCCCTTTAAGAGGAACTCCTGGGACTCCAGCAGACCTTCCATGTCACTCAGCCATAATCTCCTCTGGTTTTTACAATTGTAAGTTATGGGGAATTTTCTTCTTGGCATTGGAACCCCAGACTGGAGAGCTTGGTGTGGGTTGAGACCCCTCACTCCTTAGGGGGGACCTCTGCAGTTGAGATATCTCCTGATTTTTAACTACCACATGTGGGTGTGGGACCAGCCCACTTGGCATTTTCACCCCTACTACCAATCTCAGTGTGGCTTCTTCTTTATATCCTTAGTTTTAGGACTTTTGTTCAGCTAGATTTCAGGCAGTTCTCAATGATGGTTGTTCTGTAATTTAGTTGTAATTCTGATGTGGTTGTGGGAGAATTCGAGTACCACATTTGTTTATGCTGCCATCTTGACTAGAATTCACCCCCTATGCCCATGACTATTTTGTAACTATCAATTTAAAGTTTTTAATTCCTTTACTTTTTTTAACTTGTTCCCCAAACCCCCACCCATCTGACAGCCATAAGTTTATTCTCTGTGTCTATGAGTCTGTTTTCAGCTATTTTTATTTTATTATATTTTGCTTTAAGATTGATTGAATTGAGCAGAGAACATATTTTGGAAAAATAGCCTAATGAGTAATAATGTAGGTTCTGTCAAGAGGACTTTTCCATATAACAAATATCATTTGTGCTAAACAGACAGAGTTTTTCCTTTGTTGTTGTTTCCATTCTTGAAGTAAATGAGCATGTCTACCCAACAATCCATATCTGTGGACAGAAGCAAGTCCCCAAACATCTCTAAGTCATTACTAGAGCCAGTGGGGATTGTCTCAGCCCTTTCCCCTGATGCCCAGGCAACTCTCCTGCCTAAATCCAAAAGAGGCCAGTTAAGTGACATCTAACAGGACTTGAGGATTAAAATTGATACTGTAAACCATGATAACTCATGCATCTGGATTACTTCCTCAGAGACATTCCTCATAGATTTTCTGGTTTTGAGTTCTGAAGGGTGATTCCTTCAGTGGATGTTCACAAACTGCAGATCTTTTAAAGAAGTAATTGCTTTGCTCATAAGAACCTAAAAGAAGAAATGTCTGCCTTCTCTACTTGGCATCACTGCCACCTCAAGGATTAATGATTTCTGTGTCCATAATTGCCTCATTACATCCTTCTATTTTATACAAATAGCCAAATGTATCAGAATTCACTTTAATGAATGTGAGTCATTCCTTATATTTTTATGACTTAGTCTCACTGGTTTGAAAGTAAGCCATTAACTGGGCTAAAAATAATAGATACTACCTGCCGAAAAGCTGTGTCGTAAAAGAGCTCATTGCTAAGAACCCCAAAGAAAGGGATGAGGAGAAGAGGGTCTATGATGCTGGAAAAAATAAAAATACTCCTACCAATTTTTTTAAGGTTAAAAAAACAGTCCTTTTACCAGAAAGCTTAATTTTATAGTGCTGTGGATTCATAGAGCCAAACAATTTTGTGACCATATTCAGAACCACACTCAGTCTATTTTATAGTAAAGAATTCAAAATATCCATGTTTGTTTTCTCAGAAAAAGAAGCTCAGTCTTTCTATGCCTCTCCTGAATTCTGCAGTTAGGCATCCCCAAGAGGAGCAAACAGGAGTCTGTGGTCTGAATTAGGTGTTTCAGTATTTTAACAGCTCCTTTCTTCTTAATAGTTAGTTTCAACTTAAGCCCAAAGTTTATAAAATGCATTTCTTTAAAGAGAGTCTCTGTCTGTATATATTTTTGTTTGGTTTAGTATCAGTCTAACCCTTTAGAATATAAGTTTCATGAAAGCAAGTATTTTGATTATTCCTAGTGCCCAAAGTAGAGAGGGTTTGGCACATAGTGAATTATCAATAAATATTTGTTAAATAATTGGCCAGAATATGGATTTAAAATATTAAAACTATTAACATAATTTTATTAAGGTGTAAAGGTTTCCCTTAACTGGATTTTATGACATGGTTATAAAATATACAGTTTGTAAATGGAAAGCAGATAAATTAATTCCACGATTTTCATTTGAAAGGTGTAATTTAAATGGACTTCTGAGATCAGATTTATTTTTAGATAAAACACCATGAGCTCCATCTCATTATATTGATTAGCTTCTTTGGCCAACTAGTTTCTGTAATGGTATAAGTCAAATGCATTAGCCAAATTCATTCATTCAACAAATTAGTATTAGTACCTCCTCTGTGAAAGGTTCTTTGCTAAGTATTAGGCACATAAAGCTAAAAAAAGATATGATCTTCTCCTCAGAGAAGCTTGTGATCTAAAAGAGACACAGTAAGTCAAAATCATGGCATCACATGTTAATCACATGATAAATACTCATATAAAGCGCTACCTGAGCTGAGAGCGTTGCACACTAATGATTTTTGGGGGGTCCAGAGAACGCTTGCTTCCTTGAAGAGATGATGCTAGACCTTTATCTTTAAAGATTAGTAGAATGTGTTAAAATGAAGAAATGGCAAAGGGCACTTTAGGCAGAAGAGATGTATGATGAAGGCAGAGTGGCTTGAAACAGCATAATGCAATTTGAATGTTGCTAGTAGTTCTCTGTGACTGAGAAAAGATCGCTTCAAGCGTGAGATAACCTCACGCTTCCAGTGTGTACAGTCTTCCATAATCATCCTACGGGGCCCAAGTAGGGAACTCACAGATACGTAAAGTCCTACTTTTGTTTGTTTGGGGTATCATTTATATAAACAATGAATGAAAAACATGCTTTTTCTCATTTTTTAAATTTTTGAGATGACATTATGTCTGAGGCATTTTATATGTATCATCTGTTGAAATATTGTTAGGTATTTAGAGCAAATAAACTTACATAAACTAATTCTACTGCAAAATCAATGTACTATATACCTCAGAATGGGCTTCACTAATAGGATATTAGGTCAATCTCTCCACACAGGTATTCTTCCAATCCAATTTACCAGTGTCCTAATCATGAGCTGATCACAAACTCTAGTTTTTCAGTTATAGTTGCAACTACACTTTATATGCAGTATAAATGAATTAAAAAGACAATTATATTTAGTTATTTACAAATCATAAAATTATAAGATTATATTTAAAAAGAAGTGTCTTGAAACAGGAAAGAGTGTAGCAAGTATAGAAAATTTGGATCAAACTATGCAAAAAGGGAAAGAGAGAGTTAAAAAAAAAAGAAAAAGAGGATGAATATAATAGATGGCAATCTGCATCCTGTATCCTGGAGTAAAGGACATATGTGGTGTCCTGGAGGGAGGTTGGACTAGAGGTATCGTGGAGGACCATAGACTTCACAGCCATGGAGATAAGTTAAAGTGTCTTTAATCATTTGCAGTAGTACGCTTCACTGTTCATTTAAAATTCTAATGGTAAAAGAAAATGCTACCAGAAAACGTATTTCCATTAAATAAATTATTTTCAGCATTTTCTTTTACTAATGTTTAACATCAGATAGCACTTGCCATTATGCACTACTATCTAAAGAATATAAAGTATTTCTCTACTATCCTTAATATAATTATTCTTGTTTTACATAGCTACATATATATGTAATGGAATAATCCTATATAATAAAGAGGTAATATGCAAATTGACCATCACTCCAACACACAAGATGGCCACCCCCATGTGGTCAAATATGGCTGCCCCCATGTGGACACAAGATGGCCACAGGAGAGGGCAGTTGTGGGCAATCAGACCAGCAGGGGAGGGCAGTTGGTGGGGACTCAGGGTAGGGCAGTTGGGGGTGACCAAGAGGGCAGTTGGGGGGCGATCAGACCATCAGGGGAGGGCAGTTGGGGGGACCAGGCCAGCAGGGGAGGGCAGTTAGGGGCAATTGGGCCAGCAGGGGAGCAGTTAGGCGTTGATCAGGCTGATGGGAGTGGTTAGGGGCAATCAGGCAGGCAGGCAGGCAAGTGGTTGGGAGCCAGCAGTCCTGGATTGTGAGCAGTCCTGGTGGATCGGGCCTAAACGGGCAGTCAGACATCCCTTGAGGGGTCCCAGATTGGAGAGGGTGCAGGCTGGACTGAGGACACACACACCCCGTGCATGAATTTTGTGCACCGGCCTCTAGTACCTTTTATAATATCATATAGGGTTAATAATTCTTTCAGCTTTTATGAGATTTCTAAATAAGATAATTTGATTTTTTTGTTGTGGCAACATTCATGCCTCCTGATACATATATATTTCGACCCAAGCAATATCACCATTGTTTTTGTTTTCTTTAAATGCAAAAGGAGTTGGAAGGAAAAGCTCCCCTTCTTTCTGCCAGATAGGTGCTTTTGTACTAAAAGACATTTGTTGAAGCATCTGTAAAAATCTTATATTTAATTAAGCACATTTTCATCACAATGAATAAAACAGGAGAGGCAGGGTTTTTCAACCTAAGGAAAAGTAAGAAAATAATAAATAAAAACAGAAGCATAAAAGCTGGTCTTCTACCCACCCACCTAGGCAAAAAACTAAAACAAACAATGACAACTAATTAATGTTGGCCCTGGTTCTGTTTTAAGAAGCCAAAAATGAAACACCCACAAAAGAAAATGATTCTTTGCTCACTGCATCTAGTTTGTTTGTACTTTTGAATAATGAATAAATAAGTTACAAAAGATAATGAAGAAAATATGAAAGTGGAGTGGGGTCATAACAAGAAAATGTTAAAACTCATCCTTACTCTATAACCAAACCTGTAAAAATTTTAATTGAAAAATTTAGCATGTTCTAAGATTTTCCAAAATGAATATTTCATACTTTTCTTTATCAAGTGATTTAGCAAAGTGAAAGAAATTTTGGAAATAAGTTTTAAAAGGAAAGGAAATATATCACTCTTCTACATGATATAACACTGAAGAATATGGCTGTTCTCTTGAGGCAAGAACCCAGTTACCTTAGGCGCTCTCCTAACATACCTCACAAATATTGTGTATTTCCTGCTTCCTCTGTCAACAAACTGACATACCATGGGTGGTACACAGAAATCCTCTGAAAAGCTGAAAAATTGGATGACTTTAGTTATTGTGTCAAATGTATTACTTTCATTTCCGAGTGAAGGTCTGTATCCAGTGTCATTTCCTGTTTGCATTTTGTTTCTTTTCTTTGGTCCCTGTCCCTTGTCTGTAACCCAGCTGAGGAACCTGCAAGTCAAAGTGGGGATAAGATCTGAAATTTTTAGAGAACAGAAGAGGCATAGGAGAGCAGTTTATTCACTGGTCCTAAGAGAAAAGTCAGTCACCTCAGAAGAAGATTAAATCTAAGGTGACATATTTGGGATGGATTCACTGGGAGATGGTATAATATACAAGCTTTAATTCATTTTCCAGCTGAAAGTGAGGATAGTGAAGAAAGTATCTTTATGTGTATATTGTCAACCATAATAGTATACATTAGTTCTCTTTAAGAAAAATAAAATAAAGCACAAAAATAATTTTACAAATGAAATAGCTTCACACAATTGCAGGCACTCAGTTAGCACTCAATAAATATTGATTGATGATGCTGATCATCAGAGAAACCCACTTATACCAAACCCCAGGGGACTTAGGAAAAATAGCAATGGTCTCCTTTGCCAGAAGCAGGTTAAATGCCATATCAGGATAAATTATTAACAGTGCTAACAGCAGTAAACCTAAACATTGTATTTCAATTGAAATTTAACCACAGCCATCAGTAAAATACAACTTCCAGATTGTCATATATCCTAAGTGACAGGGACTCAGGTTTTATTCTTATAAATATATATATTTAAAGAATAAGATGAAATCAATATATATATATATATATATATATATATATATATATATATATATATATATGATTTCAGAGAGGAAGGGAGAGAGGGAGAGAGAGGATCATCAATGATGAGAATCATTGATCAGCTGTTTCCTGCACACCCTCCACTAATGATCAAGCCTGCAACTCAGACATATGCCCTGACCAGGAATCATGACCTTCTGGTTCATAGGTCAGTATTTAACCAATGAGCCACACTAGTGGGGCTTGGGTTTTATTCTTAATTCAGGTTAAGAATCAAACTTAAAAGGTTCTTATTTTCTATTATAGTTTTTTCCCATCATTTTTTCCTCAGAGCTTTATCAATTCCTCCTTTCTCAGCTGTGAAAATGTTGGTTCTCCACTATACCAGCTAGTTCCCTGTTAAGGGAACACACACGTGGAAAAAAAGGGTATTTGCTCTTTGACAATTTTCCTGAAATGATTCTCACTATTGGCAGACAAAGAAACAAGCAATTATTAAAGCCATTTGCAAGTTTTCCCCCAATTGAATGAATAACAAAGATAGGTTGCCCTCTGCTGAAGGAGATAGAAAGAACTGGAAACCTTGATGTTGAGAATAGCTGCAGCCATAAATCATTTTCATAAAAGAAAGACCCATTCTTCAGAAGCAGGTCATATTTCAAATCCTGCTTCCAACTCAAGTATGAAAAGGAGAAGCTCCAGTCAGCAGACTACATAGCATGAACTATGAACCTAATGCAAAGTGGACTCCTCTAGAATGTATCTTTGTAGAGTCAGCTTGTCTTTGACAAGTTCAGTTTCCATAGATGTTAGGATTACTATGTATTCCATGCTGGTATCATAGCTTCAGGGCAGGAAACCATACTGTATGTTTGAGAAAACCGTTACTTATTTGTACTAAAAAAATAAGTAGATCTGAGTGCAAAGGGCCACCTCGTTTCAAGCCCAGTGTAGAGGCTGCTTGGCTATGTTGGCTCTGAATTGTTTGTTCTGGTTCAACATAGTCTTGGAACTGTATTGGAATTTTCTTTATCATTTACAGATTTCCATTCTGAATATACTCAATGCTGTTTGGGAGTGTTTTCAATTCTGAGAAGCAACAAAATGCCAATAAATAAGCAATATGATTTGAGGTTATATAAAAAAAGTGAAACCATAAAGCAAAGATTAAAACTGCAAATGACTATAGGGCTCAGCAGATGAGGAAGCAGGCCAGGTACGAGTGTGCGTGATGGCATGGTAGAAGTGGTGTGGCCCACTGAGACCATCAGATCACTTGGACTCCAGCAGCTGCATCTTTAGACAGTTATTGCTATGTCAGATGCAGTGTTGTGTAGGAAAAAAATCTCCTGACATTTTAATATTGTGTATTATTTTTCTATTTCTGCATAACAAGTAACCAGAAACTTGGTGTGTTAGTTTCCTAGTACTGCCATAACAAATTACCACAAACTTGGAGGCTAAAAAAATATATATATTCTGTCACAGTTTTGGAGGCCAGAAGTCTAAAATGAAGGTGTCAGCAGGGTTGATTTTGTTTCTAAATTCTGAGCCAGAAACTATTCAGTGACTCCTTCCTAAGAACCCTTAGTGTTGCTTGATATGCGGAACTTCAATCTCTGCTTCCATCTTCACCTGGCCTCCTTTCTGTTTCTCTGTGATGTCACCTTTTCTGCCCACCCTCATCCAGGATGATCTTATCTTGGGATTCTTACCTTAATTATATCTACAAAGACTCTCTTTCCAAAACAGGTCACATTCTGAGGTTCCTATGGACATATATTTTTGTGGCCACAATTCAGTCCACTACACTTGGCAACTTCAAACAACACAAAATTAATCTTTCATAGTTTCTGTGGGTTAGGATTCCTAACTGGGCTAGCTGAGTTTTCTGCTCAGGCTCTCACAGGCTTAAATCAAGGTATCAGCTGTGACTACAGTCTAGTCTGAGGCTTTCAGTCTTCTTCCAAGTGCACTAGATATTAGCTGATTTCAGTTTCTTTTTAAAAAAATATATATTTTTATTGATTTCAGAGAGGAAGGGTGTGGGAGTGATAGAAACATCAATGATGAGAGAGAATCATTTATCAGCTGCCTCCTGCATGCCCCACACTGTGGATTGAGTCCACAACCTGGGCATGTGCCCTGACCAGGAATTGAACCATGACCTCCTGGTTTATAGGTCGATGCTCAACCACTGAGCCACACCAGCCTGGCCTGATTTCAGTTTCTTGAGGGTGTATGACTAAGGCTCACTTTGTGCTAGTCTTCAGCAAGGGGTCACTCTCAGCTCCTAAAGGCTGCTTGACATTCCCTGCCACATGGTAAACCCCCAGACAAGGCGATTTCCTTCTTCAAAGCCAATAGGAAAATATCTGCTGCAATATGGACTCTGTCTGACATTGTCTCTGACCTCTAGACTAAGATTTAAAGGGCCAGGCCCACCCAAGGTAATCTCCCATTTGATTAACTCAAAGCAGGGGTTCTCAACCTGTGGGTCGCGACCCCTTTGGCGGTCGAACTACCCTTTCACAGGGGTCGCCTAAAACCATCCTACATATCAGATATTTACATTACGATTCATAACAGTAGCAACATTACAGTTATGAAGTAGCAACGAAAATAATTTTATGGTTGGGTCACAACATGAGGAACTGTATTTAAAGGGCCAAAAGGTTGAGAACCACTAACTCAAAGTCATCTGATTAAGGATCTTAAAAACATCTTTGCCAAATAACATAATCTAATTCCACAAATGATATCTCATAATAGTCACAAGCCCCCTCATACTCAAGGTGAGAGGATTATACAGGTCTAAATACCAAGAGCAAAAGTCTTAGGGGCTATCTTAGAATCCTACCTACCAAAATGGGCTTTCTGTACATAAAGCAAAAAACTACATTCCCATTTGCTCTGAGATTTCCAAAGCAAAGACATGGATTGTCTAATCTGCTTCTTTTAATATACTTTTAGTATTTCAAAAAATGGAAGTATTGTAGAAACAATGTAGCTAGACTTCCAATGGACTTAGAATAAAGAGAACAATTTTGGATGATAATTAATTTGAGAATAACTTGGAGTTCTGTAAATACTTTTTGGTACAATCTATAATTGAATATTATGATATGCCATTTGTCCATAATACATTATTGGGTGAAAAGCTAGCTGGAGGCACTATATTGTATAATTCCATTTTGAATTAAAAAATCCTAGTAACAACACCACAGCCATACATGTTTCTATATGGTATATGTGCTTGTCGTTATGTATAGAAAAAAAAAAAGGTTGGAATGCATGCATATTAACCTGATAACAGTGACTAAGAAAGAAGAAGAAAAACTCTGTGTGTGCTGCATTCAGTGAGCATGGGATGTCCTGAGGCCAATAGATGGAGAATTACTTGATTTTTTATAAAAACGTATCTCATTGTTGGGGGAAAAATTTTAAATAAACAAAAAAACCTGATTGGCCACTAGGACCTGCTCCCTAGAGCACCTCACAATCCTCCCAACACATTAGAGGATTATGAATTGTGAAAACTCTAAAGACCTTAGGAAACCTGATGGGTCATTGAACATTATTTGAAAAATAATGGCCTTTAAGTTACCACTATATATTAAGAGTTAATAACTAACTGAAACCTCACTAATCACCATGATTTTATGGGCAAAAATCTCAAACAGAAAATCAATTTTCTTGTTCAAGGTGGAGAGTTTGTTTAATTAGAATCAGCATTTAATAAGGGATAAACATTAACATCTTGCACAAGACCATCATTTTTAAAAGCCAAGCCAAATGAGTTGATTAAATGAACTTCCTTTCCAAAGGAAAATAATCAGAAGAGAAATGTCTCTGTCATTAAGCATCTTTATCATTGGAGAGCTGAAGCTTTCCCTGGGTTGGATATGGACAGTTTAGAAAGAGGGTCTCTGTGTCCAGAGGCTGAGCCTGTGAGGCACATTCTCAAGGCCTTGCCTTTCCCCACACAGGCATGCTGTGTGGCACCCACAGCACGGCATGGCATTCCTCACCCTGCCCCCCACCCCCTCCTGCCCCGAAACACAGAGGCAAATAATGTGGCCAGAGGAGATGTCTCCAGAGTTCATATTTGCCCTTTGAATATAAATGAAACTGGCAAATATTTTAAGAGGGTAAATTCTTAACTTAGGTGCCAGAAAGAAAAGGCAAACCAGATCTTGTGAAGGTATTTACAAAGTGGTCAAGTTTTTCATAAAGCCTTGAGTCAAACACTAAGAATGCATATTGAATGGCTTTTCCCCTTGGAAGCTGCAGAAAGTGAAAGAACTCAGAAAGATGTAGTTGCTGCTTACATATTACTCTGGAGAGTTCCTTATAGAAGGGCCCTTCTGTCAGTGAAGTTATGTCACCACTGATATTGGGTCTAATTAAAGTCCTGGACCCATCAGAGAAGTTCCCAGAAACTCTGGAGTGAATATATAGGCACTTTATATGGAAGCCTTGGCTAATACAAATCTAAGCAACTGCATTGTAAAGTAAAGGCCAAAGTCATGCATGCACAAACTTCTTAGAATTAGCCACAAATGAGAAGCATGAGGTTTTGTTTACAGAACACTATGTAGAACAATTCCTCATTTTTGTGACTGACATGACCCATTTTAATATATGTATGTCTCCGAGAACCAAATTAACCATACATTTTCCAGTTCCTTCTATCAAGTTGCTATGTACACCTAAAGTCTGAAAGACAGCAGTAAATTTATGCATACTTCCTTTGCCAAGTGTGATTAATTGATGTAATCTGTCAATTCCCTTTATGCAAATGTTAAGAATGCATTTTTACTTATATCCATATATATTGTAGATAAATGCTTTCAGAAGGGATGATCTCACTGTTGCAGTCGTGGGCAGTAGCTTCTTCACGGTTCAATTTAGGAAATATTTATTACACTTATTATTCAAAAGACACTGCTTTGTGCTATGAAAGAAAGTAGATAAAGTTCTTCACTGCTCTTAAAGAGCTTAAAATCTAGTAGAAATTATCAGCTTTGCCCCTTCCAAATCTGAAGCCTGCATCCTCCTGTCTTCTCTACTACCTCAGCAAATGGAACTACTATCTACTATGTTACTAATGCCAAAAAATTTAGGACTCATCCTTTAGTCCCTCTTCTTCACTCCCCAAATCCATTTTATCAGCAAATCTTATAGATTATATTTCCAAAGAAAATATGAATCTTACCATCTTTTGTGTCACCAATTCATCTTCTATCTATTGATAAAAACAAATTACCCCCAAACTTTAGTTGCATAAAGCAACTAATTTTTTAATGTCTCCAGGTTCTGTGGATCAGGGCACAGCGGGGACAGGCTGGAGGCTAAAGCCATCTGAAGGGACATTCACTCACAGGTCCAGTGGTTAATGCTGGCTGGGGGCTGAAGGTCTCACTTCCTGTCCATTTGGTCTTTCCATGTGGTCTTACTACATAAGATAGTTTGGGCTTTCTCCCAGTATGGTGGCTGGCTTCCAATAGAGTGCACCAAAGAGAAAAAGCATGAAGGAGGCTGTATCCTTTTTATTGTCAAGTCTACAAAGTCATAACATCACTTGCATAATACTGCAATGTTTGGAGCCATCACAAGTCTCTATTCAGTGCAAGTGGTATAGTCATTGACCCAACTCTCCATTCAAGCAGAATTAAAACATGTTTGATACAAAATATTGTCATGTAAATCTGTCATATCAGGATGACTATACCATCCTTCAATTTAATCTTCCCCATTCTCTACTATCTCCCTCAATCTATTTTCCCCATTAAAAACAGACTGATAATTTATTTTACGTTGCAATGATTAAAACAGATACTGTGTGTTCCTCATATAGTATCCACCAATGGCTTTCCATTGCACTTATAATAAAATCCAAACTTCTTGCTTTGGTCATCAAAGCCCTGCATGCTCCCCTCTTGCTTTACACACAAGTAGTCTTTCATTTTCCTCAAGCATGCCAAGCTCTTTCCTCCTCCTCACCTTTCTTCCTGTCTGCAATGTTCTTCCTCTGCTCTTTCCATAGCTGCATTCTTACTTATTGCTCAGATTAAATTTCATCTTCTCAGGGAGGCCCTCCCTGACTACCTGTAGTGGTTGTGTGTTAACTTGACTGGGTCATGAGATTCCGAGATATTTGACTAAATAATATTTCTGGGTGTGTCTGTGATGCTGTTTCTGGATGAGAATAGCATTTGGGTAGGTAGACTCCTCAATGTGGGTGGGCATCATCCCATCTCCTGAGGGCCTGAATAGAACAAAAGGTGAAGGAAAGGAAAATTCACCCATTTTCTGCATGACTGATTGAACTGATTGAGCTGGAACCGGGGTCTTCTCCTAACCTTCAACTGTGATTTACTCCATCTTCTCCTCTGGTTCCCAAACCTTCAGACTCAGACTAAACTACATCATTGGCTTTCCTGGTCCTTTAGTGTGCAGACATCAGAAAGTGGAACTTCTCAGCCTCCATGATACTGTGACCCAATTCCTAATAATCTCTCTCTTTCAACTCTCTCTCTTCTGTTTCTCTGGAGAACCTTTACTAGTATATTCCTATCTAAAGTGTCTTGGCATCTGTGATAGTTATAATATCAGCCCTTTGTTTTCTTATAGCATTTCTTACAGTATATCATTTCTTCATTTGTGTTTATTTGTTTCTTTTCTTCTCTCTATTCTTGTCCTTTTCCCTCTTCTTCTTCTTCTTTTTTTTTTTTTCGTTCTGTTCCTCCCAATAGAATATAAGGTCGATGAGGTTGTTCTCCTTCATGTTCTAATACCAGCATTGTTCCTGGCATATAGTAGGCATTCAAGAAATATCTTTGAAATAAAAAAATGTAAAAATATTTTTGACAATTATAGAAGAATTTATAATGTGAAAGTTCTAAAGAAAAGCATAAAATTTAAAGTGTAATGGATTACATTTAACCAGAAGTATCAGAGAAGGTTTCATGAGGATAGATTTGAGTTTTGAAGTATGTATGTGAGAGGAGAAGGAAGATATCATGGGGAAAGCAGAGATATTGAGGAAAATTCCAAGAGGCCGTGTAGACAGAAAATAGGACAGTTAAGAAGTTAGTAAAGGAAAAAATGAGGAATAGTAAGGAGCCAGATAATGAATGACCTTCAAGACTGTATTAGGGAGTTTTGACATTATTCTACAATCAATAAGGTCCTATTTAATGGTTTTCAGCAGAGATTGTGACTCCAAGTAAATTGTATCAACAGACTGTCCTGGCAAAAAAAAAAATACTTATATATATCTATATATATATATATATATAGGTATACGTAGGTATATATATGTATGTATGGCTAATATGTCCCTCCAACTATCCAACCGGTCACTATGGCATGCACTGACCACCAGGGGGACACTGTCTCAATCAGGACACTGGTCAACACAGGAGCTGCCGTGATGTGCACTGGCATTTACAGAGAAACGGCACGGTGGACCTGGTGCCCACAAAGCAACACTCAGCTTCCACTAAGTGGGACACAGGCCCTGCCACCACCATGGAGCAACAGCGCACCAAATCACAGCTGACACTGCGGAGACCCCATGGCACAAAATGCAGCCCGCAGCCCAGCCCAACCCCAGAAACGGTTGCTGTGGGTGCTGGGTAATGATGTCACATAGCAACGCCTAGCTTCCTCTCCCTAGCGACTAGCCTCCTTGGAGTTTCTTCAGCCCAGGAACACGACTTGCTTTATAGCCAGGTGCAAACATTTTACACTTTAACTAAATGTCTGTGAAGCATTTCCCCATGCCTCATCTCACTTGATCCTCACAGAAGTCCTAAAGTAGGTAGATAGGACACTCGGTGGAATTCTATTTTCTTTTCCTTAGCCAGAAAACAGAGATTTAGAAAGTTTAGAAACTTGACCCGACTGAAAAGAAGTAATAAATGGTGGACCTTGAAAATGACCAGGTTTTCTCACTGTGCAGAATATAGTCAAACACTGCTACAGTTAAATATTTTACCCTTTGTTCTTCCTGCGTGATCCACAATAATAATCTGCTTCATGTTGATATTTACTGCTGTGTTGCTGACAACTACCTGAAAGAGAAATTGGGGTGCTTAACTGGGCTGGAAAAATTTCAGCTAAATCAGAAAGCAGGTCTAATTAAGCACGTTTATATATATAAAAGGCTAAGTTGACTTGCACATGTGTGATACATATACAGCTCTCACTGGTGCCACTTGCACAGGTGTGTTTCCATCTGTCATTGTCGATTGTGAATTTGGTTGACACTTCTTTTAAAGAGAAAGGGTGAATAGTGATATTAAAATATTTCTTCTAATTAATTTCCTTTCAATGTGCACGAGTCTGTGCACCAGGCAACTAGTAGTGTATATTTTAAAGGGATGAAATTAATTATTTGTCATTCCCCGCCCCCCCTACATATGTTAGCTGCCAAAGGCCTAAGTTACCTTACAGTACTTTTAACTAAAATGCAACCCAGAAACCTGAGGCAATTATTCTACTCTACAAACTAGAAATATGACACCATTTATACTTCTAGAAAGCCAAGAGACCAGGGATATTCTGAAGTAGAACCTTATTTTCCATGGAATTTACCACCCAAATACTAAAATTTCTCCCTCACAACATGGGTAGGATTGGGTTCTAAAGGTAAACATTATGATTTGACAGCTTTCTCTTAGACAGTAACATCATTTGCCTAAAGGAAACATGAGTTGTAGAAAATTATTCCCCTCAGCTTTAGGCTTTAGGACCTCACTGGAGGAAAAAAAGCCATTGTGGTTAAAATAAAAGAGAGTGCTGACCACTATAATAATTAAATATTTTAAATAATTAATTTAAGGTAAATGATCTCTAAATTTGGAAACCATGCGATTTCCAAGTTCATGGAATAGCAATTTGTTATGTCCCATTTTGATTAAGCCAACTCAAGAAATACAGGTAGTGCTTCTTCCCATAAGGGACAATTCAGTTTTCTCTATTGCAGTTTCCAATGTAAAAACCTTTGCAGAATTTGTTTACCTAATGGTAGGAGACCTGAGGGCTTGGGGCAGTAATGACAATGCCAAAACTATAGATCTTCTCAACCAGGAAGATTTTTGCCCCATGGTGCTCTTTTCTGAGGACAAATGTACATCCAAAAGGCAAAGAGGTACTCAAATACAACAACTGTGAGTAGCAGTTCCTGGGCAAAGCCCTATTGTTGGTCTCTACTATTTAGACCATTTTTATTGTCACACTTTGGAAGAATATTTTTAGATTTGTCTTCCCACTGACACTCATTATAGCCGTTGCTGCACTTGGTTTTACTCATAAATAAACTCATAGCATCATAAGAGGAAGCCAGCTAATATCTAACAAATTGGTGTTTACTGAGAAAATCATTTTTTTCTAATTCCTCCTTGGAGAGACTTTTCTCTTACTACTAGTTTATTGGAAGAATAAATTTGCTTCTGGATGCCCCACATTTTGATCAACAAGGTCCTTACTTGCTGGTTGTTGGTTTGATAAAGATATTTTAGAATCAGCCAAAAACAAAACAAAACAAAACAAAACAAAAAACCTGATTAAGCTGGAGTATAAAAACTTAAATTGGGGTATAAAAATTTCCTAAGATCATGTTGAGTTTAGCAAATGCCTTATTATCTTTTTAAAAATCACAAAACCTAGAGTATAATAAATTCTAGTGGGAAGCCTGGATTTCGCAGTTAGGACTAATAATTATGGTAGATTTTGGAGCATAGTTGCTGACAGCATGGCTCTGAGTAAAGTTTCTCTGTGAGCACAGATCTCTATTGACATATGGGAAGCTCATTCTCACAGCTCCCTGCCCCCGTGGCACCCCACAAATCACCATTATGCCACTATTATAGCACATTGTCTTAGAACTGTTTATTTGTCCATCCTCCCTACTAGACTGTGAACTCTGAAGCTAGATATTTAATTTTATCTATCTCTATAATCCTAGTAACTAGCATAAATCTGATCCATAGGAAAAAAATTGTTACATACTTAACTGTGTATATGTGGTTTTTAAAAAATAATCAGGAAAAATCATCTCTAAAGTTATACAATAAACTGCTTTTTCTATGTGAGATCAGTAACATTTTTAGTCCTGACTCATGTTATTAGGTATCTGAGGAAATAAAGATCCAGGTAGAATTTCTTTGCCCTCAAAGTTGTTTAAATTTAGATGGATTTTAATCCTTGTCAATCACTTCCAGTAGTTCCTCAGGCATAGTAACTCTTTATTCATGCAATGGGTTTTTCTTGTACTGTATATTTGCTGCATATTCTTTTTCCACTTCCTAAAATATGAAATGAAATATTTCAAATACATCAATTAAAGTAGAGAATAAGTAAAACACCAGTGTATCCACATCCAGTAACAAATCCTCATATTGTTATACTTGTTTTTCATAATTCTTAAGGTAGACATCATATATACCTCTCCTAGTGACGTCTAGTGACTTCTCTCCTTCCCTAACATCCTATAGATGTTTTTATACTTTTCCCATATACTTTGTAAGTACTATAGCACAGTAATTTGTAGATTTAAATCTTTATATAAAATATAAGATGTTATATCCCATTTATTGCACACTCGTTTAATTTCTTTATGCAACTAACATCTATTGACTTTCTACTATGGGCCAAGCAAGGTCCTGAAGATAGAGCATTAAAAAACATCAATAAACTCCTGCCTTCATGGTACATTCAAAATGGTAAAGAAAAATAATGAACAAATAAATATGCAGGCATCTACTATGTCAAATAGTGATACTATAAAGAAAAATCAAGCAGGAAAAAGGAAATACATAGTACTTGGTATGTGAGGTGATCCAATGGTTGTTTTTGCTTTTTAACGGAAAACCTTAAATGATGAGATACTAGAGCACAATGATAAGGCCATGAAAATGTGAACCTGGAAGACAAAAGGAGAATGCAATTCCAGGAGAGAGTACATCAGTGTAAAGACTGAGGTAGAAAATTTCCTGGTATGATTGAAAAAACCATAAAAAGATATTGTATTTGGAGCAGGGAGCCACATTATGAAGGGATTTGCAGCCATTATGAAAGGGCATGGGTTTTACCATGATGAAGCAGACAGACTTTGAAGAATTTTGAAGAGAAGTGATGTGATAATACTGGCATTAAAATGGTATTAGTTTGGCTAATAGAAGAGAAATGGCAAAAGCAGGGAAACCAGGTAGGAGGACATTTCAGTAATCCAAGCTGACGTGTTGGTAGCTGATAAGAAGTGGTAAGATTCTGGATATATTTCTAATGAAGAGCTGACAAAATTTGAGGGTGACTAGATAGGAAGTTTGAAAAACAGAGGGATAAAGAATCACCCAAGTTTGGGACCTCAATAACTATAAAGAGTGAGTTTTAATTAACTGAAATGAGAAAGGCAGTGAAAAAAATTACAACTTTTTGCAGATCTTATACTTGTATATCTAGAAACCTGATACAAACAGGACAACTTTATCAGATGATTTAGCATAAAATTAATATTTGAAAAGCAGATTTCATATATACTGACAATCAACAATTTGGAACCATATTGAAAAAATACATTTTTCATGAACCATAAAAAGTAAAATATCTGGGAATAAAAGGATATATGCAAAATTATATGAGAGAAACTTGCCAGAAGAAATATGCAAAACCAGATGAAGGAAATGTTGCTCCAATGAGTAACATACCAAACTCCTGTGTTAGAAACTCAGTGTTACAAAAATGTCAGTTCTCTGAAAGTTAATTCATAAAGTTAATTCATAAATGTAATGAGTTCCCAATAAAAATATCAATGGGATTTTTGAGGTACTAGAAAAACAGATGCTATATTCATGTGGTAAAAATAAATAAGAATAGCAAAGAAATTCTGAAAAAGAAGGGCAATGACAATTAGCCTGATTAGATATTAAAACCTCATATTTAAAGCCTCAATCCTGCAATTAAAACAATGTGATACTGGTTCATAAATAGGCAAACAGACCACTATATAAGAATAAAGAAATCTAGAAATAGCCCAAAGTTGACATTTGAAGGTAGAATCTTCAATAATAATAAAAGCATAATATGCAAATTGACTGAACAGCCGAACAGTGGAACAACATTCCGGACGACCTTCCAGATGAAGCCAGGGCTGTGAGGGCTGAGGCAGCCGGGGCTGCAAAGGCCTACTCTTGCATGAATTTTGTGCATTGGGCCTCTAGTATTCAATAAATGAAATAACTTGGTAGCTAGCCATCGGAAAGGGGAAAAAATGAATTTATATACTTATGCCATATTCTAAGAGTAAATTCCAAGGGATCAAGATATTTAAATATTTTAAATAATCAGTCAATAAAAGCACTAAAGGAAAGCTTAGGAAGAATTTATTTTATAACCTGATGTGAGGCCAGTTATAACCAAGGCATAAAAGCAACAAGTAAAAAGGACAAAGAAACTTTTGCCTGACAGAAAAAAATAGTAAATTAAGCTAAATGCCAATGACAAGTTAGCCTTATATGACCTACCCAGAACTAAAGACTATTTTTCTTTGTGATTGTCAGAATAAGGTATAACTCAGAGTTCAGACGGCAAAGAGGTTGCTATCTCAAACAGAGGGTTGAAGTGAGCCATCAAATATGTGTTTACTAGAAAAACTCATTACTGTCTTACTCGTCAGACCTGTGTGTACAGGGGAGAGAAATGAGAAACATCGTCTCAAAGTAGATATCCCAAGTTGGACAGAAGACTTTATTTTCTTTTTAAAATATGTATTTATTGATTTCAGAGAGAGAAAGGGAGAAGGAGAAAGGGATAGAAACATCAGTGATAAGAGAGAATCACTGATTGGCTGCCTCCTGCACCCTTCTCTATTGGGGATTGAGCCTGCTACTCCCAGGCATGTGCCTTCACCTGGAATTGAACTGTGACCTCTTGGTTCACGTGTCAACACTCAACCACTTAGCCACACCCGTGGGGCTGAAGACTTTTTCTTAATGAAGATACGAGGACCTTGTACTTAACATTATTTATTGCTATAGGCATTTGAATAATTTGAGAAATTGTATACATTTATTATCCAATAATTGGTCAATTTGTGTCTATCACAAAGAAAGGCCCATTTAAAGAGAATATAGTTGCCTGTGAGGGGTATCTGCTCTGTAAGGCTTTCTGGTGCTGTAGTCTGTACCATTGCACGCTTACACCTTGTGCAATAAACGGGTTGCCTATATCATTGATTTTGATATTACTTGGCTTGTTGAGAATATCACCAGATGCAATGCCTGTTTTTATGGACAAAGATGTTGAAGCATGTGAATAATATGTTTGCAGCAGCATCTAATGGGGGCTATGAGGACAGTTTTAGAGCCAGTTGCATTTTACAAGACTCAGCAGGCTACACAAAACACAACAGATTCTTGCTCAGATCTCAGTGGGACTTTTCAGCTTGTCTTATAGAATATACAATGTGTGGTTGCATAGCAGCCCAAAATGTCAGATCAGGGACAATTGGATCACAATAGATGGCTTTAATCATATAAAATTCATGGGTCCTATTTATATATA
>NW_005871049.1:18014440-18037792 GCF_000147115.1 Myotis lucifugus | reverse complement strand
TCAGGGGGTTGGGGCACTGCCCCCCCCCCCCATCACGCACAGAGGAGGGCCCATCAGGGGGTTGGGGAGCTCCCCCCTGCCACGCACAGAGCAGGGCCATCAGGGGGTTGGGGAGCTCCCCCCTGTCACGCACAGAGTAGGGCCGATAGGGGAGTTAGGGCACCGTCCCCTGTCACACACAGAGCAGGGTGGATCAGGGGGTTGGGGCGCCGCCTCTATCACCCACAGAGCAGGGCCAATCAGGGGGTTGGGGCGCCACCACTGTCACACTCAGGGCAGGGCCGATGGGGAGGTTATGGCTCTACCCCGTCACACACAGAGCAGGGCCCGTGGGCAGGGGGAGGGGGGTTGGGGCACCACCCCCTGTCACACACAGAGCAGGGCTGATCAGGGGGTTGGGACGCCACACACTGTCACACACAGAGCCGCAGGGCGATCAGGGGGTTTGGGCGCTGTACCCTGTCACGCTGATCTGGTGCCAGGAGGCCTCACAGCTCCGCTGATCCCGGTGCTGGGAGGCATATTACCCTTTTACTATATAGGATAGAGGCCTGGGGGCCGGCTGGTTTGCCCTGAAGGGTGTCCTGGATCAGGGTGGGGGTCCCCACTGGGGTGCCTTGCCAGTCTGGGTGAGGGGCTGAGGACTGCTTTCAGGCTAGGGGTTTTGACTGAAGTTCCCAACCACTCCTTTTTTTCTTTTTTTTTTTTCTTCTGGGCCAGCTTTAGCTCTGGCTCTAGCTCTGAGGCTTCCGCTGCTGGATTGTTTGCCGTTCTATAATCAAAACAATGTATAACTTCAGCTCTGAGATCCCAGCCGGCTATATTTGTTAGAATGTTTCAAACTGCCAGCTCAGAGGCCGGCAAGTCAGGCGGGGAACGTTGCAGTCTGCAGTCACTGGAGCAAGCAAGCCTCATGTTCGCTTCTAACTGCCTGGCTGCCGGCCGCCATCTTAGCTGACAGTTAATTTGCATAAGGATACGCTGATTAGCCAATCGGAAGGGTAGCGGTCGTACGCTAATTACCATTTTTCTCTTTTATTAGTGTAGATATATATATATATATATATATATATATATATATATATATATATACAGTGGAAATGTTGAATGTTTGACTATATTGTCATGAACAGGACATGACTAGACTATGAAATTATTATAATTGGTTTCTAACTTGGAGCCAGGTTAGCAATTTAGAAAATTATATATAAATGATAACTTCTTGGCATTTAACTGACTAACAGTTTTTCTGGAGACTTTTCAAAATGGATGCCCTTAGATAAAATGTGATTTTTTAAATTGTTTTTCCTATTAAGCTACAACATTATTAGCCTGAGTTCTTTGATAATTGGCCCCACCATTCATTCCAGATCATTAACTGTTTTGGGATTTATTCTGACCAAACCAACACTAACCACCATTGTGAATAGACAATGAATAGTATAAGGAAAAAGGAGAATATAAGTTTAAGTCCAAATTCCTGAGAATTTTTAATGAACTTATTTTTTTTAAAATATATTTTATTGATTTCTTACAGAGAGGAAGGGAGAGGGATAGAGAGTTAGAAACATCGATGAGAGAGAAACATCGATCAGCTGCCTCCTGCACATCTCCCACTGGGGATGTGCCCGCAACCCAGGTACATGCCCTTGACCGGAATCGAACCTGGGACCTTTCAGTCTGCAGGCCGACACTCTATCCACTGAGCCAAACCGGTTTCGGCTAATGAACTTATTTTTAAAGTCAGAAAGGTAGTATATGTTTATTATAGACAAACTAGAAACAATGTATAAATGTTTAAAAATTAAAATCTCCATAACTTAAAATTGATGCTCTTTATATTTTAGTACATTGCCTTTTGCTTATTTTTTAGTACTTTTGCACAATCAAAATCATATAATGTACTCAATATGATATCATTTAGGTCACTTAAAATAGTGACATATAAACCAAAACCTTCTTCTTGAATATATTTTATAATTATAAGGTATTATTTAATTCTGTGGATGTTATAATTTTTTCAACAATTTTTTTGGGAGGTGACTTTATTTTCAGACGACTTTTAGTATTATTCATTTATCAGGATATCAGGAAAAAAACAGGTCATTTTTTTAATGAAATTTCAGGCAAAAATGAGAACAGAATCTAACTTTAGAAAGAGATTAATTACCCTTGCACTTGACAGAAACATTTAATAGATTCTTTGGTTTAAGAGAAAAATATGCCCCCGCCAAAGATTAGAATGGAGATGTCAAAATTAAGATTTCTAAACTGCTCTGCAAAATAAAGTAAAAGTGCATTCTAGAGCCTAAAATTTTCCCTGGTACTTTATGAGGTAATGATTGCCCACTTGTTCAGTCTGGTGACAGGATGCAAGTTTCAGGCCAAAGCAGGACAGAGATTTTAGTTACACTGTACTGAGAAGGTTTTGTTTCTTCCAGACACTCTTATTTAGAACAGCTTTCAGAAGAAAATATTCAAAGAAAGTGGTTTTTTTTTATGCAATGTCTAAATAGAAGGAAAAAAAATGACAAGAAAACAATATTCATTTTTGGGGAAACATATTTTTTATCAAAAGTTGTATGGTAATACAAGATAATGTAGACAGTTTTGTTTTAGCAAGAACAATTGTCAAAAGTTTAGCAACTTTGAACATTCATAAATCATTTCAGTTCCCTGAGGCTTTTATAAGTTTTGATTGTTCAAGGATAAGAAAGATCTGGCTCAACTCTAGAGACATTTGGTGTTTTGTATTTTGTTTAGTGTCTGAATGATAGATGTGTGAACATGGGTGGTTACTACAAGTCCCTAATCATGCATTTGGACATATGAATGGGATTTAAAAAATTGTCTCCCATGGGATGGGCATATTCTCATGATGGCAATCCAATAATGGAGTTTCCCAGGATGCCAACTCACTGCTCTATCCCACCCACCTCTGCATAAACAAAAATTGAGGTTGCCCTATGGAAGAGGGGCAAACCTCAGTTTTCTCTCTGAGCCCCTTTTGGGTCTGTGATTTAGCACCAAAGAAAGAGATCCAAATAGTTTTGTATATGCCTGGGTTTTTCTGTCTTTATACATATCCATCCTCCTTCACTCACCACTTCCAACTGTTCTTCAGCCTCTAAGTTTCCTTGATATTCAGACCTCTCAAATGTCACTTATACAAGAAAAACCTGCCTTCCTCATTTAAAAACAAATGTTCCTATTAATTTTTTTTAAGTCAGAGAGTAGATGATCTCCAGTCTTGCAAGCTATCATATTCTCTTTACTTCTACAGCATGAATCAGGGAACATATGCCCAAAGCTTGTCTGCACAGAAATGTTTTCCTTTAGTTTAATTTGTTGGTTTTTGTTGTTGTTGTTAATCCTCAACTGAGGGTATTTTTCCATTGATTTTTAGAGAGAGGGGAAGGGAGGGAGAGAGACAAAGAGAGAGACAGAAACATCAGTGTGAGAGAGACACATCAATCGGTTGCCTCCTGCATGGGCCCCCAACCAGATCCATGCCCTTGACTGGAATTGAACCTGGGATCTTTCAGTCCACAGATCTATAGTCTATCCATGAATCAAACCAGCTAGGGCTCCTTTAGCTTTTCACTGTCGGTTTTTGTACAAAACTCAATAAAGAGTGATTGAATAAATTACTCTCATTTAATTTATTCTCTAGCCCACCAGAGTTGACTGTTCCGATTTTCTTATGCCACCATGTCCATCCTCACATTATATTCATCTATATTTAAATGCATTTCTAATAGCCCTGACTGGTTTGGCTCAGTGGATAGAGTGTCAGCCTGCGGACTGAAGGGTCCCAGTCAAGGGCATGTACCTTGGTTGCGGGCACATCCCCAGTCGGGGGTGTGCAGGAGGCAGCTTATCGATGTTTCTCTCTCATCGATATTTCTAGCTCTCTATCCCTCTCCTTTCCTCTCTGTAAAAAATCAATAAAATATATTTTAAAAAATAAATGTATTTCTAATAAAGAGAATGATATCCACATTTTTAAAACCATGAAAGTTGTGCATAGAATAATTTTGGTATATGTTTTGTTTTCCCAGAATACCTCAAACAGAAAATGTCTTATTCACTCATTTGAATATTGTCTGTTCTAAATAATTAAATGTTTTACCTCTGGTATGCCAGGTTGTATTGAAAGCCATCATTGAGATGTTCAACCTGATAAGAATGCATATAGCAATTGAGGTTATTCCTTTAAGTTACTCTGAAATTCTTGCTTTGGGAGGAGAGACAGTGAGACATCCAGGGGTTACAGGAATATGCTATGACCTAGAAAGATGGGCTGTTTAGATAAGTCTGTCAGCTTTAGAAATGTGTGGTACATCTGCCAGTACAGTAAATACATTCAGTTCCAATTTCCTCACATCATGCATCATTCTGTCTCCATCTCATAAGAATCTTCAACACAATGCTAGAAGTGCCAAGGAAATAATAAAAAGAGTGAGAGGGGAAAACACCCCAACACCCAGCAACAACATAGCAGCCTATAAGTCATTGAAGCCTGTTTGATGAGGGCTTTCATGAGTGCTCCTACAGGCGTGGACGTATCCACCTGGGAGTCTGGGACTTGACACAGTGGTTTATAAGCACAACCAACTCTCTTTGTCATCTTCTTGATCCAAAATAAAAGAATGGAAAAAACCAAATGCACAAAAGGAAAAAAATGATGATTTATGCCATCTTCAGACACCATATCCAATCAGTATCCCAGGAGTGTTAACTAAATAAATATGAAACTTGTTGACAATACCTAGTGAAAAATCTTGAGAACAATTTATCTGGAGATGATAGAGACCTATTCCACAGACCACACTTACTAGAGAACCTATAAACGGCCAAATGATTGACATTCCTTCTGTTTCTTCTAGAGATGGAAGCCCTTATTAAATTTAAAGGGATCAAATGTTAGTCTACTGATTGACACCAAGAACCTGAGTCTGAATATCTTCACCTCTCCCCTGTGTGTGAATATACACAAGCACATACCCACACAGTTATATACAAGGTCATTGCTTTTATTTTTACACTTCTCTATGGAGAGTCGTGAGAAACTGCCATTTTAGTCAAATTTTCTGTTCAGTTAACATACAAAATTTTCCAAAGGCATTGAAAGGTGAGGTGTTTGGTGATTGTTGTTATACGCATGTTCACATCAACAAGAGCAAGACCACTTTACATTCCTCTGTAGAGGCAGGAATTGCAGTGTGCACTGGTTCACGCTTAGTATCTATCTCTTCCAGCACTTCTATTTCCCTGCTGCCTGGAATCATGAGCCAAGAGACTCCTGAAAGCCAAGAGCTTGCTGTTAGCTTGTTATTCATTTTCTTTCTTTTTTTTCTCCATTTTACTTGAATGTGCTTAAACTGTTGCATAGAACAAGCTATTAGTTGTAAAAATGTGAAGACATTTGACCCGGAGTTCTTTAATTTATTTTTCCATATCATAAGGGAGAAGAATAGAAATATTAAAATAAAAAAATTGTTAAACTAGCTCACACAAGTTTGTGTGTGTTTTAACTTTTTAGATTAAGGAAGAGGTCATGAGCAAAATATCTCAACATACTACCTAAATGCGATCAATTCCCTGCAACTAACCTCAACAATAGATCTAACTGGCTAGAGTGAAGAAATAGTATGGGCTGGGACCAGGAAGTGGATTTATCATTTATACTTGAAAAAAATCTAGGCAGTATAATCATTTTATGTTTGAACTTTCCAAAAGTCATAAAGCATCCAGTTTAGCTTTCCAGAAAATACAATCAAAAGCCATGCACAAAAGAAAACCCAAATGATTTAGACAGAATTTCAGGTCTTTTCCATCAGTAACAGAAATTGGACTCACTCACTTTTCACAGCTTTTCAGTGCTCTTGAGATTCCAGCTGTACTCCTTAGGAAAATGAATCATAAAAATTCAGACCTAAAAGTGGACTTAGAAGTCAGCTAGTCCCTTTCTCTACAGCTGGTCAGCAGTGGAACCTGCACTAGACTTCAAGTTCCCTGAATCCTGATCAAGGTCTCTTACCAGGGTGCCTTATTTTTCAATGACATTTGTTTGTATTTTTTGTTTTAAATATTCGTGTCCCTTCTTCATCTCTTGGGTTTGCCTCCCATTATTGAATGTCATGACTCTTTACTAGATGGAATACGCATGGTGTATTTAAGTCTTCATGTGGTGATATCCAAAACATTCAAGACTCCGATGTCCTTAGGAATTTAGGGCATAGTTCTAGTTTGGTTCATTCACATTGAATTTGAATGAGAGTTATGACTGTTTTTTCATTTTCTTGGTGCAAGACTGCTTTCCCAGATAATATTTTGGTCAAATTAATAAGTTTCAGATATTGAGGGGGAGACAGAGCTCCTATTTTCACAGTTTAATTCCATCTTCGAGTCATGCTTCAGGGTCTTTGCTTTTGTCATCTCTCCTTGGAGTGGGTGGCACCTGTACTTGGGTACTTCCCTCATCAAGGTTACATGCCCTAATGCCTATGGCCATAGAGTTTCACATCATACATCAGTGCCAGTCATTGAGGAGGGTCTATTTGACATGCTTATTCAACATGGAAGTCCTTAAAAATGCCAGTGACTAGCAAGGTTATGTTAAAAGTGTACTTTTTCAACTAGCCAAAATGCCCCATAGCCCAGTTAGTTCCTATTACAACTAAATGAATTAAAATATATTTATGAACTTGGTAAATGAAATTTAGCACAGTAAGGAAAAAGGACCAGGATTCGTTTGTAGCACAAAAATTATATCCTTGCTGTTTTAAAATTTGCCTGTGAAACCATGCAATATCTTTGCTCCTCGCTTTTGTTATTCATGATATTTTCTCTACTCATTCCAATCTTAAACATGCCCTGATAAATCTTCTTTCCTCATTTTTGTCTCTCTTGGTCTCAGCTTTCGTGAACTTTCCTTCTCTCACTAGGTAGCTACATGCAGAAGTTCTCTGCCACATGGCACTCTGATGGCTTATAAATTCTGCTCCCCAAGTAAAGCTTTCAGGTCAAGATTCCCAGGCTCCACTCCAGACAAGCAGACAAAGCAGCTGAGTCTTCTGAATATCTGCCCCCACACAGATGACATTCTAAATTCCTAACAGGGTCAGCCGGTTACCAGGAAATGTTTCCCGTCGGTTTTTCTCACTTCCCTCAGTTCCTCCTGATGTTGTTTTTATAGACGAGCCAGATTTTCAGCTTTAGAAACATGTGTGACCTAAAGAAAAGCTGAGCCTGCATTCAATTGCATATCCCACTCTTTCCCTGATCTGACATCTATCCTGACAGCTTGACAGTCATCCCCATTTCCTATTTCCAAAAGAATCTGATCACTGCAACCCAGGGCCAGGCAAGGGTCTGGTTGGGTGTTATATCAGAATTCCTGACCATGTCCCAGAGAAGAGACAGACATAGAATTCTCTATCATCAGGTTTCCTTTTACTTCTCTGCAACTCTCATTCTAACCCATACCAGGAGATTCTGGAAAATTGTTGGCTCTTCCAACAGTAAAACATTTATAAAACATTCCTCCTGGGTAGGCTAAGCATCCTAGATTTCCCCAAGCCACATTTCTTTGGCTACTGTCAATCAATGCCCATGGTAGCCTGTTTTTTTGTTTGTTTTAAAGAAAAGCAATGAATGAAGGAAAGGGATAGGGCAGAATCTGAAACCTGCCAAAGAATGAAGACACTGCTAAGAATTTCTTAATAAGAATAAATTAATGAAAGCAATTCAATGAGTGTTTTTCTGTATGTCACCATTGATGAGGTTTTATGGGTGTGATATCATAATTTGGCTGTCTTTGACCTGCCCCTCCTGGCCATTCTAAATTCTGCAGACATTATGCAGATATCTTGCCAGCTAAGAGAACTGAATGCCAAAGGCATGCTTTATTTGGGCAGAAATCAAAGGCCCTGTGGTTTAAGGAAAGGCAGGCACAGTTACTTTTCCCAGCTCCACATTGCTCAGCTGTGACTAGAATCTGTTTGTAAATATAGCTAGAATTTGAACTAGTCTTCCCCCAAAGACAAATGAATTTCTAAGCATGTTTGTACTTGCAAATGCATAGTGTTATACACTTCATGCCATCTTAATCCCTATTAAACTAATCTGAAGTCATGTCAGGCCAGCCTTCCACAGTCAAATGAATTAGACATTCCAATTGATCAAATATAGGAAAAGACTAAGCACTTTTCCTGTCTGGCATCCATGCTTTTAAAGCATAATTTTTACACCAATATTTGTTCTTTTCCATTCTTTGGGAGTTTAGCATATTCACAAATGAAATTTGTTCCTTGTGAATGATGACAACAAAAATAAGGCAGAGTCAGATTTATATAATTTTTAAATACTTAGGAAAATAAAAATATTATAAAACACTTAACTGGGTTTTAAAGAACTAAGGATATCTCATGAAAAAAAATTGGAAAACATTCAACTTAAAGCAATTTGGCATCTACCCCTGTATTTTCCTTTATTCTTCCTATGCAGGACAATGGAAATCTGCAGGGATTTGGCAAGATCAGTGGTGAGTGAATCCAAATAATACAGTATTTTTACAGTAGTCCCTTTGTGTTTTGTTTTGCCTTGACTGTTTCCCTATATGTTGATGCCAGCACAAAGGACAAGTCAAAACCCATTTATTAGTGTCACAAGCTACAAATGCCATTACCCATGATGGAAGGTGTGTCAAAGCAACATGCACCTCACCATATTTCAAATTAAAAAAAAATTATTGGACTTTTATTTAAAAGAATATTGTCCTCATCTCTGACTTATATTAGTTCCTGCCACCTGATATTTTTTTTTTTGGCCTCCAACCTCTAAGCTCTCTTCCCTTTAGCCAGTTCAATCTGCTAATAAAATATTTAACCGCTGCATCACCACCTTGTCCCTAGTCCACTCATGAGGATTCTACTGGCTTTCCAATTAAAACCATATTTTTGTGAATCTCATGTATATATTCATTGTGGCCAACTTCATTCCCTAACTTATTTCTAACCCCCCTTTTTACCATTTGTCTTTCTTTTCCACACTTATTCTCAAAGGAAAGCTTTCATACATTATTATGAGTTTCGTTATTAACTTTCCAGATTGTAAGATCTTTGAAATAACTGGGCAAACCAGGAAATATGGACAATCAAAACTCTTTGGGGATTGAGCAAAGGAGGAAGTGTCAGCAATCAATAATTTGAAGAGCCAAAGAAAATTATTTTAAGATAATTGTTAAATTCACAGTCTACCCCTCCCTGGAAAAAAGTCATGAAATGGTTAAAGCACAAAACCCAAAGCTGCCAATGACAGCTTTAACAACCCTGCTGCTGACAAAGCAGCTGCTGAGTAGTGGAACCTAGAAAGTGCCTGAAGAAAATGGTATTTTACACATTTTACGTGGTACTGGAAGCCCTATTGAGGTGGCACTCAGCATAGAAGTTCTATTCTTGCATAAAGTTAAGAAGATATTTGAAGTCCCTTCTATCACTTCTGTGTGCAGACCAAGAAGATGTTCCCAAGCAGCATTGCCAGACATATTTGGCAGGGCAGGCTCTGGAGAAAAGCTGGACTTTCATTGATGAAAATTCTGTACTTAACAGCCTGATTCTGAAGCAATTATTGACAGATGCTTAAGCTTCTCAGCAGTGGATCTATCAGGCAGAGCACATGGAAAGGGTGAGGGTAGATCTGGGTGGGACATAATTTATCAAAGACCTAGAAAAGGATGAGTGAATGGCAGGACAGGGAAAGGAAAAGTCTGCTGCAGAGCCTAGCAGATATCCCTCCCTTTGCCAGTCCTATCTACACAATATTTTGGTAAAGAGAGCTGGCATTTAACAAGGGAATTGTATGTTTATTTATTATTTGAAGTTGTAAAAAAGTTTTTTAATAAGTCATGTAGGGTTCTTTCTATATGCTGGTTCAGATTTCAACTTCTTGCTTTTATTACCCCTCCAAAGTCCATTTTTAAGTTATCTCCTTGACTCTGTTTAAAATGAATGAGAGAATAAACTACTTGAATTCAAAATTCTGACTCTGCTGCTTATAACCTATATGATCTTCTACAAGTAATTGAAGCTTTATAAGCCTCAGATTCCATAAAATTGAGGTAATAATAGAGTCCACCTCATATGGTTGTTTGAGGAGTAAATGACATAAAATATGTAAATTTCCAAGTACCATGCCTAGAACAAAAGTATGTGTTCATTCATTGGTGTGACAGATATTTATTGAGTCTTTTCTACAAGCTAGATACTGGGCTAGGAACTGAGTCTGCAGTAATGGACCAGACATGCTCTCTGACTTGACAGTGCCTGTTAATTAGAGATGGTAATTGTAGCTTTGAAGAGAGATGATGTTTCCTAGGGAGACGACCTAACATCAGTAGAAAAGAGAACTTAAGTTTTTGCACTATGAAGATAAGCAGTCATTTGAAAAGTCTGGAACTTGAGCTGGCTTTATGGGCGTGTGACTTAGAGAGTCACAGGGGGGCCTAGTAGTCAGAAGGGCCCCATGCCTGGTTTTATGCTCTATGGTCATGATCTTGAAATGCTTACCAATTTTGTCTTTGAACTTGTGTTTGGAAACAGGTCTGATAGGACAATGTGGCATACGCGTAAGCAAAGGAGATAAGCTCAATACATCTTTTGCCATTCCTTGCTGCCCCATTCACATATAGTGTTTGTAATGCCCCATGAACACAGAATTCTTGTGGACTTACAGTGTATAGGAGTTCAGTGAGACTCAAAGCAAATGCAAGTTAAGTATATAATGTTTTCAACTGAGTAAGCTGACAGCCCGTTTAGGCCATGCTCTCTGTTGGAACCAGATTTTATTTTTGTTTTCAAATACAAGCAAAGTTTATTTAGAAAGTCACAGAGGTAGAAGAAGTGAGCCATGGAAGAAGTGAACCAGCTGGGCTATGTGGGTTTAGGAAACAAGTTACAGAGGCAGAAGAAAGGCAAAGAAAACACACCTGGAAGAAGGAGAAAGGGAAAGACTCGGGTGTGCTCCAGAGAGTGAAAACTTATTCTGGGTCCCTGGTCTTGAGGGGTTTTAACTGAAGGTGTCAAGGGAGGAACTCAATAGAATATTCATCAGCTTTCCAGATGTGTCCCCTCAAGGTTGTGATTGGTCAGTGCCAGAGTAGGGAGTCATTAGTCAATGCAACTGATCCTGATGTCAGCTATGGTGCTGCTGTTTTTCTGGGCCTAGAGCTGAAATACAACTGAGGCCTAGATGTTATCTTTAGGGCTAATGCTTAAGGCAATGGTCATGCAAGGGCTTCTATGGGGGTCCTATGAGGTTATCCTCTGGCCCCCTGTTTCTTCCCTTAGGGCAGTGGTTCTCAACCTTCCTAATGCCGTGACCCTTTTATACAGTTCCTCATGTTGTGGTGACCCCCAACCATAAAATTATTTTTGTTACTACTTCATAACTGTAATTTTGCTACTGTAATGTAAATATCTAATATGCAGGATGTATTTTCATTATTACAAATTGAACATAATTAAAGCATAGTGATTAATCACAAAAACAATATGTAATTATATATATGTTTTCTGATGGTCTTAGGCGACCCCTGTGAAAGGGTCCTTCGACCCCCAAAGGGGTCGCGACCCACAGGTTGAGAACTGCTGCCTTAGGGGGTCTACTGCCAGGGGAGGAAAGGTCAGGGTAGGGTCCAAACTGAATTACCAATGATATGAAAGGTCAAGGGGTCTAAACCACATGGCCAGAATTTGCTTCAAATACGGAAGAAGGCAGTGCTATTCTAGGAAACATAAATAGCCAAGGCACCTTATCAATCTTTTCTTACTTGTATTGTTTCCTTGTATTAGCCAACCATTTAGGCTGAAAATGATGGCATAGCAGGAAAGGGAAAGATGGCTCCTTTTCCTTTCAGTCCTTCCTTATTCATAGAACGTGATTATATCACAAAGTAAGAAAAAAGATCAGTTGAGTTAGTTGTGTGCATCATTTCTACTATCTGGTAAGTACAAAATACATATGCAAATACAAACCACAAAACAAGACCTGTGTAAATTCAGTGATATGACTTCAAAATGCCTTTAAAACTGGAATTGGTTAATATAAAGGTGAACAGTAATATTCTTACTAATGATGTTAAGTTTTAATTTTTTTCTCTACCTAGGAAAACATTGAATAACAAATAAAAAGGGCCATGACAAATTGAGAGGGAGTCTGGGGGGAAAATGCAAAAACTTTATATTGGAATTTTTTTAATGGCACTTTCTTTTTTTTTTTTTTTGCTGCTTTTGAACAAGGGGCCCCAGGTCAAACTTATATAGAAAAGATGGTCACCAACTATTTGAAAATTATATAGGCAATCTACAAAGTTCAGTACTCAGTAGAGTTTGGTGTGGACAGGCCTAAAACTTTAATTAATTAAAACATCTCCAGAATAGTTGAAAGGGAATTTATGCCACATTTGAGAAAAGTGAAAATGACAAAGTAATCAACTCATCTAATTAGTTGACATGTGTTTCTTGAGAAGTTGCATCTTTTTTATTAAAAGCAAGCAAAAATATGCAGTAGTCTATACAAATGCTAATAACCTAAATAATAAAAATGAGTTTGTTTAAATGATGGGCAGCACAACAAAGTCTTAAAATAACTTGTTACTAAAGACTTGATATATGAGAGGACCCAGTTAGACCTGTTGCTATTTATTTACAAACTCTAAAGGAAGATCAGTAAAAGTTACATGTAAAGCACACTTCTTATTTGCATCATTGATGTTTTCCAACATCTGAGATGTTTTATTCCAGGGTGCATGTGACTATTCCTCATTTTTTACAAGAAAAAATGTATAATGTCCACCTCTTTTGGTGAAGATTGATTGGGGTAATTTAATAGGACAACAGAGTTTTATGGAGTTCTGCATGAGAAAGTCAGCAGGTTTACCCTCTGGCCAAGTGACTCACTTGTCACACCAGCCTTGCAGCACTGTGATCCTCTTTCAGGAATAAATGCATGCAAATATTTGCTACCAGGATGACCATTGGCACATTATTTTTTTTCAATAAATGAATATATTAATAAATATTTAAAAAGGTGATCAATTAAACAAATACTGGTCTATCCATAAAATGGAATTCTATATCTATAAAAATGGCATTGTAGATCATACAAAAGATATAATAGGAATATTTACTGATTTCAAAAGATTTTATGCTATGTTGAAAGTAAAGAGTACCTTAGTCAACATTATTTATTGTATGAGCATATTTTAAAAAATATACAATAATTTCATTGAAAGACAAAAACAAAACAAGGCTAAGTATATATGCCTGCCCAAGTGTAAACAGATTATCACTTACGATAGTGTGATTAATGTGTATTTTCTTTTTTGCTTTTATATATCTTCTAAATTGTACACCATAAACAAATTTTAGCTTTATAATTTTTCCAAAGAATAAAAAAAAGTATTTTATATTTGAAAAATATCAACAAATTGCCTTGGTATAGTTTCCAAGGGCTACATATTTTTCAGGGTTTTTTTTTTTTTTTACAAAGACTACAATTGCAAATATTAAATCCACAGTGGCATAGAGTTTCCTGCAGGAGTTGCAAGCTTGAATACCTATATGGGCTAGACAAAGATAGTAAGTGATGAATGTGGAGAACTAAAGAGAATGTGCCCTTTCAAAAAGCATTTGAATAGTAGCCCACTATGCCACCCCCAAATTTGCCATTTCGGCATAAGGATTATTTGAGGTGAAGGTAGTTAAAAAGAAATAGATACAAAAAAGCTCCCCTTATTTTCCTGAAACTAGGAAGGACAGAAGTTAATCACTAGAGATAACTCTAGATCCTTATCATCCTAGGGACAGCACCAGATGAATCTACATAACAACATTTACCAACTAACTCTTACCTTCCATTAGTTTCCTCATATACTTACCTTCTCACAATGTTGCCACCCTAGAAAAACTTAGTCTTTTTCCTTTGTCTTATCCCTTTCACTTCTCTAAAAATTAATCGTTCTTTGTAAACCCCAGTTTTAACCACCCCTTTGAGTTACTCATCACTGAGTATGTATGTATGTACTCCCATGTCTACCTATGATGTGCATGTTAATGAACTTGTTTATTTTTCTCTTATTAGTGTCTTTTGTCAGTCTAATTTACAGGGTTTCAGCCAATGAATCTAAGATGGGGAGGGGAAAAAGAAAAGTCTTCCTTTTCTACATATTCAAATTCAAATGTTGCTAAAATACTGAAGACTAAAACAAATCTCTCATCTATACTGCTAATTCTCTCATCTTCAAAAATAAGTATTGACCCACTTTCCCATTCAGCTCCTTTTCTATATTTCTGCTCCTTTTGCTTTCCTATAAAGAATTTTCATACTTTTTGATTTCCAAAAGCATATGACAAAGTTGATCAGTCTTTCTTGAAACATTTTTTCCATGACTTCCTAAGTGTTTCCTCCTACCTCATTGGCCATTACTGACTGATTCCTTATAGCAGTGATTTTCAACCATTTTCATCTAGTGGCACATAAAGTAATTACTAAAATTCTGTGGCAAATCAAAAATTATATATTTTGCTGATATGACAAAAATATAGTGTAATTTTGATTCATTCACACTGACAGCTATTGTGGTGCACTGGTGTGCAACAGCACACGGTTGAAAATTGTGGCTTTGTAGGTTTCTCCTCTTTTGGCTTTATAATGAAGCACCCCAGTGCTCAGTCTTCAGACCACTTTTCTATATTAACATTCTGTCTCTTTTTAAAGTTTCCCAGCATCATGGCTAAAAAACCCAGAGGCTACAAGAGTTCAATCTCCAGATAATTCTTTTACCTGAACTCTAGTTTCTATATCCAATTGCCTATGTAACACCTCTACCTGCCTATCTAATGAATGTCTCAAGCTTACCCTGTGCCAAAGTAAACTCCTAATTTTGATGCCTTGCAGTTAATAGCTACTCTATTATTCCAGTTGTCCAGACCAATAAAAGTTGGAGTAGTTTTGATTTGCATCTCTCAGATGATAAGTGACTTTGAACATGTTTTCATATGTCTCTTGGCCTTCTGAATGTCCTCTTTCGAAAAGTATCTATTTAGGTCCATTGCCTATTTTTTTGGATTGGGTTGTTTATTTTCTTTTGTTAAGTTGTATAAGTTCCCTGTAAATGTTGGAGATTAAACCCTTATCAGAGATAACATTGGCAAATTTGTTCTCCCATGCAGTGGGCTTTCTTGTTGTTTTGTTGATGGTTTCTTTTCAGTGCAGAAGCTTTTTATTTTGATGTAGTCCCATTTGTTTATTTTCTCTTTAGTTCCATTGCCCAAGGACAGTGATGGCGAACCTTTTGGGCTCGGCGTGTCAGCATTTTGAAAAACCCTAACTTAACTCTGGTGCCATGTCACATATAGAAATTTTTTGATATTTGCAACCATAGTAAAACAAAGACTTATATTTTTGATATTTATGTTATATATTTAAATGCCATTTAACAAAGAAAAATCAACCAAAAAAATGAGTTCGCGTGTCACCTCTGATATGCGTGTCATAGGTTCGCCATCACTGCCCTAGGAGCTGTATCGGTGAAGATATTGCTTCAGCATATGTCTGAGATTTTGGTGCGTGTGGATTCCTCTAGTATTTTTATAGTTTCCTGTCTTATGTTTAAGTCCTTTATCCATTTTGAGTTTATTTTTCTATATGGTATAAGTTGGTGGTCTAGTTTCATTTTTTTGCATGTATCTGTCCAATTTTCCCAACACCATTTATTAAAGAGACTGTCTTGACTCCATTGTATGCTCTTGCCTCCTTTGTCAGATATTAATTGAGCATAGTGGTTTGGGTCGATTTCTGGGTTCTCTATTCCATTCCATTGGTCTATATGTCTGTTCTTGTGCCAGTACCAGGCAGTTTTGAGAACAGTGGCTTTGTAATACAGCTTGATATCTGGTATTGAGATTCCTCCTACTTTGTTCTTCTTTCTCAGGATTGCTGCAGCTATTCGGGGTCTTTTTTTATTCCAGATGAATTTTTGGAGTTTGTTCTAGGTCTTTGAAATATGCTGTCACTAATCATCGGAGAGATGCAAATCAAAACGACAATTAGGTACCATTTCACACCTGTCAGAATGACTATCATCAACAAATCAACAAATGATAAGTGCTGGCAAGGATGCGGAGAAAAAGGAACACTCGTGCACTGATGGTGGGAATGCAGACTGATGTAGCCACTGTGGAAAACAGTATTGAGTTTCCTCAAAAAGCTAAAAATGGAACTTCTATTTGACCCAGGGATACCACTTCTAGGAATATATCTCAAGAAACTAGAAACACCAATCAGAAAGGATATATGCACCCCTATGTTCATAGCAGCACAATTTACAATAGCTAAGATTTGGAAACAGCCTAAGTGCCCATCAGCAGATGAGTGGATTAAAAAACTGTGGTACATCTACACAATGGAATACTATGCTGTGGAAAAAAAAAAAAAAAAAAAAGGAGTTCTTACCATTTGCAACAGCATGGATGGACCTGGAGAGCATTATGCTAAATGAAATAAGTCAGTTGGAGAAAGAGAAATATCACATATTTCTATTTGGAGTGAGAAATATCTCTCATTTGTGGAATATAATGAACAATATAAACTGATGAACAAAAACAGATCCAGAGAAGCATGGATCAGACTGTCAAACCTCAGAGGGAAGGCAGGGGAGGGTGGGGGTAAGAGGGAGAGATCAACCAAAGGACTTGTATGCATGCATATAAGCCTAACCAATGGACACAGACACTAGGGGAGTGAGGGCATGAGCGGGGGGGTGGGCAATGTGGGGATAAGGACACATGTGTAATACCTTAATCAATAAAGAAAAAAAAATTGGAGTAGTTCTCTGTCTCACACTCTATCCCCAATTCATCTGAAAATCTTATTGTCTCTCTCTTTAATATATATATTTTTTCCAGCTTTTTAATTTCTCTATTGCTGCCACCCTGGTCCAAGCCACTGTGGTCCCTCACTTGAATTGTTGAAATAGTCTCCTAACTGATCATTCAACTTGACATAGCTCACACTTGAGTCTTTTCTCAACTCAGCATGTTACTTATCTGCTTGAAACCTCCACTCTCTCCCTGTTTCAGACAGAATAAAAGCCTCTCTTATCTTTCCCTCTTACACTGCCCCTTTGTTCACTCTACTCTGTCATCCTGACCACCTTGCTGTTCTTTGAAACCATTAGGTATGGCCCTGCCTCAGGGATTTTGCTCTATCTCTTATACATGAAATATTCTTACCTCAGATTCTCACATGGCTTACTCCCATACTTCCTTCAAGTCTTTGACCAAATATTGCCTTTTCAGTAAGGTCTGTCGTGCCCATGTAAATTAAAATTTTACATACATAGCCCCCAGCACTCTGCATTCTTGTTACCCTCTTTTATTACTCTTTATTGTGCTGTTAATCTTCTCATATATCTTACATTTTTCTTACTTATTGCCTTGCTCCCCCTCTAGAATATGAAGTCAATGAGGATAAAAATTTGTGTCTGTTTGGTTCAGTACTTTACCTTAGAGCCTGGAGCAGTGCCTGATACATATTTTTTAGCATAAAAGTATTCAAAAAAACCTTAATGAATGAAATAATTAGCTTACCAATTTGTGATACTTTAACTACTGTATATTCTATCTCCTGATTCAAACTTTCAGCTTCTTAATTTTAAAAAAGGGATATTTTCTCACATTTCTTTGTATCTCTACACCAGTGGTTCCCAACCTTTTTTTGGACATGTCCCACCTAAGCATCTCTAAAATCCTGATGCCCCCTCCCCGTGACATATAATTCTTACTATTAAAAAAGTGAGCTCTCTGTGCCACTTGGCTGCTGCGTCAGTAAGGAGGGTAGGGGAGCCAAGCCCGGGCTTGAATAAAGACTCTTATGCTTTTGCATTGGAAAAAAAAATGTGAACTCCTATTCATGTGGAGGAAGCCTAAAAGACCATTAACTTGGTCTAAACCAGCTTCCAAAGAACATGTTATCCATGAAAGAGAAAAATAAAAGAACGAAAGGACAATTGAAGTACTGAGGAATAAATCACTAAGAAATTGTTAAAAAATAATAATATGAAGTGATATGAAAAAAATAGCAAATAAAGTTTCAAAACATATAATATAGAACTCAAATGCATAAATACGTCACAACATATATTTATATACTTTATATGAGCCCCCCTAGAACCATAAGAAATGCAAAAATTCACTGTTAATAACTCATTCTCTAATTGCCCCCTTTAAAAATCAAATTGCGCCCCCCCCCATGGGCCATGTGCCCTATGTTGGGAACCACTGCTCTGCACACAGTACCATGGAGATCATAGACTTTACTAAGGGATATGTTGATGAGAATGACAGTGGAGATAATGCTGAAAGACAGAGTGAAACAATGTTTCATGAGAGCAAAACAACATGAGATTGCAGTTGGCAAAATTCCATTCTTAAATAATATGCATGTAATAATAGAACTAGAAATATTTGATGGGGTTGGGAAGGCTTTAGAATTTATCTTAGTAGTTATAATAGGGCATTTTAAATTGGAAGTAAAGTAGGTGACTGCTTCCTGTCAAAGCAAAAGTAAAGGGAAGATACTTGGCTTCCTAAGCAGTAAATAGAAACCAATAAAGCTAATAGCCCTGTATGAATCACTTCTTCAGTTTCCAATTTCCAAAAGTGTTTCAAAGAATATTGCCGATTGGGTGTTTGGAGCTCAGTAAACATCTGAATCTCCATTATTTGGCTAATTCTCCCAGCTGTATTACTAATGTCCACTATCATTTCTCACCTGAATTGTTACAATAGATGGGTGATTTTGGGAGTAGTAATTTAGTTTTCAGGATAATAGTTTTGTTCCTGGAAAATCAAACAGAGCTATTAATAAATGTTAAAGAAATTAAAGTTTAACAAAGTTGCAAAATCATGTGTATGGTATGAGTCTGTCTTTGGTTTCATATACATGAAAAGGCATGGAAAGACAAAACCCCAACTGATAATAATGATGTTGTGGTGATGGGGTAAGGAAAATATTTAGAAGAGAGGGATAAAGGTTTTTTTACTTTTTACTTATATACAGGATGAAATGTCTACACATTTTAACAGCTGATAGCTCAATTTAGAAAATGAAATGTATTTTAATAAGCACTGCCTTTATAATTATTCAAAGTGTGTGTATATATTTTTGGGGATACCCAATATGTCCAAAATTTTTAAGGTTTTAACAAGTAGCATGTGTTACCTTCGTAATTGACAGTAAAATAAAGTAAATATGTCAGAGCCACTCATAAAGAGTGCTCTAAGCACCCACAGTGAGTCAGGAATGTGGTCTCACAGGTTGGGACACCTTGAGCTCAAGTCAGGAAAAAAAAGCTAATGAAGCCATGTTCTTAGAATTCAGTTCTTTGTTGTAGCATTTTTAGTGGACATTGACCATGGTGGTGGGAATTTAAAACTTTGACACTTTCTGAACCAGGGTTATCACAGCCAGGTGGGGCAGGTGATAAATGCTGTTGTGGCAACTTTGCTGTCTTTTTATCTGCCTCCAAAGCTGATGCCTCTGAAGTTGAGTCCTCCTGTGTTTGCCTCAGCTCCTAATTAGATCCCTGTGACATAAGTGTCTCCTACAGATGGTGTAGTGACTTGAATTGTGGTCCCCACAAATATGTATCTCCGTCCTAATCCCTGTAATTTGTGAATGTTATTTTATGTGGCAAAAAAATGTGATTAAGAATCTTGAGAGAAGGAGCACAGTTGGAATTACATTGGTGAGCCCTAAATACAATCCATGTATTCTTATAAGAAAGAATCAGGGGAGTTTGTGAGATAAGCATGCAGAGAAGAAGACAACAACAGAGGAAGAGCTGATATAAAAGTGGAGGTAGGGATTAGAGTGATGCAACCACAAGCCAAGGAAGCCAAATCAAAATAGTTACCATGTATATTTAGATGCTGTAGTGGGCTAAATAGCATCCTCTCAAATTCATATCAACCTGGAACCCTAGAATGTGGCTTTATTCAGAAATAGGGTCTTTGCAGAGGTACTTACGGTTAGCATTGAGATGGGATCATACTGCATTCTCATATCCAATGAGAATATCTTTCTAAGATACAGAAAAGGATATGCAGAGACAGAGAAAAAGGTCTTGTGAAGGTAGAGGTAGGCAGAGAATGGAGTGATGCACCTCAGTTACAAGCTAGGGAAGCTGGTCCTTCCCTAAAACTTGCAAAGGGAGCATGGCCCTGCCTTCACCTTGGTTTTAGACGTCTGACCTCCAGAACTGTGATAAAGTTCTGTTTTAAGCCACCAAGTTAGTGGTAATTCGTTACAGCAGCCACAGAAAACTAATGCAGATGCATAGTGGAGAATTACAGAAGCAAATACCATGCCATCAAATGCTCAGTTCCAAGTCCCAGATTAAAGAAATAAATTACTACTGTCTTCCATGCATTGAGCATAACCAAAGGCCACGGACAACTGAATAGTGAATTGAAGTGTCCAAAATTCTCTGAGATTCTCAAGCCCTTGTGTTTTCCCATTTCTAGAGCTTACCCACATTCTTTGGCATAGTCTCATTCATCCATCTTCAAAGCCAGCAATGTTGAACTGAGTCCTCATGTGCACATCTTTTGGGTTTCCTCTCTTCAGCCTCCCTCTTGCATTTATAAGGACCCTCATGATCACATTAGGTCACATGGGTAATCCAGGCTAATGTCCCTATTTTATGAAATTTGAATCTGATTGGCAACCTTAATCCCATCTACACCCTTAGTTCCATATACAACCTAATTCTTTATAGCCAGGCAACCTAACATATTCAGAGATTCAGTGAATTAGGATGTAGATATCCTTAGGGGTCATTACTCTGCCAACACAATTAGCATACAATTTTCAAATGTTTTGTGGGTTTGCCATTTTTGCATGACTTTATTTTCTGTAGGAATATTACCCTCCTTATCTCTTGTTTAATAATCATATGGGGTCCAACCATAATCCTTTTATGTAAAAAAGTTTTTGCAAAGGAGGTGTAGGCCAGAGAACTCTTCTAGGTTCCTGGTTCCAGAGCTTCCTCTCTGTTGTTTTCATACAAAAACTATATGATCTAGTCCATTTTGAGATCTGCCTCTTCCCTCACCTTGTTCTGGCCTGTCTAGTCCTTTGGCCCCACTTTCTCTATCCTACTCAGTTTCAATTCCAATCCAAGCAGTTTTTCCTCAGTGCAGGGCTTTGTCTGGGAAGATAGATTTATCTTGATAATACTGAGTTTAATGGCCTCCAGCACCATTAGAATTGGTAGTAACACAATCCATTGTACTCACCTTCAAATTGAATACTGCAAAAACCTGTCATAGTTTTTTTTACTGTTATTCACAAATTAGCCCAGTGCTCACCATTCTCAGAACGAGCAGAATCCCAGTAATCTTTCTGTTTCTCTCCACACAGATATGGACACAACATATTGTAAATTGTTGGTGGTTTGTCACCACTCACATTTGGAGATTTGGGAAGATGCTTTTTCATATAGTTTTGTATGTGGTCTTTGGTTATGCTATAGTCATTGCTTTGTTTATTTTAATGGGTAGGCTGAGTGATTCCAAAGCTATGCCACTGTGATCTTAGATTCCTCTCTCCCTTTTAGGGATATCAGCAGAACTAGGAACTAGGTACAGCAGGTCCAAACTCCCTGTGAGCAATACATGGTAGCTCTGTAGTTTATGCCTATTGGGATGAGGAGAGAATGGTATCTGTTACTAGGGAGCTTCTATTTCTTTATCTCTGTCTCTTTTCTTTAAGGGGTGCACATTAAGGTAGGAGAACAAGAGTTGGCAGTTGTGGAGAGACAAACAGTTCATTCAGAAGGGATGCTTATCTGGTGTAACCTTCCCTCTTTCCCACCAAAGGAGTTCTTACCCCAGTTCATAGCTTGGATTCGTTCATCAATTTGTTAATTGTTCATTTATTAGATATTTATAATTTACCTCCTATGTGCTAGGTTTATTCTAAGACATACAAAAATGACTGAAACTTGGACCCAACTCTCAAATGTCTTAAGTCTAATGTGGAAGATAAAATGATTCTACAAATAACTGTAATATAAAAGCTATAAAGGTATGTCCTTAGAAGAGAGGGCTAATTAATAATAATAATAAAGCCAAAAGAAATAGCAAAATAACATTTTTCTCTACCTCATTTCCATCTGAATTGTCCCAATAACTCAAGGATTTACTTTTAGGTAGACCAGGAAGCCTTGGTTTTCAACTGCCTCCAAAGAGGGGACATGATGGCTTTGTTCATTCATAGGGATGTGCAGAATGGAGAATTTGTCCCTCAAGGAGTGCCTGTTTAACAGCAATTACTATGTGATTAATTCCAACATTCTGGCAAGAAAGGAAAACCAAAAATATTTATAATGAAGTTACTCAGTTTCAGAAAATGGAATTATTACAAAATATGGGCTTTTCTTTAGGGAAAATAAAAACCTGAAAGAAATAGTTTTGCAAGTAAATAACCATGAAGAAGCCTGGAGACTGTTTAAGAACAGCTGATTGGAAACTCAGGAAAAATGTTTGCCTCAGCCCAAAAAGAACAGGCATTTGAAAATAAACACTAAATGCCTAAGTGGCAGAGGAAAGAAGCTATTTTAAAAAAGGAGGGAGTGGGTGAAGGAATCTTTATAGGGAGGAAAAGAATTTTCCAGGAAGAAGAGTGGGAATCCTTTAAATGTGATACGTCAAATTTACACAAAATTATACAGGTCAAAACTGCTTACCTACTTGAAAGAGAGTTCAAGACCAAACACAAAAGTCTTCAAAGAAGGAAATAAAGCCCATACAGTATTAATGGAACTACTTGAGATCCCAGGTTTAAAAAAATTGTACTCAAGCACATGAAGGCAGTAGCAAAAAAAAATTTGTCATAGTATTTATTGAAAAAAGTAGATCTTATGGAACTTTCCCATTTTATTTTATTTTTTAATAGTCTGAAGAATTTTATAGATTAATGCATGTTATAAATGTTTCTAAGGGGACATTGTATATATAGCATATACTTTAATTTTATTTATATTTTATTTTTTAATATATTTTTTGTTGATAGTATTACAGATATCTCCATTTTCTCCCCCTCCCCCTTCTGCATTCAACCCCAACCCCCTAGGTCTTCACCACCCTATTTACTGTGTATTTTAAACAGAGAATCTATGCCAGTTAGCTTTTGCTGCCTAACAAAGTACTCCAAAGCTTAGCTGCTTAAAACAATTATTTAATAGACTAGAGCCCGTGCACAAAAATTTGTGCACTCGCGGGG
>NW_005871049.1:17924110-18014223 GCF_000147115.1 Myotis lucifugus | reverse complement strand
GCCCAAATCTGAACTACTTCCCTAGTGAAGAGACGCCCTGACCAGCCAGATGGGAGCTCCTGCAATGAGCGTCTGCCCCCTGGTGGTCAGTGTGTGTCAATAGTGACCAGTCATTTCCAGTCCTGCTGTTAGGATCAGTTTGCATATTACCCTTTTATTATATAGGATAGAGGCCTTGTGCACGGGTGGGGCCGGCTGGTTTGCCCTGAAGGGTGTCCGGGTCAGGGTGGGGGTCCCGCTTGGGTGCATGGCCAGCCTGGATGAGGGGATGATGGCTGTTTGCAGCTGGTCACACCTCCTTCAGGGTGGGGGTCCCCACTGGGGTGCCTGGCCAGTCTAGGTGAGGGGCTGAGGGCCGTTTTCAGGCTGGCGGGTGACTGAAGCTCCCCACCTCTCCTTTTTTTCTTTTTTTTCATTCTGGGATTTATTTACCTTCTATGGCTGTCACTGGAGCTGAGAGCCAGCTTTAGCTCTGAGGCTCGGCTCCAGCTCTTAGACCTCGGCTGCTGAAAGCAGGTATCTGGGTTTGTTTGGCTTCTATAATTGAAACACTGTTGCAACTCCAGCTCTGAGGCTCGGCTGGCTGAAAGCAGGTTTCTGGGGTTTGTTTAGCTTCTATAATTGCAACATTGTTTCTTAGAGTGCAGCTCAGAGGCCAGCAGTGGCAGGCAGGGAACCTTGGCTTCCTCCATCACTGGAGCAAGCAAGCCTCCTGTTCGCTTCAGCTGCCTGGCTGCCGGCCGCCATCTTGGTTGGCAGTTAATTTGCATATCGCCCTGATTAGCCAATGGGAAGCGTGTCGGAGGTATGGTTAATTACCATGTTTGTCTATTATTAGATAGGATTATGAATCAGTGGGTTGGCAGTTTGGGCTGGGATCAGTTGGGCAGCTCTATGGGTCTTCTCTGTGTCTCACTCATGTGGCTACAGTGGATGGTCAGAATGGCCTCACTCACCAGTCTGTAAACCCTCAGTTTCTCCTCCCTGGTTCTCCTTCATGTGATCTCTCTAGCAGGCTAGCTCAGGATTGTCATATCCTTGTTTGAGGATGACATGTGCAGCCACAGAGAGCAATTCCTAATGTGCAAACATTTATGAACCTGGGTTTGGCTTTTATTTTCCTCATTTCCCATTACCCAAAGCAAGTTGTTTGGCTATGCCAAGATTCAAAGGAGCAAGATATGCCAAGATTCTTAGAATGGCAGTTACCATACAGAGAGATGTGTATATAAAGATAGAATTATTGTGGCCATTTCTGTAAACAATCTACCACAGTTTGCCCTCTGGCTACAAAATAAACTTTCTTCCCACATGCAAAATACATTCTCTCTCTTCCCCCCAAATTATATCTTATTATGGTATCAAGCTTGAAGTACAGGATCTTTATCTAAACCCAGCTAGGGATGAGGGTCTTCAGGTTCAGCTTCTCGGGTATGGCTCCTTTTTATCCAAACATTTATACATTAAAATTATTCATCTACTTTACACACACACACAACATATAATAGTGAGAAGGGACAAGTAACACTAATAGATACTCCCACGCAAAATGGGAAGAACAGAAGTACAGAGCAGTCACACTGGTTTACAGTCATGAAATCTTGTCAAGCAAATATTAACAAGGCCTCTACTTCTAGAGCAGGGAGTGGTTCTTAGTTGGGGACCAATTATAATCCCCAGGAATGGTTCCCAAGTCCATTGTTCTGTATGGCTCTTAGCTATGACCTCTAGAAGCCTGAGTCCTATTCATAGACAGTTGGGGCCCAGAAGCCTCTTTTGGTTTTGAACTGTTTCTGTTATTTTCAGCCAAACCTTGCAGTGCTTTCATCAAGCTTTAGAAGTTCCCCCAGGAAGCAGAATAGAGTCCTCTCCATACCCAAAAGCTATATCCACAAATTCGTTAGAAGTAGACACTGTCTATTTGAGCTGTCTGTGGAACTGATAGGGGAAAGTACTATTAACATTACTAAAACATCTTTTGTTCAAGTCTGTTAGGCACTACCTTAAACCTTCCAGAGGACTTTTAAAAGGATCTGTTAGCCATAGCCTCAATTTAGCTTTTACCAAGAATCACTTCTTATTTTGAGAATCTTTTGCTGTCTGGATAGACTAGAGATGAAAAACAACTTTATTTTCTAATCCAGAAAATTTGGCTTCCATGTACATCTCTAAATTCTGCTTGCCAAATCTTTCTTTAGCTTATCTTTCTCTCGCAATAGCATATTCAGTGCCACTAGGAGAAGCCAATGGATGCTTTAACCATTTGGCAATAAAAGCATCTTTGGCATATCTACAAGTTTATTGGGTACACTTATTTTTATATGGTGACAGTTTTGCTGATTGTTTTGCAGCTACATAATATGGATCTCCATCTTCTAAGCCAACTATTGCTGTTTCCTCACCCTTTTCCTAGCCTCTGCTCACAGCTCATTTGCCATTTTCCCCCATATTTTACCAGCAGTTTCTTCATTGCTTTTTCATACTCCACTTGCTATATGATCCCAAAGACATTGCTATATATATATGTTCTGAGTTTTGTTACAGCAACCTGACACTTCTGGTCCCAATTTCCATATCAGTTTAATTTTACTGTATAAATAAACCACTCCCATAAAAAAACTGGCTACTAGGAAACAAGAATTTATTTGAGCATAATTCTATGAGTTGAGTAGGCAGTTCTTCTAGTCTCTAGATCAGTTCACTGGAGGCTGGAAAGTTTATGATGGCCTTCCTTAGATGACAGAGGCTGAGCTGGCATGGAGCTCTCTATACATTGTCTTTCTTCTCAAGGAAGTGAATCAAGCTTGTTCACATGGCAATAGCTTCCCCAGCACAGGGAAAGAAGATGAGCCCCAATGTACAAACACTTTTCAAGACTTTGCATAATTGCTGTTATTCTATTGGCCAAAGCAAGTCACATGCCAAGCCATCTTCAAAGGGTGGAGAAATAAACTCTATATCTTGAAGAGAGAAGCAATCAAGCCACATTGCAAAGGGATGTATTTATAAGAATGAAAAGAATAATTGTGACCCTCTTTGTAAACAGTCTTCCACACAAGCTAGTAATTATAGTTCTAACAACAGAAAATACACACAAACGTGCTAGACTGGTTGATAGACAGTTGAGTTCACACTTAGGGACACATAGGATCAATGAAAAGCAGTATTTTATATGCCCCCACTATACAAACATTCCCTTAAATGTATTCAAATGAATCAGGTCAAAAGCCAGATGAAAGGCACCTTAAAGAGAAAAGAAGACAGTATCTCTCAAAATGACAACCTGAAGCTTAAGGAATGAGATGTGTTGGTGGAGGTGTGGGGAATAAGTTAACCTAAAGGAAGTGGAAGTCCTGTCTCCCCTGATATCCCTAACACATCAAAATTATATCTGCTAAATGTAACCATAGAAATGTTTTAAGTAATTTTAGCCCCTGTTTAGGATTAAATACCTCCTTTTCCTCTTCAGTTATTTATCATAAATTTCAGGAATTTGTTCTCCATTGAATTATGGATCTTCCCAGAGTATGAAGTCTAGAGTGATGACCCCAGTTTTATAAACTGGAAACAGCTCTGAGCGAGAGCCATAATTAAAAGGTAGAATGTCTAAAAATGACTTGGAAGAAAAGCACCATTTGTAACCAATCTAAAAAATGCTATATCCTATCTAATAAAGAGGGAATATGCTAATTGACCTTCACGCTATCTCAAAGATGGTGGTGCCCATAGCCAGTAAGGAGGGAATATGCTAATGGACTGCCTCATCCTCAAAGATGGCAGCAGCCACAAGATGGCGGTGCCCAGTCCCCTATGCTAATGGACTGCCACACCCTCAAAGATGGCAGCAGCCACAAGATGGCGGTGCCCAGTCCCCTCAGCACTGCCAGGGCGGCAGGCACACGGCAAGGCCAGGCCCGCCCCTGCCGTGCGCCTGCCTCCGGAGTCCCCCAGTCCCCTCAGCCCCCTCGCTGCCCAGGTCCGGCCCAAGGCACAGACAAGCCTTGGATGGTGGCTTCCCAGCTTCCCAGGGTTGGCCCGAGGCGCAGGCAAGCCTTGGATGGCAGCTTCTCAGCTGACACCCGAGGCAAAAGCAAGCCTTGGATGGTGGCTGCTCAGCTGCCCAGAGCTGGCCCGAGGCACAGGCAAGCCTTGGATGGTGGCTTCCCAGCTGCCCAGGGCGGCCTGAGGCTCAGGTAACCAGGGCCGGCTGAGGCTTGCACTGCCAGTAGTGGCAACAATAGAGGTGTGATGGGGGCATCGCCTTCCCCTGATTGCCAGGTTGCCTTCCGCCCCTGAGGGCTCCCGGACTGTGAGAGGGGGCAGGCCGGGCTGAGGGACCCCCCCCTCCAGTGCATGAATTTTCATGCACCGGGCCTCTAATATATATCTATATATATATATCTCCTATCTAATAATAGACAAACATGGTAATTGACCATACCTTCGCTACGCCTCCCATTGACTAATCAGTGCGATATGCAAATTAACCGCCAACAAAAACGGCGGCTAATTTGCATACTGCAGGCAGGGCAAGACAGCACGAGCCGCCAGCGTGCCGCCATCCAGGGCAGGCCCTCCCCTGCCTTGCCGCCCAGGACCGATCGGCGGGTCCCGGGCAGCAAGGCAGCCCCGCCCCAGAAGCCCCAGAAGCCACCTGATATGGCAGTAACTCTATCAGTAAGCACTCTGAAAGTCAGTGGCATAAATGCACCAATTAAAAGACAGATTATGAGCGTGAATCAAAAACAAACCCACTTTAAATATAAAGACACATATAGATTAAAAGTAAATGAATTAAGCTACAGCCTGTTTTGCTCAGTGGATAGAGCATTAGCCTGTGGACTGAAGGATCCCAGGTTCGATTCCAGTCAAGGGCATGTGCCTCAGTTGCTGGCTTGATCCCCAGTCCCTATCAAAGCATGTGCAGGAGGCAACCAATCAATGTGTCTCTCCCTTTCCGTTCACTATCTCTAAAATTCAATGGAAAAATATCCTTGGGTGAAGATTAACAAAAACAAGGTAAATGGATTAAGTAACATTAAAGAGATTATAAGAAAAATATATTCCAAATTTTGTTAGTTGTATAATGGTTATGTTTAAATTATTAACACCTAAGAAATTGGGTGAAGGGTACATATAATATGCTGTAGTATTTTATAGTTTTTTTTTTACATGTATGAGATTATTTCAAATTAAAATATTACAAAATTAAAAAATAATAAAATATTAATTGAAATGTATCTGCATTACATGAAAAATCTCCTAATTGCTTCTAGCATAATTTATTAAATTGTGCTAAAATTTACAAGGGTTCAATTAAAAAATATCTTAATTCTAAATGATATAAGAGAAAATATATAATGGTGCAGTTATAAGCACTTATCTGAAAATAAAAATTTAAGAAGTGAATTTAAAGAAGGGATTAGCCAAAGAAAATATATGCACAACCTACGGACACAGACAACAGTATGGTGATGGCCAGAGAGAAGTGGGGGGCAGGAGCTGGGTAGAGGAGGCAAAAGGGGGGAAATAGGGACATCCTATATAATAATAATAAAAGGCTAATATGCACATTGACTGAACGGCAGAATGACCGGTTGCTATGATGTGCACTGGCCACCAGGGGGCAGTTGCTCAATGCAGGAGCTGCCCCCTGGTGGTCAGTGCACTTCCATATGGGGAGTGCGACTCAGCCAGAAGCTGGCTCATGGCTGGCCAGTGCAGTGGTGGTGGCAGGAGCCTCTCCCACCTCCGTGGCAGCACTAAGAATGTCCAACTAACGGTTTAGACCCAATCCCTTGGGGGCCTAAGCCTTTAGTCAGACATCCCCCGAGGGCTCCCTGGTTGCCAGAAGGATGTCTGACTGCAAGCTTAGGCCTGATCCCCCCGGGGAGTGGGCCTAAGTTGACAGGTGGGCATCCCCCAAGGGGTCCTGGACTGTGAATGGGCGCAGGCCGGGCTGAGGCCCCCCCCCCCCAAGTGCACAAATTTTTGTGCACCAGGCCTCTAGTATATATATAAAAGGCTAATATGCTAAGTGTCCGACTGTCCAACCAGTCACTATGATGTGCACTGACCACCAGGAGGCAGATGCACACCGCAGGAGTGGCGGTGATGTGCACTGGTCATTTACAGAGAAACGATACCGTGGACCTGGCGCCCACAAAGCAAAACTCGGCTTCTCCCAAGTGGGGCACAGGCCCTGCCACCACCCCGGAGCAACACTCCACCAAATCACAGCCGACACTACCGAGACCCCATGGCACAAAATGCAGCCCCCAGCCCAGCCTAGCCTGGAAATGGTCGCTGTGGGTGCTGGGTAATGACGTCATGTAGCAACGCCCAGCTTCCCTTCCCTAGTGACTAGCCTCCTTGGAGTTTCTTTAGCCCAGAAACATGATTTGCTTTATGCCAGGTGCAAACATTTTACACTTTAACCAAATGTTTGTGAAGCGTTTTCCTGTGCCTTGTCTCATTTGATCCTCATAGAAGTCCTGGAGTAGGTAGATAGGAGACTCAGTAGAATCCTATTTTGTTTTCATTAGCCAGAAAACAGAGATTTAGAAAGCTTAGATACTTGACCCAACTGAAAAGAAGTAAGAAATGGTGGACCTTGAAAATGACTTGAGGTTTTCTCACTGCACAAAATATAGTCAAATACTGCTGCAGTTAAATATTTTCCCTGCGTGATCTACAATAATAATCTGCTTTGTGTTTATATTTACTGCTGTGTTGCTGACAATTACCTGAAAAAGAAGTTGGGGTGCTTTACTGGGCTGGAAAAAGTTTAGCTAAATCAGAAAGCAGGTCTAATTAAGCAAGTTTATCTATATATATAAAGCCCTCACTGGTGCCAATTGCACTCATGTGTTTTGATTTGTCATTGTCGATTGTGAATTTGGTTGACACTTCTATTATAGAGAAAGGGCTAATTAGCAATATTAAAATATTTCTTCTAATTAATTTCAGTGTGCACAATTTCATGCACTGGGCTACTAGTGAGAATATATGAAGCTATTTCTTTCATCTCATAGTTACTGAGAAGACTAGAAAGAAATATATTAAAATAATAACACTTTTTTATCTTTGTTGTTTGAACTCCATGATAATTCAATTTTTCTTTGTATGTTTTACGTTATAATTCTCTAAAATAAAAGCAGCTTACACATTAGAAATGACAATAACTAGAACATGAACTTATTCAAGGTAGTCATTAATGTACTTCAAATACTTTGTAATGAAGACAATATAAAACATGCATCGTTCTGGGATTACCTTTTCTAAAGTTAAATAATGACACTTCTCTGATTGGATAAATAGTCTTTCACACAGCAATTTGTCCTAAGAAACAAATTTTGTGTAGCACTTTTATAAATGATTAGGAATGCAGAGAGAAACTTTTCAATTGTGTAGATGGCTCTGGATAGTTTGCTAAATAAAAAATAAAATGGTGAAGTGTCACCATGGGAATAATTTGCAGAATGATCAGGAAAAGTTGAGGAAGCCTTTAGAGCTTGTCTGGTTGCTGCCTTTGAATAGATTACATTCCAGATAAAATAAGGCAGAGGACACTGATTAAGTCAGGGGTATGCATTTGATTTTACTATAAAAATACATCGACACGTTGGGCAAAAATATATTTATGGGAGACAGATATGAGTCTAAACTCACTTAGCATTCCTTATAAAGATTTCATTTTGACTTTGAACAAATCTTTACATAAACCTTAAATACCTTTTCTACTTATGATATGCCATGTTTAACTCATGTTTTCCAAAAAGTAGGGGATGGATGGGAAATAAATAGACCTACTACATTGCATATTCCTTACTTAATATATTATTATTACCCTCTGCTCCATAACTGTGTTGACATCTATTGCAGTGCAATGTAACTGTTAAACATTTAGACAATGAGGTCACCTGGCAGAGTCTTTATGAGAATTTCTACATTGCCAAACACACTAGGAACTATTTAAACTACATATAAAAGAAAAACGTATTCAATCACACAAACCATTCCAAAAAATATAAATAAAACAATATCAAACAATGTATCAACATCTGTTCTATATACTAAAGTTCAATACTTCTGTAATCATTTTTTCTGTTTTGTTCATTGCTATATCCCCAGTCTCTGAAAAAATAGATGGCATAAATAGTAGGCACTTAATAAACAAATGCTAAATGAATTAGTGAATAAATGATAAATATTTGTGTATGTAGAAACTTCCTAACTGAGAAGAGGCAGCTCCAGAAACACATGGTGCCAACTATTGGGTTCTTTGAATAGGGGACATCTCATCTTTATCCTTGTGTACATCCAAATTCCACTACTCTTCACTCCAGCCTTCACTGGTCAGCCCATCTTATAGGTATGTAGTGCTTTTTATTGTTTAAGTTAGTTCACACTTTCTGAATGGACTGCGTCTGTCCATTTAAAGCTATGTCTTCTCCCTAATTTATTGATACAAAGATTAACAAGACATGGCCCCTGCCCTTGAGATGCTTACTAACTGGTGGGAACACACATCCTATATAATAAAACCCTAATATGCAAATCGACCAAATGGCAGAATGACCAGTCGCTATGATGCGCACTGACCACCAGAGGGCAGACACTCAATACAGGACCTGCTCCCTGGTGGTCAGTGCACTCCCACAGGGGGAGCGCCGCGGCAGTGGTGGGAGCCTCTCCTGCCTCCGAGGCAGCACTAAGGAGCAGCAAGCCCGGCTTCTGGCTGACTGCAGTTATGGTGGCGGGAGCCTCTCCCACCTCTGAGGCAGTGCTAAGGACCCCTTGGGGGATGTCCACCTGCCGGCTTGGGGAGCGGGCCTAAGCCAGCAGGTGGACAGCCCCCAAGGGGTTCTGGACTGCAAGAGGGTGCAGGCCGGGCTGAGGGACCCCTGCCCCCCAGTGCACAAATGTCGTGCACTGGGCCTCTAATGTAAAATAAATGAGTTCAGCATGCCAAATGGTAGATGGTTAGGTTGGGCCTCTTAACACCAATTCTACCCTTCCTCTATTTAAAGAGATTGGAAAGCTGATTCCTACATTTTTCAAATGTGCTTAAAGCTAAGTGTCTATGTCTGAACTTAGATGCACCAGATATACTTGAATAACAGTTTAAAATGAATGTGAGTTTGGCAACCATCTTTCTGCTTCTAGTAATACTAGCAAGCAAGGTCAGCAGGTGTGTTTGTGGTGACAGGACTCTATGCCCCAGAGTCTAGTTACTAGCATTATGGCCATGGGAGACAGTATGATAGTAGCAGCAATTTCTGACCTTTGGGAAGCAGTTATTGTGGTGTGACCTTCAAAGCCATAGTCCAGTAGTGGCTGAATTAAACACTGCTTGAAATCACTAGTATTTCCTATCTTGCAATGATCCCAGTTGATCTACCTGGTATGGTACAAATACATGGATAATAAAGTAGGGACACTAAAAAGAGAGCAAGTGGCTGTCCCAGAGGTAAAGAGTATTTAGGAAAATATTAATAGAAAGATAATTATTCAACTGATCCAGGCAGGTGATGGGAGTAAACATTCATTGTAACCCTGAGTGCTACTAGTAATTCAAGAATCAGAGAATGTTTATTCCGGGACACTTAGAGAAGATTCACTACAGCCCTTTACTTTAAACTGAAGGAAAAAGACACTTAGAGAGGGACTTTACCTGAAAACCAGAAGGTGTGAGTCCAATGGACAGCAGGCCCCAGGGCAGAACCAGACCTTCTGATCTTCTAGTCACAGCAAAAAAACCCAAAAAAACAAAACAGGAAATAAAAAAGTTTGTGTGTGTTTTTTTAAACTCACTGTTGTCATAATTTATTATTACTGAGTATTCATCACATGCATGTATTATATAAATAAAATTTTACTTAAATTATAAATCAGTTTAATTATTTGAAACTTTTAAAAGGAGAATTAAATTTTATTCCACTTGTGACAAATATTTTTGATCTACCCTTCATCTTCCTTATCAACCTATACAAACAAAACAATTTTTTTAAAACAACAGGTTACCAGAATGTCTTTTGCATACTTTAGAGACAACTTATATGAACATATCAATGATTGTGCTTGGCAAAGAAGAGGCACCTCAGGAAGTGTTAAAGATGTGTAAAACTTTCTGGATCAAAAAAGAAAAATTAGCATTCAGAAAGGCCCCTTTGAATTTAGTCATTCATTTACTTGTATTAGTTACTGTGGTTGTGATTGAAACTATCATATCTTCTGGATCTTGAGCTTATTTACAACTGTCCTTGATTTTGAGCATGCAGAAAGAAAGTTATTGGTGATGTGGAATTGTTCAGGTTAATGAGAACATGATGGGGTCATTTTGGATGTGGAGAAAGGGGCTATCAAGCCAAGGCAAATGAACTTGAATCTGTAAAATAAATTTAAAAGAGAGGAAGAAAAAAGGAAACATCATACCAAGGGCAGTAATTCTGAAAAGGAAGAAAGATTAACATGGTAGAAAGGCTTATGAATAAAATTCTGATGAAGACAATCATAAGTGATCAGAATTCAGTTAGGCTGAGATCCACAGACTTGTATTGCGTACCTCCTGTTAGGTGAGTAGCAGGTGAAAATGAATAAATCAGGGAGCTCTGAGCCAGTCTAGAGAACTCTTAGAATCTCTTTGAGAAAGAAGAGGGAGGAATCTTCAGATGCCTTTGTGTCTACACATGGTGCGTTTAGTTGAATTACACTTAAAACAATTCCAGGAAGCAAGTGTTGGATGTATGTAGAAGGGGTTCATAGTACCTGGCAATGCATTTTTGAATCTACATAAAAAGTCTCCAATAAATATGTTTCTCTGTGTTTTACTTAACCTATGAATTAATAATGTGCAAAGAAATGAGCTATAAAATCAAAGATGTATTATCACAGAGAAAGCCAAGAACAAAGACTGTGTAAGAAGAGTAGCAGAGAAGCTAATATCCAGATATAACTTTAAAAACAAAACTAAAGTTCACAAGAAAGTGAAAGTGGTGCCTGGAGACAGAGGCAGGGGCCTCAGGGGCACCTCCCATTTTCTCTGCAGAGTTCAGGATAGCTCTGTGAACTCTTAAGTGACAGCCAATCAGATGGACTTGTAAGCATGGCCTACTTTGACATTTGTATCAATTACTTGATTGACAATATAGGGGGAAAGATCTATGAAATGTGGTGATGTCAGAAAGTTGTGGTGGCTAAGAGAGGATTCAAGCATCAAATGATTTAAACAATTAAAAAGTATACCGGTTGGCCAGGTCGTTGTGTATAAACTTATACAAAGAGTATAAAGTTTCATATTGGGTTCAAAAAGTCAATCTCAGCATGGGTGAACTACTTACAAGAGACATTTATGTTCTTATTTATGTTTTACATGATCCCCAACTTATATAATAATTCAGGCGCGCGCACACACACACACACACACACACACACACTCACAACCACCTGAGTTTACATGTAAAAAAAAATATTTCCCAAATTAAATCCTCTTATTCTACATTCATTCAGACTTCCTATGACTCTAGAGTGCCCTGTTCTGAATTTATTATGAAGTCCCCTGAATGATCTGGAAGCAAGGAGTTGGAAAGGTTTTACCCAGAGGAGAAATCAATGCAGGGAATTGGTAGTGTCCTCAAACAGCTGAAAGTATCACGTGGAGGAAGGATTTGACTAATTATGTTATTATAGAAGGTAGAAAAAAGACAATGGGTGAAAGTATAGGACATACTTCATTTGTATATAATGAATCATATTCTACCATTAAAGCTGTTCAACAATGGTCTGCCTGTCTTAGGAATACATGAGTGCTAGTAGGGGCTGGATGACTACTGACAATGAGGGAGAGTGGATAATAGATTCTTTATGTCATTTTCTGCTCTAAGGTAAATAATATAGATAATAGAAAAATGTGAAATAAGAAAAGCATATATTCACATACATACCATCTCTATAATGTCAGACAGCCTTTTAAATCTCTCTAAAAACTTTTTTCAAACCTTCTTTGTTTTTAGGAGAATTAGATTAAATAACCTCTATAAAGCACGTGCATATAGTGTATGCTAAATAAATCATGAAAATATATATAATTATTTTGATAGTAATGATATAGTCTCTACAGAGTAAAACTGGCAAGTATCAAATATCTACCACTAGATAAAGGAAAAGAAAGACAAAGAAGTCAGGTAATGTTCTTGGTGTTTTCTGATTCTACCTTTGTAATGCACAACTAAAGGTTACCCTCTCATTGCCTTCTGACTGCTTAACCAAGGGATCCTCTAGCAGTAGAAAACATTACATTTACTTGAATAAAAATATTCATACTTCACAGATGAGTCAGCTTTGCCTGTAGAAATAAAAAGCAAAACCAATAAACTAAGATTCAGAATTCTAGTTTCAGACAAGCACTTTAAATATAAGGACATAAAAAATATGCATTTGAGGGTGCGGATTTTTTTCTTAAATGTTTTTATTCCTCAAAGCAGTATCTAACGAAGGGGTCCTTTACAGAAAGAGAAATTTATCACCCTATATAATAAAAGGCTAATATGCAAATAGACCAAACGGCAGAACAACGAAACAACCTAACAACCTGTCGCTATGACGTGCACTGACCACCAGGAGGCACGTGCGGAACATGGTGGGTGTCAGCAGCAGGGGGCAGAGCACAGAACATGGCAGGCGGAACATGGTAGGCATTGGCTGCAGTGGGATGGTGGAGCAGATGAGCGGGGACGCCAGATCACTGTCATAGGGGTGAGCCTCTGAAAATTCTTTGCTCCCGCATGCTGTAGTCCCCCTGGCATTCATACCTGCTGCCAGCGCCAGCCCTACTCATACCTGCTGCCGGCACCAGAGCTGCTGCCTGACCCACTGCCAGCACCTGGCGCCAGCCCTGATTGTCCTGAAGGCTTCTCCATCTCCCCCTGCTCCTGAGGGGCAATCAGGGCAGCAGCTGCCACTCACAACTGCTGCCGCTGCTGGCGCCGGCCCCAGTGGCTCTGAGCTATCAGCAAGTGTGAAAGGCGCCTTCAGCACGTGGGAGTGGCGGTGGCGGGGGCAGGGCTACAGGCAGACCGGGGATCGGGGCTGTGGCGGGAGAGGCCAAGCAGGGGCGTGGAGGATGGGCAGAGACCCACCCCTGTGCCCACCGCAGCCTCGTGGCCCACAGTTTCTTTCGTGGTGCACGAATTAGTGCACTGGGCCCCTAGTTTAAGATAGTCTTTAGAGGTTAACCATGAAAGTTGATGCTTGATTAATAACTTTGGAAATCTTTCTACCTTTTATTCTAGAGAAAAACTTGCTTGAGCACAGTGCTAAGAAGGAAAAAAAAAACCAACAGAATTGCCCTAATATGGACAGAGTGAAAAATATAGCTTAACTATCTTTTAGCTATCCCTTAGAAAAAGTGGACAGTCTTTGGATAGTTTAGCATATAGACTAATTTTTTTAAAATGAATTGAAATGTCCTTTAAGTGTTAGTGAAATATGATCTGCAATTAAAAGTATATCCTAGAGCAGTGGTTCTCAACCTGTGGGTCGCGACCCCTTTGGCGGTCAAACGACCCTTTCACAGGGGTCGCCTAAGACCATCCTGCTTATCAGATATTTACATTACGATTCATATCAGTAGCAACATTACAGTTATGAAGTAGCAACGAAAATAATTTTATGGTTGGGTCACAACATGAGGAACTGTATTTAAAGGGCCAGAAGGTTGAGAACCACTGTCCTAGAGTGTCGGCCTGTGGACTGAGAGGTCCCAGGTTCGATTCCGGTCAAGGGCATGTACCTTGGTTGCGGGCACATCCCCAGTAGGAGGTGTGCAGGAGGCAGCTGATCGATGTTTCTCTCTCATCGATGTTTCTAGCTCTCTATACCTCTCCCTTCCTCTCTGTAAAAAATCAATAAAAAATATATATATATATTTTTAAAAAGTATATCCTTATGTATAAGTGAAACTGTGCTGGGTGTTCTGACTATGAACATACCTAATAAATCATAACTAAAATACTCATAATAAAAGCATTTATTTTAGAGAAAAACTTGCTTGAACAGAGTGCTAAGAAGAAAAATAAAGAATTGCTCTAATATGGACAGAGTGAGAAATATAGCTTTACTTAGAGAATTTCACAAAACTGTCTAAAATTATGCACAAAAATTATTTGAAGAAACTTCACAAACTTTTAAAATTTATTTTGAGAGCAGATGAAAGACATTTGCAATACTGAAAGCTATAGCTGATCAGTGTTCACCTGGTCTGTGAACTCTGCCAATTCTAAGGTTCTAGGTAAAACTTGTGTAATGAGAACTGGTTCCTGGATAACAGAAGACATAAAGTTTATCTAGTGATCCACAGAGGCAGGCAAATAGGAAGAAAATAAGGAGGGAAGGTACAGGCGGGAGGGGTACACAGGGGGAAGGGGGTAGAACAGTGACATTTGGTGATGAACCATATGTGCGTGGTTTGAAAGACATGACTGAATTGTTTTTGGTGCAGTATTATTCTGACATTTAGAATGAGGCAATTTTCCATTTCCATTAATGTACTGCCAAATAGAAGGGGAACTGTCGCGAATTAAAGACTAAAGAAAGCTGTTCCTCAAAGTTGTATTAAATCATTGCTGATGAACTCATTAAGAACAAATTAATGAGGTAAATTGTACTAGGATTAACCAGCAAGAAAACCCAAGTAAAATTCTACACCTTCACTAGTTGTTGAAGGGCCCCACATTAAGTACTGCTAGCACATGATGGGAAGTGAGGGATCTTTAGGCTCTGTAAATTTCTCAGTAGCCTTAGAAAGGACAGGATTAGCTCAGAGATGAGAGCAAATTTGATGTAGTATCTCAACAGATCCCCTAACAATCAGAAAACCTTAGGGGAAATAATCCCTGCTTCCAACTCACCCCAGGGTTCAATAGAGAAACAAGCTAAAAGTTGCCTACTTTGTATGAAATAAGAATAGAGGCAAAGGTAGGTTATGAGCAAGCCATGCACTCCACTCCTCTTTCTAATGTCAGCATAGAGATTATTATAAGAAGTCAGTCTGCTCATCGTACTTGAAATCAGGTAGATGTAGTATTTTGCCTTTCTCAGAGGAGGGTGTAAAAATCCTCTCTGTGGTCTTCAGAGACCTCTAATGAATTTCAGGTTTCAGATGGATGGCCTGAAAATTATCTTTAAGGTACTCCTGGTCTCAAGATGCAGGATTCCCAAATCCTACAGCATGATTAACCCTTTATATATCTGGGTACAGAGCAATTTAGACTTACCATTTCTATATTGTTCTCAGCATTGGAACTCTTTGGATTGTAGACCTGCTGGGGAAAATAACAAAAAACACAACAGTTAGAACACGTCACAGTATGCTCCTTAATTTGTCCATTGGCTACATTCCACATTTTCTTATCTTGAGTCCATGTTCTAGAACTCAGCCATATAGTCCTGGAAACATTTCATGTGATGATGCTCTGTCCTCTTATATCATATTCTTCAGTAGTATTTTGATAGGTCTTCTGTCATGGGAAATGGGGACTCAAATCAGATCTTTATGATGGCCTGCTTGTAGGCCCTAGGCCAGTGGTCGGCAAACTGCGGCTTGCGAGCCACATGCAGCTCTTTGGCCCCTTGAGTGTGGCTCTTCCACAAAATACCATGTGCGGGCACGCACGTACAGTGCAATTGAAACTTTGTGGCCCATGCGCAGAAGTCGGTTTTCGGAAAAGAGATAGACAAAACAAGTATACAAGACGAGTATGGATGGGAGAGTTGGAAGGGGTCGACCTCAGCAAACGTACCTCAATCAGATTGAGGACGTTTTTAGCAAAGGCTAGCTTAGGAGTACCCTAATTAAGTTAATAACAATGTACCTACCTATATAGTTTAAGTTTAAAAAATTTGGCTCTCAAAAGAAATTTCAGTCGTTGTACTGTTGATATTTGGCTCTGTTGACTAATGAGTTTGCCGACCACTGCCCTAGGCCATCTCTTTGTTTCCATCCCACAGTACTCCCAATGTCTAGCATGTTGCTTAAAACACAGAAGATACATTATAAGTGATTTGTTAAATTTTAATGGATGACCTAAAAATGTTCTGTACTTAAATTATAACCCAAATGCGGAATTCTACCCACATACCAACAATCATTTGAAATTTCTGGAAATACTGGTTCTAACTTGAGATGGAGAAAAAAACAGTCATATCTTAAATACAAGTTAATCTATTGTCTTTTATCTATTTTTTCATAGCCATTAAAGTAAAGCTTAGCTTCTCAAAAGTAATTCCTTCAGAGTATATTGCAATGTGTGCTTTTTAAATTTCAATTGATTCAATTTATGTATAAAACCCCTTTTTAAAAGTATAATTTCAGTTGAATTTATTTTAAGTGACTGAATCATTTACATTGTTAATCTCATGATCCTAAAGTCCATTTACAAGTTATTTATTTATAACATAGGGCAGGATGGGATTATTATTTCCATATTAGATACACTGTATATAATAAAATACCTGTATATATGTGGCTTTCAGTAAATCACTCAGCCATGGGAAATTTGAAACTGAATCAAATCCATTCATTTTCTTCTAAGAAAACGCATTTCTGCCCTGGCCGGTTTGGCTCAGTGGATAGAGCATTGGCCTGTGGACTGAGGGGTCCCGGGTTCGATTCTGGTCAAGGGCATGTACCTTGGTTGTGGGCACATCCCCAGTAGGGGGTGTGCAGGAGGCAGCTGATCAATGTTTCTCTCTCATCGATGTTTCTAACTCTCCATCTCTCTCCCTTCCTCTCTGTAAAAAATCAATAAAATATATATTTAAAAAAAAGAAATCGCATTTCCATCTCTTTGCTTCTTAAAATTTTATTCTTCTATTGTAATTTAGTTTCCCTCATAAAGCATCTAACCTCTGTTTACTAAACTTTAAATGAAAATGTGAATGTGAATTACTTCATCTACTCCCCACCAATTCTCAAGGTCATTGGGTATGGTCAGTTGCTGTTAAACCAGTGTTAAAGAAAGTTCCGCTGTAGTCCACGGGGCAAAAAAGCAGGAATTTGTTGAAAAGTTTGAAGCCTATTTATTATCTAAGCATCTGACTCAAAAAGCCAAAGCCCCTTTAAAATAAAATTTTTAAAATTATTGAATGCTGACAAAGACATGCTGCCTAGCCTTTTCCATATTGAGAGACAGCAACATGAAAAATTATCATATCTGTACATGTTACTCCAACTTGGTTTATAATAACACACTAAGTTTAATATATCATAATCAAAATGTTCAAAAACAAGATGACCCACTTTTGCTTTTCAAGTCAGATAATTCCATTTGCTTTTGCTAGGGTTCATGGTTGCAGTTTACTGATCTGATCATTATACCAACAGAAAGAGTGACCTTAGCAAAGGAGAAGATTCTAGAGAAGAAACCTAAAAAATCCCCTTTGTTTTATTTTGTTTGATTGAAATTTTTCAAACTATTTTTTATCATTGGTCTTACAGACAAACCCAAAACTGCTTGTTGAAACAAACAAACAAAAACATTTAAATAAAAGAACCTAAGTCAACTGGACTGAAAATGTTCTGACCTACTAGTAAAAGTGCAGCTTTCCAGCTTCATTCCTTGTCTGCACAAGGGCAGGCCTCCTATTGAATGTTATTTCCTGAAATAAGGCTGCTTCATTTGTAATCTAAGTAAAGTCACCAAGGACCATAAATAGTCTGACCTCCTTGGGTCTGAGCTCCATGCTCTGTTAGCTGGCTAAGCAGAGCATAGTGAAGGCCCATCTAACGCCGCATATGCATACTTCCAATGATTATTGCCTAGATTCATGCTTACAAGGAGACTTGTAAATGGAAAGAGGATCCCCTTTGACTTTATAAGCACCATCTTCATCAATGCATTGCTACAATTAGTACCTTTTTAATGACCCGTTTATACTTTTCTTCATGATTACATTTACATTTGCTTACTTTACCATAATAACTTGCATAATTTTAACAAAAATAAAGGTATTAGAATTAGATTATTTTTATTAAACAAAAAAGTGTATTTTTGCCTCTAGTATCAGATCATTTATACAACTTCATTTATATGTGATTGTTTCTTTACTTACATTATGAATGTAGAAAGACATCCCTCTAATACTGGACTTGGATTCTATGAGTTTAAGAATAAAGAATTTTTACTTTAATCTTAATGACTACAGGCCCGATGCACAAAGATTTGTGCAAGAATGGGCCTTCCTTCCCCTGGCTGCTGGCACCACCTTCTCTCCGGCCTGGAGCCACCTTTCCACCTTCCCATGCTGCCCAGAGGCCCGGAGAAGCTGGGGCAGTGCGGACTGCCCCAACCCCGGCCATATGGCACCTGTGTATGCAAATTAAGCTGCCAGCTTTGTTGGGTTAATTTGCATACTCACTCCTGATTGGCTGGTGCGTGTCGTAAAGTTGCAGTCAATTTGCATCTTTCTCTTTTATTAGTGTAGAGAGCCCAACATTTACACTGATCCTAATGGTGTATGTTAGTTGCAAATATTGAAGAAGAAACTTATGTCCATTAAATTTGCTCCTGACCACTTTGGTCTCCCCATAGCCTTTCAGGCCAATTGCCATGGCTTACTGTCTAGCATAATTATATTCTATACATTTTTTCAACTTTGACAAATTAAGTCTCACCTACCTCTTCAAAATAGTCTCCAGTCTTCTCACTAGTTGCAACAATCCCCAAAGATTTTTATATTCTTCTTCTATCATTTTCTTTAACAAGTCATAGCTATTTCCATATATGGTTATCATGTTCCATGGGATCTAAATTTGAATTTCTTTACAGAAAAATAAATTTTGTTTAGTTTCATGTTTGGGAAATCTGGTTTTATTTTTTGCTGTGATCTTTAGCTGACTTTGGCACATAGCTTTCCTTCTGGCTCCTCTACAAGTACAAATCTTCCCATTGAGAGGCATTCCTTATGACAGAGCTCAATCTTGACACCTCCCCACCTGAGACTGATGAATCTTATTCCAGGTATTTTATTCATGTCTCTTGATAACCACCAATTCTTTTCCTCAGATTTGGCTCATCATCCTACATCATCAAGACAGCTCCACATCCATTCTCTAGTTGCAACCTCTATGTCTTCTAATCAGTACATACTATTTCTGCTAAAATAAATCTTCTTTAAAATATAACATTTAGTTTGCTCCCCCAAATTCTTGTGTTATCTTTTCAACGTTTTCCCAAATTTATGAAACCCATACAAGTGAGGTTACTTCTTCCTGCTTTATATCTGCAACCCACTATCATGAACTGTCTTTCTAGGGACCATTTGTATATTTGCATAAGTCTATGTCTGTCATGTTTGTCCCACAGTAATAGAGATAAGAAGGTAATATCCTTAGAGATAGAAGAATACAGACCTCACAGGTTATTTGCTATTGCTAAGCATGGTGATAATGTACTACCAGCCCTCCTGCTTTGAGCTCCTCTGAAATGCAAGGCTTAGTTCTTTACAAATTATTTTGCTCCCATCTCTTATTCTATATCTCTTTAGATGAGTAACACACTCAATAAAGAACCCAAGCCAGTTTCCTCAGCACACACTAGTAATGGACATGTGAAGCTCACCAGGTATCCAGAAATTGTCCTAAAGGAAGGAGAGGCAGAACGTTGAAAGCTATGGTTGTTAGAATCAGAAAAACTTCAGATTGAATGCCAGTTTTGCCACTTACTAAGTATATGATATTGTGCAAGTGACTTAAATTTTCTGAGCTTCAATTTTTATATAAATGAAATAATAAAGCCATATTATATGCCAACATTTTGCATGTAAAGCACATTTAGCATAATACCTTCCATGCAATAAGTATAAACAAATATTACCTCTCAATAACATGTCATATACTACATTTGACCATCTCCCATGGATCTAAAGTCATATATTTTAGGGCAATTTAAAATATTATGACCAAAAATGTTCCCAAAGGAATATTTTCAAAATAAATTAATAATCAGAATATCATGGGGGGCCGGTCAATGGGGGGGGGGGAGAGGAGACATATGTGCTACTATTTGTAGTACCTTAAACAATAAAATGAAAATAAAAGAATATTATGGAAAATATAGTTGAAAGAGGCTGAGAAATTAATTAATTAGCCATTTGAAGCTTTGTTGTAGAGTCTGGACAAGAATTCAGAGTGCCTGACACCTGGTCAGCTGCTAAAATAAATCTTCTTTCAGATCTAACATTTAGTTTGCTCCCCCAAATCCTTGGTTTTACAGAACTAACTGGAGGTGATCTACTTTTCCCTAAAAGTTATTAATAGTTTTCATTTCAGGGAAAAGTACATATTTTGGAAGTAGAAATAATTTTGTATTCTTAACCTGAAAGGCCAACTGAGTTTCTTGGTGGAAAAAAATAAGTCGGGTTTTAAGGTAAAATGCCCATCAGCTTCCAGAGCAACTTCAGCTAGAAGAATTGTCTGTGATCTGGAAAAGACTCCACTGTACCTCCTCCACTCAGCATAGACCTCTGTCCATAATAGAGTCATTTCTTCTCATTGAACTTTTCCTTTGTTGCTGTTGCTGAGCGTTATAATTAAACATTCCTCCTGAATCTGCTTGGCAGCTGCCACTGTGTTCTAAGGAACCATTCAGAGCCCTGTATATATATATCCTAATCCTCTTTTATAAAGAAAACTACTTTATGCCAAAAATTAGATACAAATACTGAAAAGGCTTTATATTTTATTATATTAGAATGAGGGGTGGAGGTGGGTCCAATTCTTTAAGACATAGGACCTCTGTTAGGTTAAAATAAGCATGCAATTTTGAGTTCTACTTGATTATATTCAGCTTATGTGTTAACTTCAACATAGATTGGGAAGTATTCACTGCACTGAATATTCATATGGCATGCATGATACACACATTAAACCCAATTTAGTAAATGAATACTTGTAATTTCACCAAATCCCCACCGAGATATTATTATGCAGATTTATGAAGGAATAGCACTGAAGCAGTTCTTGGCTCTATATCTTCAGTCACCAAAGGCTCAAAGTATATAAACCTCAAATAATTTCCATGTATTTACTGATACCAGTTTTATCTTCTGAACTTTTCTGACATTACTTCTTGCTCTCTCTTTCATCTCTAATTTCCCTTCAATATTCTTGCCCTTGAGCAAAGAGCCAGAATCATAACACCTATGAGCACTGCCAAGTTCCTCCTGACAATATCCTGGCTGCCATAATGCCAGCAATCTGTTCCAATCCTGTCACTGCAAAATCTTGTAAAGGCAAAAGGAGGCCCAGTCACAAGCATATAGGTACACAGTAAAAGTAGGCTCATGTTTCCAGGAAATGCTATGCCCTTTGCTGGGGCCTCCTGATGTTTTCCAAGAAATTATATGTTGGCAAGGAGTTGAGCTCAGAGAGCAGAGGCTGGTGTCAGTTGTACAAACTGTAATTTGGAGAACTAATGTACCCATTCCTTTAAGGGGTGTTTAATAGGTAATAGAGACCAAATTCTGGACCAGCACATTTTCCCAAAGGTAAGTACAAAGGGAGATGCAACATAACCTGGTTGAATAAAACCTGGAGTGAATGTCACAAGACCAGGATTCTGGGTCAAGTCCCAAACAGTCACTGGTCACTGTAGAAAAGTCACATCGATTTTACCAGGCCATTGGGATATCCAGATATTCAATTCCATTATAATTTTCTATATGTTACAAGTGAAAAGATTAATCTGCCATTTTTAAGTGACAAACCCCCACTCATACTTCAAATTAGCAGGACACCCAAAAATGTATAATACCACCTCATGTAATTACAAACACTTAAATTCACATAGTAGTTCATATCTGAAAAAGTATCATCACATCTCAGTGAATGTATGTTAAAAGTTTATAGAAAACACCAAATACTTGGGAGCAAATCTCTTTAGTACAACTTCAGAAGTATCTTACTAACAACCATCTCTCTCTCTCCTTCTTTCCGCAGCCCACTGGAATTATCTTTATTTTTCTAGGATTAAAACAAAAAAAATATATTGTTGTAGCAATATATACCACAACATAGGGTTAACAGCTTGGGATTTGGAGTGAGACAGCCTATAGTTCTAATCCCAGCTTCTTTTATTCCTTAACATCTCTGAATCTAAATTATACTAGTACCGCCTCTTGGGTAGAAGTAAGATTAATAAGATATTGAGGATATTATAAAGTCCTCAGCACTTAGTAATGCTTAATAAACTTCAGTTGTTATTTTTGTTATTGTAGGCAAGCAATTCCATGACAGTCTTTGTGAAAATTGGGCTTGGATGTCAGGTGTGAGTACTGTTGCACTAGCAATAACCCTAGGGGGGGAAAAGTTGAAAAGAGATTGGACAGACTAGGTTTTTTTCTTGGTTTTGATATGTATAGCTATGTAACCTTGGTTGGGTTATTAACTTCTCAAAGCCTCAGTTTCTTCATTGGTAAACAGAGGTAATATCATTAAAGTTTATTGAAGATGATGGTGGTAGATATGAAAGAAGACACTGAGACACAGTGAAAAGATGCCATCTCTGAACCAAGAAGTGAGCTCTCACAAGTCACCTTGATCTTAGACACCTAATCTCTAGCACTATGAGAAATAAATTTCTATTGTTTAGAAGTCACCCAGTCTATGGTACTTTGTTATAGCAGCTCAAACAGAGTAAAACAGTCCAAAGAGGAATCACTTGAAAAGATTAGGGTCTCAACCAGAAGGGGAGTTGACATTTTATTTATTTTTCTTTATTGATTAAGGTATTACATATGTGTCCTTATCCCCCCCCCATTTCCCCCCATCCCCACTCATGCCCTCCCCCTCCCCCCACCATTGTCTGTGTCCATTGGTTAGGCTTATATGCATGCATACAAGTCCTTTGGTTGATCTCTCCCCCTTAACCCCACCCTCCCCTACCTTCCTTCCCTCAGAGGTTTGACAGTCTGATTGATGCTTCTCTGTCTCTGGATCTGTTTTTGTTCATCAGTTTATGTTAATTATATTCCATAAATGACTGAGATCATGTGATACTTATCTTTCTCTGACTGGCTTATTTCGCTTAACATAATGCTCTCCAGTTCCATTCATGCTGTTGCAAATGGTAAGAATTCCCTCTTTTTTACCTCAGCATAGTATTCCATTGTGTAGATGTACCACAGTTTTTTAATCCACTCATCTGCTGATGGACACTGTTTCCAAATCTTAGTTATGGTGAATTGTGCCGCTATGAACATAGGAGTTCATATATCCTTTCTGATTGGTGTTTCTAGTTTCTTGGGATATATTCCTAGAAGTGGGATAACTTTCTGATCCATTTGTGACTACTTGACACAAAAAAGAAGAAACTGAGAGGAAGTAGTAGAGTAGACAGGGGGTTACCCAGCAGGGCAACTCCATAACCTATATTTTGAGGGGCTCAGATACCTGAGTTTCTATATGCCAAGCAACACTGCTAGAGCTAACCAGGCTTGAGCCTCCATCTGCCATCCAGAGTACTGGCTAGACTAGGAGCAAAGACTAGGAGGTGGGAGCTGAGGGGTATGAAAGTTGTTCAGTCAGACTCAGTCCCTGGCTCTTCCACATCAGGGAACTCCATCATGGAGCAGTCCCTACAGGGCCTTCAAAAGAAGTCTCTTGAACTCAAGTTTGAGTTTTAAATCAGGAAGATATTTAATGAAAATAATCAGAAATTTACGGAATTTTCTTTGGATCTCATGCATGGAACTGCTGTGTAGCAAAGAACAAAGATCTAAAATAACAAGTTTGGGGAGAATGATTGCCTAAAAATGAATTTGTTCCATGTCAAGACCTAGTGAGACTGCACAATAAGCTTATTGTTTAATAAAGTGCATGGTAGGCTGTAAACAATAAGTGGTATATATTATAAAAGTAAATGATTAAAAACTATACAAATATAATTTTCAACAATAAGATATCAGCTAAATAAATTATGGTACATAATATAAAAGAATATTACACTGATCAATATTTTCATGAAAACTGATATAATACATGGATAGAGACAGAAAAAGACAGACTGACACATTACATCTTTAAATAAATGGTTTGATATTTACATTGGTATTTACATGTGCCTACTAAGTTTGGGAGGAGAGATCACATGGTATAAATATAATGTTATCAGTGTTTGACTTTTTGAATGGATTTTATTTTGTAATTTTTTTATCTGTACTTTTAAAATTTTTGTCAATGTAAGTGTTCATTTTGTAATTAGAAATAAGTGTATTCTCAATTTTCAAATATCTTGCTATAATTTTAACTCTATCACATATCTTAGAGCATCCTCATTTGGACTCATAATTTTGTTTGTAGTTACAAAACATTCGTGTGCTGCAGGAAGGGACCAATATGTAATAACATGAGAGTCAGTTCATGCATAGATGAGATCCTTGCACCCCATTGTATGAAAAATAATCTGCTAATTTGCCCTTTGTTCTAAAATGAGTCCATTATATAGACCATATCATCATTGCTTCTCAATATCTTTTTGTATCTCAATATGTTTTCTGTTTTAAAACTATCTGATTTGCCTTAGATTTCCTAGTTCTAGAAACACCAAACTTGGATAACTTGACCCCCATTTTCTGTTTCATCAGTAAAACTTCCTTTCCCTTCTTTTTCTACTCTTTGTGGATGGAAAGATAGGCTGTGTATGACCTATGAACCCTGTGAGTATAAAGAGTGTTCCAGGCTAACTGGGCCTTGGAAGGAGCTGGGAGAATTTTCCGCTGGGACTTTGTCTGTGAACCTGAGGGAGCCAGGATGACTGTGCCTGAATTTTCCTACTTTGTTATGTTTGGTCATTTCTAAGATTTCTAGATTGCAATCCTGCATTAAAAGATGACATTGTTAGTGGTGAAGCCATGATTTAGTTCTCATAGTATGCTGTACCACACCTAGCTCAGTGTTTGGAGTAAGCAAAGTATAGGCTAAATTGGTGTGAATTAAACTGAATTCTTAAGTATGTGAAAACATTAAAGCTTTGAAATTTTATATGACCCTGTACTAGAACAGATAAAGATCAGTATAAACATATTGAGAGTCTGGAATCAAAACAAGAAGAGATCATTATAGAGTAAGGGTGCAAATAACATTTTTATTTATATACAGAATGTTTTTAGTTTCTTCTTTTTATAACCACAATTAGGTTCAATGTCAATGGCCTTTACTTAAAAGTTGAATCCTTCAAAATCATTGAGTTATGTTATTGCTTTCTGTCTCATGTACAGGAAAGCACCTATAGGATGAAGACCTCAGGAATATAAAGAAAGCTGTATTTTCAAAGGTCTCCATCACCTACTTTCTCTGTTTCCTTCCAAATCATAGATCCTGAATTTTGAATTACCAATAAAATAGAAGGAGCTCAACTTGGCTCTACAACAATAGTTAAAATAACCTTTAGCTAACAGCCCTTTAATCAACCTATGTCCTGTTGGCCTCCCTTCTGATATAACATGTTTAAGAGTAAGTTTGCAGAAGGGTTGGCATGAATCAAAGACAACCCACAAAATTTGTTCTGCATGACACCATTTGTGAGCATTTCCAAATCTGTGAGGACACAGGAAATACACACTTCATTTTTAACTACTGTATTTTTACTATCATTCTGACCCATTTCTACAGCAAACCATAACTTCCACAACCTTGCTGTCTTTGTCACTGTCTCTAACTGCATTGCATGATAAAACAGTAAGAGCAGAATGGATGTATTTACATTCTATTTTCTAGGACCCTCTATATTTGAGCTTCTCTTTTCTTTCTCCAATAATTTCAGAACATGCTCTTGGGAATTCCTGTCCCTCCTTAGTATTTACTGGGTGTGTGAGAGGGTGTGTGTATGATGGGTTGGTAGTGAGGAAGGGGGCATGGGAAGCACCCAGGAAACTGCTAGCAATTCCTCTCAGAGCCACCTTTAGCTAAGCAGTAAAAAGAAACAGAAAATGCTCCACTTCCAAATGAGTGTAGCCTACTTATTCCGCAAGGAACTTTCTGTCCAGCCCACCCCTCCATGGCCAATTACAGAGGCCCTGCTAATGACTCTCAGAGGTTCAGAGCTGGCATCCAAGAGATCTCATACTGCTTATACTAGTACACTTTGCTAAATACCACATGGATCCATACCCTTAGAGTCACATCACTAAGCAAATGAGAAACAGTCCCCCTAAACAGAAGTGTTTTAAACATGGGACAAAAGGGACTTAACAGAGCAAGTGCATAAGGAAAGAAGTAATTTATACATCTAGGGACACTGCACACACACACACACACACACACACACAAAACATTTTTGGAAATGTACAAGAAACTAATGAGAAAGAAGATAAAGGAACAAACTTGTTACATTTCAAACAAAGAGAGAGTGCTGAGAAAATTTTTAAAAAGCACAAAGCAGGGTTTTTAGTTAAAATGAGCATTTATATATAGTGTTCTTGACCTAAAGGAAATTGGTATTAAGGATGAAAAACATTAATTAGAGGAAAAGGAGAAAAGAAACAGGTAACTTTTTAATTAGAGATAATTATTTATTTATGCTTTTATTAGTGACATTTTTCTTCACTTTCAGAATTCAACCAGAATGAATTATCAGACAAGACCAAATTTAGAAGTAGTCTACAAAGTAATTGACCTGTGATCTTCAAAAGTATCTAGGCCATCAAAGTCAAACAAAGACTGAGAAAGTCTTCCAGATTAAAGACAACTAAAGTGACAAGGTTCTTGAATGCAAAGCATGATCTAGTAGTTTCTTTTGTTATAAATGACAATGTTGGGACAACTGGCTTTTGCTCCAATATGTCTATAGATTAGGCAATATTGTGTTGATGCTAAATTTCTGAGTTTGATAGTTGCACTATGGGATGTCCTGATTTTTAGGAAACAGCAAAGTATTTAGAGTAGAAAGAACACTATGTCACTGCCCTGGCCAGTGTGGTCCAGTTGGTTGGCATCATCCCATGAACCAGAGGGTCTCTGGTTTGATTTCCAATCAGGGCACATACCTAAGTTTTGGGCTTGATCCCTGGTGGGGGGTGTACAGGAAGCAGCTGATCCATGTTTCTCTCTCTGTTTCTCTCTCTGTTTCTCTCTCTGTTTCTCTCTCTCTCTCTCTCTCTCTCTCTCTCTCTCTCTCTGTTTCTCTCTCTCTCTCTCTCTCTCTCTCTCTCTCTCTCTCTCTCTCTCTCTCTGTTTCTTTCTCCCTCCCTCCCTCTCCCTTTCTCTCTCTATGGAATCATTAAAAAGACATTTTTTAAAAGAACACTATATCACTGTATCAGCAACTTACTCTTGTAAAGTTCAGGAAAAAATATGCATGGGTTGAGATGTATGTATGCACCTGTATGCATATAGAATAAAAGAGAAAGAAGGAAAGGAAAATGTAGTAAAATGGGATGAAATATATATTGGAATTCGGTATACTATTTGGGTGAATTTTCTGTGTGTCTGAAATTATATAAAAGTTAAAAGTAAAAATAGAAGATAACTTGAATATTCTGCATTCCCCTTAAAGCTTTCTATCAGGTTCTGTTGGAATTTTCAGGAAAGTCAGAGAAACTCAAAGTTCTTGTCTCATCTCCCACCCAAGACCTAGCTGCATAATCACAGCAAGGGATGAAATTTGATTGGCAATATGTGCCAAAGATGTGCAAAAATGCATTTTCCTCCAGTCACCTCTGTGCTCCAGAAGAGGGGAGGGAGAGCCAGCAAGGATGTCTCCTGTTCACATCAGACATATCCTGGCTGCCAGTACAGCTTTTCCCATGCTAACCTCTCCTTCTGCAAACAGGGAAAATTAACCTCGTTTTGTGCTAGTCTATTTCCATTTTAAATGTTCCCCAGTTAAAAATCTATAGGTTTTACAGTGATGTACTCACTTAGCACTTTCTCTATGTAAGTGAGGCAACTGTGAAAAGGAATAAGAATGCCAGGCTTTGTTTCAGAAATTCTGAATTTGTGCCTTTTCATCCCAGCTGTTCATTAATGAGCTGTCTTGCTTTGTACAACTCATGTGACCTTTTTTAAACTCAGTTTCCGCATCTGGAAAACAGAGGCAGCCATACCTATTGTTGCAAATATGAAATGCTGCATAAAAATGTATATGAAGCACTTCACAAACTGTAATATACTGTGTGTTACTATTTATTTATATGAGTGTACCAAAGAAAGAGCACTCATCTCTGTCACTTTTAACACGTGGTTAAGGGGAACAGTAGTGCAAACCAGGTGTTCTACTGCTGGCTCTGAATAATGACCTTGTGGCTTTAGTTGGTCTTTTACATCAAGAGTGAGTAGGGGAGGAGGCAAGAGATCAACTGAAGGACTTGTATGCATGCATATAAGTATAACCAATGGACGCAAGACACTGGGGGTGGGGAGTGGGGGCCGTGAGGGCTTGTGCCAGGGGGGTAGGGGAGGCTGGGGGAAGGTCAATAGGGAAAAAAAGGAGACATATGTACTATTATTTTTAATACTTTAAACAATAAAATAACATTAAAAAAAGAGAGAAGCAAATTACAATTTTTTATAACTTATAAGCTAAGCAGTGTGCTCCTTAGGGTCAAACTTTCTCTCTTCTCTTACTCTAAGAGTAAAATAAATCTTAGTGCACAGCTATTGCTCAGAAAATGTTATCACTTGAGCTAACAATTACCTGAGCTGGTCATCGGGTAAGCACTAGTGTTTTATGGTTCACTAAGCTGCCTTGTGAGGAGCCTCAAAATGGCCTTCGATGTCAGAGACAACAAAGGTTCATCCAAGTTCAAGTCCACCAATGACTAAAGATGACTGGGAAAGATACCTTTAACCAGGAGGTCCACTGGGCAATAGTGAGTCATCATAATGTCACTGATATTCTGTGGACACTGATTTCATTCTCTTGCTTTCCTTCTGACAACATGATTTTCCAAAAAAATATTTCCTTGCCTCTGCCCAAGAGTTTTCACACAAAACAAAACAAAACAACCCTGCAGTTTCCAGGCACATAAATAAATAATATCAAGACAGAAAATCCAAGTGAGTGGCAATTGGCAAAGTCCTGTGACCTCAAAGAGCCCTGGCTGTACGTGGTAGCTTGCAGTGTCCATGCTTTCTCAGAGCACATTTGCATTATCATAATGGTTTTTGGTCAGAGTGCGGGTAGGGCCAAATCTGCTAGGAAACTCAGTCTCTGCACCCTCTCCAGCCAGCTAACCAGCTGGTCAGCTGGCAGTATCCAGGTTTTAAGATAAGGAGCTGTGCAGGAGATTTCTCAGTCCTATGCAAAGTCACCTAAAGTGAGGTCAGGTGATTCAGCTTGGTCCTTGGCGGCATTTCTCAAGCCTTTTCCATAGACACAGACCTCTGACAGTGTTCTTCCTACTAAGGATTTATGCAGGCACTCTGGAAGCCCACGCCTTTATGACCAGTGGTATGGGCATACATATTTCCCCATCCTCTTTAGGCTGTCTGGGTCCTGGGTTTCAAACACAGCAAATGCTCCCAGCAGACTGTTTAAATGAACTGGCATCCCCACCACACTGCTCAGACTGGGAACCTCTTCTCACTAGACTGGAGAAGCATGGGTGTTCCAAGATTTGGCACAGAGCCTTGTAAAATGAGGCCAAGTTTCTCTCTCTTTGACTTTAAATATTCTATTTGAATATCCTCCTCTCTCCCCCACTGACCCCCAAAATGTAATACTGCTGAAGAGACCATCTGCCACAAACACCCATACCCAGTGATCAAAATATTTTAGCTTCTTTCCCAGCTTGGTGTCAGCGACAAAATATGTGAGGTTTGCAAACTGGCCTATCAGTGTTTAAGCCTCTTCAAAAGCCAGGTGACAATACTATCCTATTTGGCTTTGCCAGCCATGTCCAGAAGACATCATGTTTTATGGTAAATTTCTCATCATCAGACAAAAACCAAGTTTAAATATGAAAGGATTTGAGAAGAGGCGCAGCTGTGGTTGTGTGCTTTGCCATATTATATCAGGAAGATGAAAATGAAACAAATGACAAATAATGGTCCTGGCAAGCCCACAGAGCCTGGGAGGAATTTGGATGTCAGGGAGAGCCACTAGCTTTAGAAAGCCAACATCTGTTCTCAGATGGCCAGCAAGTCACACACATACCCACATAATGTTATGCTTATAGACGCCACAGCAAATGGGCTGCTCTCCTTCCCAACAAACACAGATGCCCATCAAAGCCTTTCTGCGTTTCTCAGTGGTCAGTGAATGTCCAACTACAGGGTCAAGATCACCTCTAACTGGGCTCCACTCTAACATTGTTCTTTTAACTTAAATATCTCCTTCTGGTACGAAAACTGTCATTTTGAACTTTGACCCCAAGGACTGGTCACTCGGGGTTATGAAACAGCTCTAACAGACCCTAATTACAGTGCGATGACTTCTGCTCAGTAACATTTCAGGCTTCTCCGGGGCTTTCTCATTTCATCACTGGACAGTGCCTGTGAGGTGGGCCTCGCAGAGCATAATTTTTGACAGTGAGGGAATGTATACAACAACAATTCAAACTAAATTTACTACATAACATCTGTATCAAACCCCATGAGGTATGATGTTCAACATTCTCTGCCTGTTTTACAGAGAGGTTCCTGATGTGTAAACCGTCATTTATGCTGTCTTGGATTCTTTTCCAATGACCTTTCTTAGAGTAGTGGCAATATAACTCTCTCACCATGGCAGTTTCCAACACTATTCCAGAATAGGTCTCATAAAGTCGGCCTTTTACATTAATCGATCACCTTATTATGGGAGTAAATCAAAGCAGTTAAGCCCAGGTTTCCCAGGAATTAAAGGTCAAATTGGGGGAGGGGAGACCAACCTTATTCTAATAGAAAATTCTGTAAAAAAAAATTCTTTCAGGCATTTTTCCCTATGTCCTCTGGCTTTAACAATATAATATATATGACCTGTAAACCACATGTCTCAGATTTCCTGGATCACTTTTCAGGTAGCATGGGAGAGACAAAGTGTCATATATGTTAGTCCACACGTGCTGATGCTTAGAACAGAAAATATGATTATCATCTGGGTTGTTGTATGTATTGCAATATATACTTTTCAGAAATGTAAATGTGGGGCTTACCGTAGTTACAGCAAACCCTTGGATTCAGTTTCACCAATCAGTTCAAACAACCTCTAAAGGTCCATGATGTAACAAAGTATCATTTGGCAGAGGTTCACATGTCTATTTTATGATACAAGAAGTTGCCCCAGAGTCACTTAGCACTAGGAACCACTTTGCTAGTGTGGGAGCCTTGTGGTTGCTACACATCTCAGCTTGAAGAGTCTTTACATTGAAAGGCAGCTGAAAGCAATGGTTAAGAACATACATTCCAGAGCCAGATTGTATGGAAAACTAGTGCTGTCTCAAAGTAACTTTGTGACCTTGGGCAAGTCATGTAAGCCCCTGTGTCTCAGTTTCATCATTTACGAAATGGAGAAAGAGTAGTGTCTACCTAGTAGAGTTTTTACGAGGACTAAATCGGTTGATGTGTAGATCTTAGCTGGAGTCCTCTGGGAAGACAATCCAGAGGCACAGATTATGGTGAGGATGCTCATGTGGGAGTTATAAGCCTGAAGTGGTAACAGTGAGGGTAAAAGGGAGTTGAAACAAGAGAAGGTACAATGCATTGCAGCTTGATGTCTTAGCATGTTGGCTAATCCACCAATAGCTAAGAAAGCAGCACATTGCTCAGCAGGTGTTCTTTCCACACAAGACTTTAATGGGATTTGTGTGGAAAGGTGACAAAAAGGAGCTGCACTTCACAGCTATCCTCAAATGACATAAAGGAAGGGGATTTACCAGTCTGGCTCCATTCTTGAGTTCCAGTGGTTCATAATGGATAACTCCCCTATTCTACCAATAGCCTCATCTGGTTCCTTGACAGGCATTTTTAGAAACCCCACCCTCTTCCCCAGCCAAGTCTGAAAATGAAGAGGTACCTAGTGTAAGTTGAATGTTGAAAGATAAATACACACACACACACACACACACACACACACACACGAGGCCCAATGCATGAAATTCGTACAAGAGTAGGCCTTCGCAGCCCCAGCTTTGTCTGGAAGGTCGTCTGGATGGTCGTTTTCAGCCATTCGGTCGATTTGCATGTTATGCTTTTATTATTATAGATTAACAAGGAACTGTGTTTTTAAATATATTTTTTAATTGATTTCATAGAGGAAGGGAGAGGGAGAGAGAGATAGAAACATCAATGATGAGAGAGAATCATTGATCGGCTGCTCCTGCACACCCCCTATTGGTGATTGAGCCCACAACCTGGGCATGTGCCCTGACTGAGAATTGAACCCCAACCCTCCTGGTCCAAAGGTCAGTGCGCAACCACCCCTGAAGCCATGCCTGACAGGCAGTGATTGAGGGATGTGAAGAGGCACATAAGCTTTGTACACCTAGTAGTCTGCAAAGTACTTAGAACAGAGCTTGGCACATGGCAAGCACTGTCCAAGTGCTTCCCATCTTTGTTCACTGCTGCTTGCCTCAGAGTAAACCACAGAGAGATGAGACAAAACAAGCTCTGAATAGAAAGTCAATGGATTGTGCTGGTAATAAAAGAAAATAAAGCCAAAGATCTGGGAAAATGACTCATTCTTGATGAGAAAAAAAATCCTGGATAAATTATAGAGAACATAGAAATCAGTAGCTGCTCAACTCTGTAATAGGAGCAAGTCCATCCATGCTTTACATAGAAATAAGAAGCTGCTCATAAAAACTTTTCAGTACCTGCTTCTCCCTAACAGCCATGTGCTCTAGTGGCATTCACACAAAAAAAAGTCTACATCAGGGAGCACACTGTTAAGAGGAAAAAAGTGGTAAGATAGAGAAAAGGAAGTAGGAAGCTATAAAGTAAGGAAGGAATCCATATTCTTTCAAACACTCACATGACAAAAGATTAAAAAGTTGAAATGAAAATCTTTTTAAAATAAAATTACTGGAAATTATTTTAGGTGAATGTGGAGAATTTTTGTTTGGGGGGCTGAAGGAGGAAGCAGATGAAACATTCACTCATGGATCAATGCAAAGCTCTTAGAACAATGCCTGGCACATACTAATGCTATGGGAATATTTGCTACTGGTATTACTTCCTCTACTTTATAAAAAATCTCTTCCTTAACCCAAAATAACAAAAGCACATATCATTAGATGCATAGGTTCTTAACAAAACAAGCAGCTTATATTTGGTGATTTGTCTACTAACATTCATATATAGGAAAATTTGCAATATCTTTCAAAATAAATGTACTTTGTATCATGACTTAACAATTCTACTGCTAGGAATTTATCCAATTGAAATGGATTTTCACATGTGAATGAAATAACCAATGTGGAGAGTTATTTATCATACCTTTTTTTTTGTAATGTCAAGTGTTGAAAAGAGTATCTAAGTGTCTATTAACAGGAGACTGGTTAAATTATGGTATATCCACACAATGAAATACTCTGCAGCCATTAATACATAAGGAACTACTTTACATAATGAAAGGAAAGAGTTCCAAGTTCTATTATAAATTTAAAAAATCAAAGAGCAGAACAGCATGTATAGAATGCAATAATTTGTGAATAAAAGGTGAATTAAATATGTGTGTATAAGTATATATATATGCATACACACATGCACACACACTAGTATATGTATAAAATAATTTTGAAAGAATGCATAAGAAACTTAATCTGCCTACAGAGCGAACTGGATGACAAGGAAGGAGAAACTATAAAGTGCTTCTTTTAAGTGAAACGGTACAAGTTTTTTACTTATACGGAAAGAAAAAAAAATTGTATTCTGAAGTTGCTAAGACCTAAGGTAAAATAAGTATTCTGTCTGTGAAACTGTGAAGAAGGGAAAGAAATTCATGCTAGTTTGCTGAGAGAGAGACTACCTCCAGCAACCCAGGCATGTGCTCTGATCGGGAATTGAACCATGACCTTCTGGGAAAAGGGAGGGGGAAAGGTTCCAAGACCCCCATTTGATCCCTAAAACTGCAGGTAGTACTGAGCCCTATATACAACTATGTTATTTTCCTATTATATATATACAGGTGCTAAAGTTTACTTTATAAATTAAGCACAGTAAGATATTAACAACAGGCCCATCTGTTGTGGCCCAGTGATTTAGTGTCGACCTATGAACCAGAAGGTCATGGTTCAATTCCAGGTCAGGGCACATGCCTGGGTTGCTGGAGGTAGTCTCTCTCTCAGCAAACTAGCATGAATTTCTTTTCCCTTCTTCACAATTTCACAGATAGAATACTTTTTTACCTTAGGTCTTAGCAACTTCAGAATACAATTTTTTTCTTTCCTTATAAATCAAAAACTTGTACCTTTTCACATAAAAGAAGCACTTTATAGTTTCTCCTTTGGCATACTTGAATTGCCAGCATCACTACTCTTGCACTTTGAGGCCATTATTAAGTAAAATAAGGGTGCCCTGAACACAAGCAATGCAATATTTGACACTCCATCTGATAACCAAGGAGGGTACTAAGTGAATAATGGGTGGAAGCATCTGCAGCATGGAGATGCTGGACAAAGGGATGGTTCGCATCCGTGGCAGATTAAAGATGACGGCATGAGATTTCAAAATTTAGGAATTGTTTATCCCTGGAATTTTCCATTTAATTTTTGTACCATGGTTTACTGTGGGTAACAAACTGTGGAGAGCAAAACCGCAGATGAGGGGGGACTACTGTGTACTTCGTCTTATTTACTTTTCAATGTCTGTAAACCATCATGTGAATATATTACTAAAGCGAAGCAATAGAATGAAATTAAAGTGATTTAAGTTGTTTATTTTAAAAATAATTAAAATAGAATGAATGTGCTTACAGCTCCCTTTCCTCACCTGGAGTTCTGAGTTCCTTGGGAATTCTGAGTGGGGCTGAGCAGAGCCATGATTGCTTTGCTTATGAAGATGGATGAGGCATCTGAGGCCTGTGGGGATTGGTACTAGCAAAAGAGGGAACATATACATTTTATAAGATGGATAAAAACTTTATCTGCCCAGAAATAGTTTCAGATCAACGTTGAAGTTGGGTATAGGTCTCCACTAAGTTTCTTACCAGGTAAGGCATTTGATGATGATACTGGAGGTGAAAACTATTGATAACCGTAGTCCTATCCATGGCAGAAGTCTGTATAACTCATAAAATGTAACTAGCAGTATACTGCAAAATAAAACAATAATAGGAATGCTAATTTGTTCTTAGACTAACACCTTCATTCTGAGTCTGAGTCCTATGAAACAATATAAGTATCACAAGCAGATATTCAAGCCCCAACTCAGCCCCTAAGTGCCTCTGTCAGTCCCTTAACCTTCCTTCTTCAGCCCAGCTTTCCTTTTAAGTTGAGCTCAGCATACTCTTAATTATCAAAGAATCAATCACAAAATCAATGGTACACGCTTCCCATTAAACAAGAGGAAGCCCGAACTCCCATCCAGCATTTATCCAATGCTCAATTAGAGTCAAATGGCTAAGTTTTATTAAGTCCTGAATTAACTAAAGGGTGCTGGACTGAGATCCCAAAAGCAACGGATCTCTCTTTATCCTGACATCACCACAAATTCATTGGGTGACCCCAGCCAGTCACCCACTTTCCTTGACCTCAAGTTCTATAAACAGAGAGAATCAGACTGCATAAAGTTTCCTCCCATTTCTAAAATTCTAATTTTTGAGATACTTTTATATATTCATTTAACTAGTATTTTTTGAGGACCTATGTACATAGCACTGTTGCTTTATAAACCTCAATTCAAAGCGACACAGAATTATAAAGGCAATTCAATGAGTGGCAAATTTAAATGTAAATATTTGAATTTACCTTCTTTTTTCAAGTTATTTGAGAACTGATGATCATGGAAATGAGATTAAGTTACCAGTGAAAAAATATCAAGTACTCAATTATACCAAGAAACCAAACTTATTTTTAGAATATATTTATTATTATCATCATTATTATTATGTTCCTTTGCTACTCATTTAAATGTATTTTTAAAATGTGCTCTTTCTTTATTTTGCAATCACTCTCACTCCCATTTCCATTTGTGGAGGTGAAAAGGCTGTTCTTTTGCTTGTGCCTTGCTCTCTGATTTTGTTAAATAAACCCACAGGTGACATGTTAGGCCTTGTTCTAGAGCCATTAATCTGTCATGGGGACACAGTGCTAGATCTGCTGTGCATACAGGAAGATGGATAGAAATCTAGTTATTAGATATATCTAAAGGAATGGAATGTTTTATGTCTTTTATCAGCTTTTTTTACTCATGATGTTCCAAGAGTTCTTTTGTGGCTTGAAATTTATGGCATAAACAATGTCAAGAGACAAATAAGAAATGGAGAAAAATACAGTTAGTATATATAAAAAAAAAACTTAACACCCCCAGTATTCAAAGAACTTCTACAAATTGATGAGGAAAATTCTAAATTTTTAGATATTTTTTAAACTGTTGGGAAATAGTTATCTTTTAAATATGTTTTTATTTCAGAGAAAGAGAGAGAGAGAGAGAGAAAAGGATAGAAACATCAATGATGAAAGAGAATCCTGCATACCCCCTGCTGGGGATCACGCCCACAACCTGGGCATGCGCCCTGACCTAGAATCTAACTGTGACCTCCTGGTTCATGGGTCATCGACTGACGCTCAGCCATTGAGCTACAATGGCTGGGCAAGATATTTTAATTTATGCATTCAGCCAGTACTAATGGAGGCCCTATGTGAACAGCACTGACACTTTATAAAAAGGGTATGAATAATCAGCAAACTAGGAGAAGTAACTGGCCAATAAATGTGTGAAAGATGCTCAACCTCACTAAAATACAGAAAAATGCAAACTTAAAGTAAAATGAAATAACATTTTTAATGTAACAGATTGGCAAAATAATTAAACAAGGGATTAAGTTCAGTGCTGATAAAAGATGAGGGGAAAGAGGCACTCTTTTCCATTTTGGTGGGAATGTGAATTGCTATATACCACCCTGTAAATTTTTTGTTAATATGTATTAAGAGTAAAAAATTCACATAAAATACATAAAAAGTAAAAATATACATTATTTTATCTACCTGTGTGTATACACACTAATACATAAAAATATATGAACAAGTGTGTTAATTACAGCACAATTTTATAGTGGTAAAAATACTATAAATAGACTTAGAGAACATAATAGGTTGAACAAATAGTGGTGTATTATCATTGGATAAGGTAGAGCCATTAAAATAATACATTATTTTCCAAGAAGACCACTATGATTTCTAAGTGAAACAAGTAAATTGTAGAGCGATGAGTTTAGTATAGTCCAAGTTTCATAAAAGCAAAACAACCCCGCCCTAACCGATTTGGCTCAGTGGATAGAGCATCGGCCTGCAGACTCAAGGGTCCCAGGTTCGATTCCGGCATGTACCTTGGTTCTGGGTACATACCCAGTAGGGGGTGTGCAGGAGGCAGCTGATCAATGTTTCTCTCTCATCGATGTTTCTAACTCTGTCCCTTTCCATCCCTCTCTGTAAAAAATCAATAAAATATATTTTTAAAAAACCAAACTAACAAAAAAAAAACCCAAAAAACCCAGCCCAAAATGAACATGTGTATATACTTTTCCTGTACATATAGATGCATGGTATGAAGAGAAGTATACAAAAGATGCATTCCAGGCTGTTAACATCACCACTGACTAAAAGTTGATTGTGGCCATCAAGAATGGGGTGCAGAGAGAGAGTGTGGAAAATATTAATTATTCATTTTCTTTATGTATAATTACATTGTTTCACTGATGGCAGAAAACATGGATTGCTCTTACATTTTTTTCAGGGAAATTTGGTAAAAGAAAACAGAAAAATTACAGCAAAAATTAGCATAAGGGCAGAGAGAAGAAGATGGGGTCTAAAGGACTTAAAGACAGAGGGCAGAATACAAGCTCTCACATGCATTGGCCTCCCAGACAAGATTGGCCAACACTCAGGTATGGAGCAGAATCCTTGTCTGGCTATATAGCACTTGTATAATATGTCAATATGACTTCCAAAGTGTCTGCATCTGATTTAATAAAAGACAGGATTTCTTTCCGCTGAAAATTTCATATAAACCCCTGATCTATTTAACTATCTCCTGTTATCACTCCTGGCTCTATCCACAGTTATATCTAGTGGCATTCCATTTGTAAAGGACTTTGTAGTTACGAACTGCTTTCATCATCATCATCCTGTTCCTATGGGGGGATAGGCACTGTGCTTCCCACTTTACAGATTAAATGTAAGCTCTTTACTTAACAATCTACAAATGATAATTGAGTCACATTGGAACATTTCTGGGGTTTTTCCTCCTTTATCCTAAGGGGACAAGGAAACACAGCTTTGCATTTCAAGTCCCCAAGCACACTATGACTACACAGGAAACATGGCAGGATAAATTAAAGGATAAACAAAGTGAAATCCATCAGGAAAGGCTGCTAGTTGAGCGATTTCAGATTAAAATCAATCACAAATTCTTTAACAGGTAGCTGTATTTTTCACGCCAAATATTACTCAGATATTGCCTGAAATCTCCACTTCATTTTGTTCATACAGACATGGACTCAAAAATTCTATAAGGAAAATGAGAAGCAATCCTTTCAGTTAATATATTATTTCTGCACAATTTCAACTATGAGCAGAGCATATTAATGCATTCACTCACCATCTGTGTCTGTTGGTACCATGGCCAGTTACCCCAGAGAACTAAGGCGCCCCACTTTGTGATAGGCATTTGGACAATAATAGGGACTCCCAAATGAACAATGTGAGGTCTATATTATGTGCAGATGGAAGACAGATAAATAGGCAAACACTGCAATTCAGCAGTTTACTCAGCATCCTCAGTCCTGGAGGATTAAGATAGGCACACAGAAATGTGTCAAAGCTGGTCTCCATTCTTATAAAACTAAAAGTAAAGCATAGAGGATATTTTTATATTAGCTTTTCCATTTGTACCAACAAAGAAAACTGTCAGATTATTTAGAAGTACTCTTTCTTGGGGAAAGCCTGGCTGCTTGCTCATTCACAATGTCCTTTAAACATTTTATTTTGTTTTCTCTGTGGGCAGCTTCAGGTAGGAAGGGGGGAAACACCTCATTGAGGGAGGAGCGTACGTACAAAGCATGAATGAAAGATTGGAAAACAAAATGGCTAGGCAGCTCTTCTCTTTTGGCATTTAAGTGTCTACTTTAAAAAAATACACTTAAATTTAAATGTCATTTTTTGGCAGATTCATCACTTTTAAAAGAAACATGAGGATAATCACCACATTTGTATATTTTTTGTTTTAAAATGGTGAACTTCTCTGCTCTCGAAACCAAATGTTGTGCTACTTAGTCATGCATCGTTCTCATTGGCTTTGTAGAGAATTGTGTACAAATAATTAAGACCTAAGGAGCCCTGAACATTTTTGTGGGCTGCATTATCCTTTGCTTAGTATAAATGACTCACTATTATATTACTTGGTCCACAACTCCAAGATCTTTAAGTTTTTTGTTTGCTATCCTATCAATTTCACATAGGTACGTTATTATACTAGTAAAACTTAAATATGCATTTCACATAAATACTAAAGGTCCTCCCTGCAGGTTTTCAGATAGCTGGATAGAATGCTGCAGAGTTCATCTGCAGAATCTTCAATCCAGAGCAATGAGCCCTGCTTCCCCAAACGTATATATCTTATTCTCAATAGCTTAGTTATTCATTTATTCAATACGCATTAATTGAGTACTTATTATGTGCCAGACACTGTAAATATACTGGGAAAAAGTTGATAAATTACTTATTATCTACTGTGGAATATCCCATAGTCCAGAGGAGGACAAAGGAAGCATATTAGATAAATTACAACTCAATGTAATAGGAACCAAAGTAGAGTTATATACAAAGTACTACTATGAAAACACTGAGAAAAAGTAATGGATCCTAACTGAGGAAGTCTGGTAGGGCTACATAGGAATGGCAAAATTTCACCTGGGTCTTCAAGGATGTAGAGAGGTTGGTCAGGCAATGAAAGAATGAATGAATGAATGGTTTGACAGGATGACTGAAAAGACAGTCATCATACTGGTTTTGTTCTAGGCAGTCTTGGGAAGATTTTCCCAGATAAGGAGAACAGCATTTGCAAATGATGTAGAGATGCATTAAAAAATACGGCAAGCTTATGGAATGACAAGATATTCAGGTTACTTGAAGAGAAGGTTTGTGCAGAAGAAGATTCGATGAAATGAGGTAGAAAGCCTGGTTGAGGTCAGTATGCAAAGTGTCTTAAATTCAATGTTAAGATGTTTGTACTTCATCCTGAAAGAAATGGAAAGGCAAGGTAGATTTTTAATCAAGGAATATCAGACATTCACATGTATTTATTGAGAACCTGGTATATGCCGGACCTGTTCTAGGCTCAGCTTTATAGCCATAAAGAAACAGGCAATGATTCCTGATTTCATGAAGCTGATAAGTCAAATGGGGGATGACAAACAATGAGCAAAATAAAATAAGAAAAATATATAGTACATTTAAAGCCAGTAAGTGCTAAGGAAAGAAATAAAACAGGAACAAGTGAAAAGAAATTGTTTAGAACAATATTTTGGATCATTTGAAGATATTAGAGAGAGAGTGGAGACAGATATATAAGTTAAGATTCCATTAAAGCATTCACGCAGATCTGAAAAGGCTAAGAACTGAGATTATACAATGGGAATGAAGAGAAGGTGATGGACTTGAAAGGATCAACAGGCCTCCATTGGGGATGTATTAGATATTAGATTGAAGAAGAAAATGAAGGATAAGGATTATGTTGTTTTCTCATCAGAATTTGAGTCATCATTAGGAAGTGAAGTTAAAGAATCAAGTTTTTGTTGTATAATTTTATTATAGTTATATGTTGCTTGACTTCTGTTAGACCAATAGAGGATATTCCAAAAAGTACCAAATAGATTAAATTGCTTGAAATAGTTCAGTATAGCCAGCAATATCATTGTTTCTGGGAAATGGCTTCTTGGCAGCTGAATGGTTGTCCAATGATGTTCATGGGTCATCTTGAAAGAAATATTTGGAATATTTTTGTACATTTTTATAATTATACTGTGAATCCTAGAGTTAGAGACCTTGGCCCCAAGAAGATACATTCTGTCTTAACTCTGTAAATCAAAGAAAGCACTAAAGTCTGGTGGTTTACAGCGAAAACTTATGGTAGGTTTTCAGTGAATGGTAACTGATATTACATTTGTTAACATCTCTGTGAATGTGATGAGCACACTTTTTGGATCAGTATCCATCATTTGGCTCATATTTCCTTAAACTGAGACAAGATTGTGATGCCTTCAGATGCATCCCATCCCCATAATGTCTTCTCTGAATCTCCTTGGTGACTCTCAGTGCTCCCAACCACCTGTGTCGTCTGGCATCAGTGCCTGTTGCCACAGTCCTGGCTGCCGTATCAATGACAGTTCCGTCCTTGTGTGGGCGAACTGTGGAGACAGATGGTTCCTCAGTACAGGATAGGGACTGTCGGGTGGGGAGGGGGGAGGGCTGAACAAGAAGCTGGAGTGTGGCATGTGGATCAAGCGCACTAATATCAGAAGATAAACTGGAGCAACTCCATGTCTATTCACTTTCAAAAAGTTCCTGGATCAATCTGAAAGACTGTTGAATTTTTCTTTAAACTAGAAGTAGAGAGAAATTAACAACTAAATAGGGACTACCCTGTTCATTGTGCCTCTCTTCTAACCAGGACCCAGTTTAGATGTGCCATTCATTGGTCACTGAGGAAGTGTTGTTTCTAATGTAAAAGTCCACTCTGGATGGGTACCAGATTGACTGCATTTCTTCCCAGGTAGAAGGAATAACTACTCCTCTAAGGTGAGACCAGAGTCTAGAAAGGAGGCACAGAATTGCAGAGGAGAGAGTCCCCTTGGAGACTGGTTGCAACAGGTGTAAGAGTACATTCTGTAAACTTTACCTGACTGCAGCAGTAGTAAGTTTTTTCTGAGGGGTAGGAGTAATTTGTAGTAGTGAAAGTAACATAATATTTTATTTCTTTTACTTAGGAAGAGTGCTTTAACCAAATCTTTTACTATGACCATATTTTTTCATTTTCTGCTTTTGTGTATTAGTTATGGGGATAAGGAGAAGAGAAAGATTCAGGGTAACATAAAGACACCTTAAGTGTGAATATAGAAGTGCATCTGAGAAAACTCATTCTTGCTCTGGGTCTTCTTATAGCAGAATGAATGAATGAGTGAACGAATGAATAAATGAATGAAAGGAAAAAAGAAACTCATCCCTGGTCTTAGGGAGATGAAAGGCAGTTTCTACAGAATATTTTCTTTGTGCAGGGTAGGTCTTTGTCACTTATTGGTTACCTAGCTAAAGAAAGGCTTGTCCAAGGTGAAGTGGTTTTCTAGAGAGGAGACAAGGATCTTGGGTAGAACTGAATTATCAAAGTGTCAGTTTGTCCTGAGGCTGGAAATTGTCTCTTCATTTGAGTTTTATCATCTCCCTTCTCTTTTTCATACATGTTATGTGTGTGTTTGCTTACACATGTATGCACGAAAACTTGCAGGCACATGCAAATGGGATTGGAGAACAGGAATACAGAAAGAAACATTCTGGGTGTGCACAGAGCTACATAGACTAATACTCAAGCCTCTAACAAGGCCAGAAAGATATAGCCAAACCTGCCCTCGTGAAACCCAAAGCTCTGCTCCTTTTCACCATATAAAGATGAAGGTAGACACAAGAAAGTTGGACCTAGAGGAAGTCATATGAGTTTGGTATGCCTCTCATCCACCTTGAAATGTATTGCTTGTAAAATCCTGATATAATCATTCAGCATTTAGGATTATTTTCTTCACTGAGAGAGATTGAGAGATCAGATGCATGTAGTACTGATACCCAAGAGCAAGGCAAGAACCGGAAAAAGGCAAATTTGGGGCAGTAGAAACTGGCAAGGAAGAGGTGAGAGGGAGGAAGCCAGTACTTTACTGATTGTGGGACTCCCTGCAGCCCTCTCCAAATCAATACAACAAACTGAGGTCTCAGCAATTCCTTTTCTTGTGTTTATAAATGTACAGACCCCAGAGCAAGAGCTTTGGAAGGCATATTATCAGTCTAGAATCAACAAAAGGGACAAACTAAATTAAAACACACTCATATGTTGGCCAGAGTACCAACAAGAAGTCTTCCTGAGATATTTCTCACTCCCTTCCCACCTCATAAATTATCTGATAAGCAAGAACTTCAAGGATTCTGGGAAACTCCTAGGGAATTCCTGAGTTCTACCCTTGGAAAATACTTAGACTTTATTTGTTTCAAGGTGACATAAAACAGTACTGATAAGTGCCTATTTGGTTTGCACACCCATTCTAAAGAATTAAGTCCAAATTCTGTACTGATTATTTAAAAATATTACAATAGTAATTTCAGAAGGTTACAGCCAGATGCCTCATTTTCTGTGCCATGGTGACTACCTGATTTCCCAGCCTTTTAAGAGTTTTTGAAAGGTAGAGAGCTGCATATCATCAATCCTGAGATAACCTTTACAAGTCAATCCCTCACACAAGCCTCCTCTCTGGTAGACAGATGCATCATGGAGAATTTGGCAAGGTTCAATCGATAACTGCAGTAATGCAAGTAATGACACCAGTGTGAATACTGCTGGCTTAGATATTTCCTGTTTTTCAGAAGGAACAAATACCCACTATTCCTGTCATTTTAAAGGAAAGAAACAAGGACCATTTTTTCCTTGGCTTAATATTAATATTAAATGGATGCCCACGGAATGTCATCAATGAAAATCTGTGTTTAAAGTAGATAATATATTCTAAATGCTTGGCCCAGAGTTTTCTTAAGAAACGGCTCTATGACAGCATTTCTGAACATCCTCAAGCTGTGGGCATTTGGGGAGGTTATCCACTTAATGTGGCTACTGACAAATTAATAAATTAATGGAGATCCACTTTATATCTGCATCATTCTCATTGATTGGACAGGGCTCACAGAAATCTTACTGTTGAATGGAAGTCGGGAAGGAAGAGTGTGTGCTGTTATAAATGGTTGGCCTGCAGGGGGCTGGCCTCAGTCAGATGCCAATGCTATTTTTATAGTTTTCAAAGTCATAAGAGTGGTTTTTTTTCCATGAGGGATTTTTATTTTCTTTGTGGTTAGAAAAATCAACCTGCAAGATAGTCAAAAAAAGATTAAATTTTCAAAGAAAGCTGTCATATAAAACTAGGTCATCATTTTAAATTGACAAAAGGTTGTGAGTTTGTTTGTTTTTTCTTTTAGATGATAATTTTTGGGAGATAAACAGCTAAAAATTTCCTACTTGGCAGGAGGGTTTTCTTGGACCTGTTTTTATTTCAAACATGGCTTGCATGGAATACATACATACATACATACATACATACATAAATAAATAAATAAATAAATAAATAAATAAATACAAACACCCTAAGTATTCTTATTCTAACTGGATGGGAAAAGGATATGGTGAAAGAACAATAATGGATGATTGACAAGGTGACTTGCTACCAAATTGTGGTTTGCAGATCAGCAGCATGAGCACCATCAAGGAACTTGTTAGAAATGTGGAATCTCAGGATCTACTACAGACTTACTGAATCAAAACCTGCCTTTTTACAAGATCCCCACATGTTTTGTCTGCACATTAAGTTTGTGAGAATTTAATTCTACTGTTAGTGCTGTCTGTAGAGAAGAACAAACATTTTCATGTGGCATATAACTGAAGTCATTACTACCTGTAAAATATCTAATAAGGGAGAGAGAGAGCGGGGGCGGGGGGGGGGGGAGAGATTCTGCAGGTCCTTTGCAGAGCACATTTTGCAGCAGAGCTAATTTCTTATGGTTCTAACTTTGCATAAATCTTCAGTGGCTATTAGAAGTCCATAGGAATATAGATATACAATTAGTGTAGACATTTACTTCTTTATCTCTTTTTATTTGTAAACATTTAACAACAATTGAGAATCTCTGTAAATTAGTATAATATCCAAGTCCTCTCACAACTCTGAGGATAATCAGTAACTAACAGAAAAAGTAAAGAAAAATAAGATAAGGAACCAAGCTATAAAAGTGCAGCTCCTTAGCCAAAATTGGTCCTCAAGTTTTACCAGTATTTTGTTGAACATCAGCACCACACCACATTTTAAGTGAAAAAGGAATTAATAGTTATTGGGCATCTACTATATTCTGGGTCCAACTCTAGGCTCCAGAATAGGTTTGTTTGATTTTTTTTTTTAGGTCTCATAGCAACCCAAATAAGGAATAACTTTCCTAATGAGGAAATTGTGGCTTAGCAAAGATAAGATAATTGCTCAAGGTCACAAAGCTAGTAAGTGAAAGAGCTTGGATTTTAAATCTATTTAATCTGACTCTAAAACCTCTCCCAACCATGCCATGCTGCTAAATATAGTTATTGTATAAAAATGTTAAATATTTAGGAATGTATGAACAATTATTAAGATGCTCTGATTTACATGAAACCAAACATTTCTTTTGCCTTTTTTATAGTCTTGAATTAAAAAAAATGTTGTGTATTGTTAAAAATAGATATCTGAACTAGGTGGGCCCAAATGATAATTTTAGTAAAAACTCCAGTACCCACAGCCAGAGAACAGATAGATGACATCCATTAAAGCCTCAATTAGGCATTCTGCCTCAATTAGGCTTTCTCGCAGTTGGGTGTACCACCCTTTATTTATGGAAGTGTGATCTCCAACACAATTTGAAGGATCATTATTGTTCACTACATCAATATTAACCCCCTTTCATCTTGAATTGTCAAAGGAATTTCCAGGAAATTGCAGGTGGAACTCTAAAGACCATTGTCATGTGTAATCCACATAGGACATGTATTGATCCAAAAAAATAGTTAATGATTTTAAGGTGCTAAAATGTGTGTGTGCGCGTGCATGTGTGTGTGGCATGTACTTGTATGCACACATTGGTGCACCTGCACTAATTGGAAGTTTGAAGGAGTGCCAAGCCTTTGACATAATTAACACAAAAGAGCAAGAAAGGTGGTTCTGGACTTTCTGCTTTCACTTCAGTCAGGACAGTTTAGCTTTTAACTGTTTAATATATCCCTATTCCATTAAACTGTGTTGCTGTCATACACATAAAAAAATCTTGAACACTATTGTGTTATAGAAACTCCTCACTTCATGGGTGAGGAAACTGAAGAAGATTCAGAACCCATGACCACTTCATGTGTACCTGCTGTATGCTAGGCGATGTGCCAGGGATTTCCAATGAGATCTCATGTCTTTGCCCATATGCTGACTAAGAAAGTAAATCTGGTAGAGATGAGTTACTTTTCCCAGGTCCCCCAAGTAGTCAAGATAGTCCAAAGGCTAGAGGCCAGGATTATTAACCACTGAATTCCATGCTTTTCCCAGAATACCTTATTGGTGGCATAAAGATAAGACACTTTGACCTTTTAATCTTATTCCCAGGTTGGATCATTGAACTCTGTTTTATATTCTTTCTCTCTACATAAAGGTTACAATACTAACTGACAACCCATAGGATATACCTATGCTTAGCTGTTTTTCCAATATTAAGCATATATAATGCATAGAGTCACACTTGCCTATTTTTTTTTTCCTTATGGTCAAGAATACCAATTAACAGGATGGTTAGTTGATATCTAAGCTGCCATTTTGACTCTGGGACATTTTTATTTTACCCAAATATGTAGAGATATACTGTGGGGTAGGAAATTCTTATTATTTCAATAGATCTTAACCCAGCGGTTCTCAACCTCTGGGTTGCAACCCCTGAAAATACATCCTGCATATCAGATATTTACATTACAATTCATAACAGTAGCAAAATTACAGTTATGAAGTAGCAACGAAAATAATTTTATGGTTGGGGGTCACCACAACATGAGGAACTGTATTAAAGGGTCGCGGCATTAGGAAGGTTGAGAACCACTGTAAGCCATAATAAAATGGGCAATAAAATGTATCTCTTCTTGTTTTACATTTAAGCAGAAAAAGTGATGCTTCGCCATATGGATAAAACATTAAATACAAAGCTACTTTGCTCATTTACTTCACATATGGGAAATGAATAAAAATATGTGAATGAATTTCAAATATAGTCTTAAACTTGACCCATGAACCTGATGTTACAATGGATTAAGTCTCTTCACACTATATTTTTCCATGAATTTTCCCCCAGTTAAACCATAAAAGAATCAAGGCAACAAGAGGGAAAAAGTGTCCTAGTTGACCACCATTTGAGTTAACAGTCAGTGCAGTGTGAGATACAAGTTAAAGAGGAAGTGTGATCCACTTAATATTATAGGGTAGACAGTGATCAAATTAATTATAATCTGGTAAATTCCTGGCACATTTACCTTCTTTTAATGGTGCCTTGCAGCTTAAAGGGGTAAGATAATTAAGAGAGAGAGAAGTCAAAAGAGGAGGAAGAAGAGAGTTCTGTAGTAGATAAAATAATGAACTTTTTAAAGGGTTCCTTTTATTTGAAGTTTTGGAAGATTGAGCATTTTTGGTCCCCAAAATGTCTCGGTGGTTGACTAAATCTTCTGATTGCACCTGGATTAGAAGTATACTTATGAGCTAATGTGTTATATATATCCTTATATTCTGCCCAGGGGAAAAAGAGGAAAGCATATATGAGGGGAAGTATAAGGACAGTAAATGAGATTTGGAAAAATAAGCAGTGAATAGCTCTTCCTTTCCAAAGATCAGCAACTAAAATTTTAATTTGACCCTTTTTCTATGATGACAATGACAAAGCATGTTCCAATTCATAGAAGTTTCGAGTGGCAGCAGTAATTGCTATTTCAAAGAAAAAAATAGAAAATTATTAAGAGAAAACTGTTTTCCTTAATGCTTTTTCTTATTCATATTTTCAGTAGCAGGAAAGCTATACAGAAAGTTAGCCTAAGTATAACTTAATGTAATAGATGCCAATGAACTTCTAAGTTCATTGGAATTTTACAGATTTGCCAACATCTGTTAGTGGACTATTGCCCCAAGTGTCTAGTGTTTCCTAAATGAAAAATAGGTCCTTGGAGGACTTTTAGTTACTTCTCAGCCATTAGGGAAATAAAGAATTATGACATGCTCCATTGGGAAGGAACCTTTAGTATCATCTAATCCAGTATCCTTATTATCACATTACTAGAGGCTTGGTGCATGAAATTTGTGCATAGAGTAGGGGGTCCCCTTAGCCCGGCCTGCACCCTCTCCAATCCCTCGGGGGATGTCTGACTGCCTCTCGCAATCCGAGACTGCTGACTCCTAACCGCTCGCCTGCCTGCCTGCCTGATTGCCCCTAACCCCTCTGACTGTCTGTCTGATCACCCCTAACCACCTCTGCCTGCCTGCCTGATCACCCCTAACTGCTCCCCTACTGGCCTGACCACCCCTAACCACCTCTGCCTGCCTGCCTGATCACCCCTAACTGCTTCCCTGCTGGCCTGATCGCCCCTAACTGCCTCTGCCTCACCCCACACCCAGGACCCTGGATTCTCTCCCTCTGGCTGGCAGCAGGCACCCAGGACCCAGGCAGGCTTTGCCTAGGCTGGCCACAGCTACTGGCACCCAGGACCATGGGGCGGGCAGCTTGTCCCTCTCCCGGCCCCAGGCACAGCCGCTGGAGCCCAGGACTGCGAGGACCATGGGGCATGCAGATTGTCCCTCTCCTGGGCCGGGCCATAAGCACAGGCACAACCACTAGCATCCAGAACCGCGGGGCATGTGCCTTGACCCTCTCCTGGGCCACAGCCTGGCTGGTCCCCATTCCTCTCTCGTGAGCTCATTTGTGCCTGGCTGGTCCCCATTCCTCTCTCCCCAGTGTTGAGTGTCTGAGCTGTTAAGGCGTGAAGGCGTGAGGGCATGAGGACCACTTACATATTAGCTCTTTATTATATAGGATAACTAAAACCCAGGGAAGATAAGTAACTTGCCTGAAGTCAAACAGGATCCATTTTAAAACTTCTTCCGTTTTTTCTACCTTTGTCCTCTGTCTTATTCTATATTACCTGAGTGATTTATACAAAGTTAGAGTTTGAAGAAAAATTAAAGATTATCTAATTTCTTCTTTCCAATGAGTAGCTACAAGCATTTGCTTGACAGCTTTTAGTGAGAATAAATTCACTATCAAAAGATTGCAGGGCAGTTTTTATTACCACATTGAATACTTTCTGAGAGATTCCTCACTATTATTTAAATATACAGGCATTATAAAAAGTAATTAGTTGACCCATTGCCAAATCATTTTTAACCTTTTGATTAAGATAAGAACAGGAGTGGTAAACATTATGATTAATATTATAAAATTGGAGGATCTAGTGAAACAGATCATGTTTAATAATGCATTAAAAGGACACTTATCAACCAGCAAGAGTTCATTTACTGTCCTAAAGAGTGATTGGGCACTGGGAAAAAAAGGGCTAAGTTAATAGGATTATTTAATGTCCCAAATTTTTCTTATTTCTATTCAGTATTACCAGTTTCTGTCTCTCTCTCCTAATTGAACTATGGGAACAGCAACTGCATTGGCAATAGATCAATATCTAATTTTCAGAAGTTAATTTTTTAAGAGAAACTTGGGTACTTTTAGGGGGAAAAGGCATAATGATACATAATGAAAAATACTGTAACTATCCTGGCAAATTTTCTATGTGAAATTCCAACAGAATCCATCAATTATAGTAAATGACCAATAAAAATGTTCAATCAAAAACTCATTTTAAGATACATTGTTAATGAACTGTATATAATGGCGCTTAATCAAAACTCGACATGATTGCACAGGAGAAGTTCCTCAGGACCTCAGGAGCACCATTGTTCCGAACAAAGATAACCATAAAACTCTATAATTAATAGCCTACAGTCATGTGGCACTCTGGGGAAACTCAATTTCATAACAAACTCTATTGTTTTTCAAAGCACAGGAATTGTGTTTCATAATAGCACTAATGCCATAAGCATCATTTTTCAGACTGTTTTTATTTGACATGGAGCTTTTGATGATCTTTCCACAAAAAATCAGTAAATGAAGCTGCTGACCACTAAAGTTGAAACAAATAAATTCAGCCTCTTATTTTACATAATTTACAATCTAGAAATGACACACTATCTTTAAAATATATGTATTCTTAATAGTATATTTCTGTCAAATAAGTCTGGAGGGAACATTTATCATTTCCTGGGTTGACAGTGTAATAGTGACAGGTAACATAGGATACTTTAAAATTTTGAGATACAGATCCCTCAAGGTACAAAAGCATATACAAATGAAAAGTTTAGAATAAGAAGCTGTAGCTTTCACATGAGGTACATTTGTTATAGACTTAGGTCTTATCCAGAACTCATTGTGAAGCAAGCATGTTTTTGTTATCTCTGCTGCTACTATAATGTTCTATAGCAAATTCTCTGAAGTGGTACCCCTTTTCTACTTCTGGCATCAATGTACAGGCAGTGGAAATAAGGTTGTTTCTCTGTTGTCCTAATTGTTTTTGTGGGTTTCTTGGTAGACCTATTTAAATCCACATTGGGGCTACTTTTGTTAGTCATTGCTTTTTTCCTCCTAAGGTTGATATAGTGTACTATTTACCCATAGTAACCAAGGGTGATGATTATTTTCAATTCTAGAACTCATCAGTTCTGCTTCTCCATTTTTTAACTATTACTTTTTATTCTTTCTGTACCCTGCAGCATCTCATGAAATATAAAGCATAATGAAACATTCAGACATTTGACATTCTCCTTACGGATTTTCAGAGAAGCGAAAGCTTTAGCTTTAGCTTTCATTTCATTAGTTACCTCCACTCTCTGACAGCATTCTCAGAATCGCAAAGCAGATCCACCTGTACTTGCTGGTTGGCAGGGGCAACTTGTTTTTATCATTGTCCTCATGGTCATTATCATCATCATCACCACCATCATTCTACTTCTTCTTTCATGGGGGATTATACAAAAGCCAGATTAGCTGTACTAACAACCATTTATTGTAAACCCCACTTCATTCACTCCTGGTTCCAGGTCAGCCTTAATGGAGGTGGAGAGATACAGACAGGACATGGAAGGTCGGAAGGTGACCAGTGACAAAGTGAGGGCACCTAGTTCCCAGGAACTTGTAATGCATGATGTTCTCTCTCCGAATTCTATGCTACAACTTTTAGAATTTCCCCAGAAAGGAATAATTTCATAGAAAAATTCATGTGCATGCACATGATATTCAGCAAATATAAAAATAACTAGTACAAAAATTAAAATTGAAAGTTCCTCAATTAGTGTCCTTGTAATGACCTCAATAAACTGGTACTTGGAGACATTTATGCCCACACAGAGAGCCAAGCCTGGGTCCTTCTCAGTCCATAATCCATAGGAAGGCATGCCAGGCTTCTGTAGAAATAAGGTAATTTCTCAAAGGCAGGATGGTGTATAGGGAAGAAGAAATATCAGAAGTCAGGAGACCCCTATGCTGAGGATCACTTCTGTTACTGAGTTGTTATTTCAACTTGAGGACCTTCAGGTCTCCTGCATGTAAAGAAGAATGGACTTTTCTACTAAGATGCTAGAATCTCACCTACAGTCCCATGGGTCCTAGGCCTCACCCTTGGCTTTTAGCCACAATGCAAATGTTTGCAGAGCCTAAGCTGGTATGCACCACTGCCCTTGTCACACAGCTTTCTCCTACTTTTTCAGAAAAGAAAAGCCTTACTTTATTTGCTGCATTCCTGGCCTGTCTGTGGGTAGCAGGGATTTCCCAGTAGCCCCAACTATGCTACAACATTTAATGTGGCACTGCCAGGTGACCTTCAAGCATTTTCTCCTTCAGGGTGGCTTGAGGTTGCCATGAAGGATTCTGCAGTTGGTGTTTTCCTTCAGGACAGACTATTTGTGTCATTTAAGTCAGGATAGGGTTTTAATGTTCACCTTTTTCCTTTGTAGCATCTGAGTCTCCCATCATAGGGTCTTTTATTATCTGAGATAACTCACAATTTACAGCTCAAGCAATTTGTTCATCATTATTATTTTCTGGCCAGAGTTGAGTGGTAACAGAGTCTTTTTCTCCTGGAATTTTCAACCAGGCATCTTAGATTCAGAAACAGTCAGCAGCCTTTTTTTTTTTCTAACAAGTCTACAAGTGAACCAGTGAGAGAAATTGAGGCCAGAGCTGGAATGGAACAAGAGTGAGGGGGGAGAGAGGGAGAGAGAGAGAGAGGGAAGAAGGGAGAGAGGGAAGAAGGGAGAAGGGAGAAGGGAGAAGGGAGAAGGGAGAAGGAAGAAGGGAGAAGGAAGAAGGAAGAAGGGAAGAGAGGAGAGATATGCCCTGCCTGAATTTTAGTATTAACCATCCCACTGATCATATGCAATAGCTCAAATATTTTCAGTAACTTCCTCTTTTGCCTAAGAGGGCACTATTGGAGTCTGTTATTTGCAAGAAAAAAGAGTCCTAAACAAAACATAGCCAGAAGAGATACTTACGTCATCTAGCCTGAAAAGCCTCTCAATGCCTAGATTTCCTTTGCCCTGCTTTCCAGTGAATGCCCTTGGACAAGAACTAGCTACTCCCTAAGGCAACACTTTCCACCCATTCTATCTGTTATTATTAAATTATTATACCGATTTGAAGCCTTTCCCATGGGCACTTTCCTCCTATTATCCCTTGCACTACTCCTTAGACAGAATAAATATACCTTCCAAATGGCAGTTCTTTAAATATTCCAAGGCAGGTAAAATGACATCTCTTCCTCAAGGTGTTAACTTGCTCTTTCACAAACTCTAAATATCCAATTTCTTTTTATTTTAAATATATTTTTATTGATTTCAGAAAGGAAGGGAGAAGGAGAAAGAGATAGAAACATCAATGATGAGATAGAATCATAGATTGGTCGCCTCATGCACGCCCCTACTTGGGATTGAACAGGCAACCCGGGCATGTGCCCTGACTGGAATCAAACTGTGACCTCCCGATTCATAGGTCAATGCTCAACCACTGAGCGCCACCAGCCAGGCCAAATATCCAATTTCTTTCTCTCTTTCTCAGATGATGTCTTTTGAAATTCCTCCTGATAACAGTTTTCAGACTACCCAAAGTTATGGGTCCCAGAATTAAACACAATACTCCAAGTAGGGTCTAAGCAGGGCAGAAAACCGCAGAATCCCCTCTTCCCTGATTCCAGGACTGCACTTTTTCAGCCTAAGTTTGCACTCACCCTCTGAACTTATTATTGACTAACATCTCTAATTGCTTTTACTCATGCTATAGATCTGTTCCCATCTCTTCAGATTTGTGCTTATGAAGTTGGTTTTTAGATCCAAGTGTACAATTATATGCACTGTCCCTACAAATTTTATCTCAAATCCAGTGAATCAGAAATAGAAGATGAAGATGGAAAAGTTCTAGTATTGGATGATGGTGATGATTGCACACAATAACATAAAAATATTGAATGCCACTGTACCATATATGTAAAAATGATCAAAAGGGCAATGTTATTTATATTATGAATATTTTAACAAAATAATAAAAGGAAATTTGAATATGGACTAGATATATTATATAGGGAATTATTGTTAATAATTTTCTTAGGTATGGTTAATAATACTAAAGTTATATTGGAGAATGTATTTTTAGGAGATAGAAGCATTTAGTTAAATTTCATGTAACTTGCTTTCAAATGGTTAAAAAAAGATATTTAGGAAGATATATAAAGAAAATTGATTAAAAATGTTAACAGTTGTTTAAACTAAGTACTCAGTATATAGTTTTCATTATAGTATTATTTCAAACATTTTATGCATGGACTTTTTCTTATTAAAAAGTTAGAGAACTTTCAACTCAACTTTGAAAAACCATGTCAGTGTGTCTGCTTTAGAAACAGCTTATTTACATATTTCAACTAACAACAGCTAGAGCTCTGTGATGTTCTTGTAAAATCTGCCCAGTATCTGTGATGAGCTGGAGCAGCACTTTCTACATACAGCACGATAATCTTAGATTGTCCCTGAAGCACACACTAATTGAGATCACTTGGAAAATATGGCCACATTTTTGTGCCTCCTCTTCACTCTCTACTTTGAATGAAAGATGACATAGTGGCATATAAAAGACTTTCAAGACGCATTATATGATTTGCAGATATTTCTAAGGTCAATTTCTCATTTCTAATATCCCCAAACAGTTGCATTTGCCACTTTGTCTAAATCCACTTTTCTTTAGGACTTCTTAGTCTCCACCCTCTAATAGCTCAGATTGCCTTTTACATAGCCCACTTTACAGATATGCTCTCCAGATCCCTTGTCCAGTAGCAAAGCCCAAACTAGACTGGCTCCCTTAGGAGTTCCTGTTCGCTCCATAGACCTACTGCTCAATCTAGGTCACACTATAAAGAGCTCCCACTTCCTTTTTCTGGTTGCCTCTAGTTATATTTCCAGTCTCTGTGTACTTCCCAAGTTTGACCCATATTGCTTGTTCTCTTTGTTCCACTTCCATCCCTTAATCTTTCCCTCTGCCAAGCCCTCAAGCCCAGTTTGAGATCTGGTTCCCTCAGTTTCCAGGAAGAAAGTTTCTACTTATTGCCATTGTGAAGGTATCTTCTCTGATTAGTTATACCTCTCCCAAAGGTTTAGAAAAGGCCAATAAACCTTGGAGACATGATGCTAAATAAAATAAATTAGTCACAAAAAAGACAAATACTGTATGATTTCACCTATATGGGATATCAAGAGTAGTCAAGCTTATGGAAACAAGTGATTGCCAGGGGCTCAGGTTAAGAGTAAAATGGGGAGTTGTTAATGAGCATAGTTTCAGTTTTGTAAGATAAAGTTCTGGATGTCTGTTTCACAATGATGTGAGTATACTTAATGCTACTAAACAGTACACTTCAAGTGATTAAGATGGTAAATTTATGTCCATTTTATTATAATTTTAAAAAGGAAAGAAAAAGGCAAATAAATTACTTGTAATTCCAGGCAGCATTCCCCAAAACTGCTACTTTTCTACCATTTGCAGCATCTCATTTTTGGTTTCCCTTTAATCTCTTGGAAGTAAATGGCTCTCACAAGTCCACCAGGGAAATGTATGACTTCAGAAGTCCTTCCTTTACTTGTGCCATTATTGTAACAGTGGAGTACACTATTTCACTTTGGAGTGATCTGTTACACTTTGGATTAGGAATTACCTGCTTGATCAATGCTTCTTGATTCTTCTTTCCCTTAGATTCCTTTATTCCCTTTTGTAACTTTGCTCTGCTTCTCTGAGCACATGGGCAAACAGCCTTCTTCCTATTTGCATTCCACTTCCACCCACAGCCAAACCTTCTCCCAAGCTGCACTCTAAATGCAAAACATCCTCTCTGTCTACACTCATCTACTTTTCTCCCTCCCCTTACTTAAATTGCTCATAAAAAAAACTATTTTTCATAAAGGCTTTCTAAAACAATGAATACTGTGTATTTATAGTTTATTTTCCAATGTCTCCCAAAAAAGAATTTATGGCATATATGATCAGTTGGGAAAAAATTATTCTTATATATAAGACAAATTATATCACACTATCTATTTACACTTTTCTCTCTGACTTAAGTAACTTAAAATTTCAGTTAATTATATTATTAATATCAATTTATTTATTACAGGTACCACTATAATCCCATATTACACATTTTAGAAGACACTATGGAATAATAAATAGCACTTATGAATATTTACAATGTGTTAAGTTATAGTGGTTATTTTATATAGTATCTAATTTTCACAATAACCTTTCAAATTTGGGGAAAATAATTAAATGATTAATTATATATCTCTTAATCTAAAAAATGAGAAATAAAACTTTACTCATATTTGAAATACAGTTAATACTAGTCTCTAGCTTAGACTTCTGAAGGACATGAGTTCTGTTTTGCTCTTTATTATGTTTAGCACCTAGCACATAATGAACATGTATTATATACATGGTAGATAAATTAATAAATAAGTGAGGAAAATTGCTTGAGGTTACATAAAAGATAAATACTAAAATTTGAATTAATTCAGCCTTCTAAGACATAAAAGTTAATGTTTTTTTGGGTGTGAGGTTTTTTTTTTCCCCAGAAAGAAATGATATCCTGGTCCTTTCCATTACCATATTTATTACTGCTTTTACCCAATTTTACTATACTATTACTAAATACCTTTAATTTTACAGATTTTGAGTTGAGTTTAATGACTCAAAATGATAGACCTACAAAATAGGTGAGCTTCCAAAAGGTGGCAGTAGCATGTCAGTCACATGACCCAAGCTTTAGGCTTTAAACTACAGGCTAATTTGCTTGACAGAGATAAGTAAACATTTTTCTTCTTTTTTGATCCAAAAGAATATAGTATTAAAATAATTTAACTTAAGCAATATTCACTACATAGTAGAAAATATTTTAGATATATTTTGAAAGGAAAAAAATCTAAGGTGCACTTTAAGAGCTTTCTCACTATTTCTACCCTTTCAGAAAGTCAAAATCACTTCTCAGCAGTTGGTTGTCCAATGTGAAGCTTGTTCTAACAAAGTTTCCCTGAGCTGCTTGTTTGTTAGAAGTCTTGGTTTCCTCTTTTTTCTCAGCCAAGTCACCTTTCTTACACTGGCATACTAATAAAAGAGATACCCCCAGTTTACCTTTTTAACTTCCTTTTTAAAAAATATATTTTTATTGATTTCAGAGAGGAAGGGAAAGGGAGAGATAGAAACATCAATGATGAGCCCTAACCGGTTTGGCTCAGTGGATAGAGCGTCAGCTTGTAGACTGAAGGGTCCCAGGTTCGATTCCGGTCAAGAGCATGTACCTTGGTTGCGGGTACATCCCCAGGAGAGGGTGTGCAGGAGGCAGCTTATCGATGTTTCTCTCTCATCGATGTTTCAAACCCTCTATCCTTTTCCCTTCCTCTCTGTAAAAAATCAATAAAATATATATTTTTTTAAAAAAGGAACATCAATGATGAGAGAGAATCATTGATCAGCTGTCTCCTGCATGCCCCCTACTGGGGATTGAGCCCGAAACCTAGGCATGTGCCCTTGACAGGAATCAAACCCGGGGCCCTTCAGTCCACAGACCAATGCTCTATTCACTGAGCCAAACTATCTGGGGCCTTTTTAACTTCCTTTCTCTCAGTTCGGTTTATTTTGTTTGTTTCTTCATTCCTTCATTCGTTTGTTCATTTGTTCCTTCATTTTTGCACATTGCAGAATCAGAAATGGGGAAATAGCTACATAGTTGCATGACATTGTTGAGAGACTGTTTTTACCCAGTTAGAAGACAGTATTTACACCATACTCGTGTTCCTTTTCTTCATACCACCTGTCAAGATTCTGTCTCCCCAACCCACAATGAGCACAGCTCATTAAAAACACACATGGCCAAACATCTTGAATGAGTGCCAAGGCAGAGTTCCATACTGGAAAGGACATTGGAAGTTCAATGAAGTAAGTTATTTATTGAGCCAAGTTCAAGATCCATTACAGAAATGGAACCGGAAAAATCAGTGTCTACAAAGACACAGAGGAAAGAAAGATTGTGTCACCTTTAGGAAGCTGGAAATAGTTCAGAATATCTAGATAAACATAAGATGTCCATCAGCACCTACAAATCCACAGGTCCTTATTAGTGAGATTTCCATGCCTAGGGTCTCTTGCTGCCTAGTTGGCAATGTTTTGTACCATATAAACCTTTAATCCCCATTGACCAGAACTGGACAAACCAGGGGTGGCACTATCTCAATAATAGCCAATCTTCCTGCTAGCTTAGCATGGACAATAAACTGGACCAATAAGTTTCCTTTCTCAGAAATTTGAACCAAGAAACATTAGAAAATGAACAAGATATGACTGAGAGTTAAAACTATGTATATGATGGGACATATACAAGGTAAAATTATGAAGGAATGAAAGTTATTAGTAACGATAAAAGGTTAATTGAGATAATAAAATGTAACAGATATGCAGAGAGCAATACATGCTCCTCTCAATGCTTCCTCTAAAAAAAAACAATTGTATTTTTAAAATCTATCCCATAATTTTACCTTCATAAGCATTAACAACAAGGCTATGTGGTTGACCTGGCCATGGTCCCTTTCACCACCTTTGTTTTTCCATTACCTTTATAGCAACACTCTCAAAGTGTGTTTGCATTTCTCTTCATATTCCATGGTCCAAATGAGCCCATTTTACAGATTGTAAAATTAAGCACTAAGTGGATAAGTGACTGGCCCAAGTTAATTTTTGGTGACCCTTCATCAGAACTTACATGTTTTATTCCTTTAGCATTATTTGCTTTAATGTGCCATGAATGAATCGCAAGACTATACATTAAAAACATTCAGACCCTACATTTGCACTGGCCAGATATTTTTCAGTTATTCCCTGCTTTTCTTCCAAATTTTAGTTGCATAGTATAAATTATTTATATACCTAAAAGTATAAACAATATTTTTAGTATTTGCTTAATGACTTTCTAGTGTATGCCCCTATTCTGATGCTGCCATTCCACTGAGCTTCATTTAAATGGCATTATTAAATTGTACTGGCAGTATAAAATTACATTATTTTAAATCATATGCTTCAGAATATTTTATTTTAATAAAACCTTTGCAATAGAAACCTTCCACCACCCACGAAAAAATTTGCTCTAGGACTTTAAATGAGGGCCAATTGAAAAATTAATTATCATTGCTATAGTAGTGACAAAGTTGCTTTGAAATGCTTTTTAGTATTTAATTGACTATCCTTTGCAGTAAGCATCAAGTCATGAAAGTGTGGTAGAAAGAGGAGGAACCTAAGTAAGTACATATCCTGGTAAATTTCAAAAGACAAAGGATTAGTTAAATTAATTTGTCAAATTTTTTTAATTGCTCTATTTCCTCTTCAATTGTTGCCATGGAAACACATACATAACTAAAACACTTACACTTGCAAACACACAAACTCACAGTATTTTTGTACTTATACGTTTTTCTACATTCCCATTATATTCAATATGTATGAAATATTCCTCAGGTGTCTCATTGCTGTTGCTATCAGATGTCTATAAAAGGTAAAGTAAAATATGCAACTGGCAGCGAACCATTATGAATCTTTTAAAATATAGCATATTACACAAAACTCAGATTTTTAAAATCAGCATGTGTTGATATATAATGTGAGATTCCAAATAATGTTTTATTCAAATAACCTAATTAGAGAAAGCCTTTGTGGAGTAGGTTGGATTTCAGTTACAGTATCTGTGTTTTCCAGGTGCATCTTTACTGAACTTGAAGGTAACAAATAGGTGTAAAAGACATCCAGGCTCCTCCATGCCCGCATTATGAGTTCTTTGTGATTGTGCAGGAGATGCATTAGCATGGCACTGTGGCTACAAAACTGCTACTGCAGGGGAACCAAAGGCCCACCTCTTTGAAATTATTGCATTACAGCTCTGGCTGACACTTTGGAGGCAGGAAGCTAATGGAGAACATAATATGTTTTTAAATTTCCAAAACTTCATTTTTCTCCCAAAGGGAGAAAGTTCTAATGAAGAGCCACCATTGTCCCTTCGGTTGTTCCTCTGGACTTTCAAGGAAGCTGCTGGTAAACTGGCCTCTCCTATGAGCACTTTTCAGTTCTCAGGAATCTTGGCAATAGAACAATTCGAGTCATTACTGTTCGAGGAAAACCTGGCTACTGCAGCCCAGCCAACTAAGCCAGAGATTGCCTTCCTGATATGGCTTGAGAACCCCAGTAATATTTTAACCCACGATTGCAGATAACCATTTACATGCCACTCACTTGGGGGTCAGTAGTGTTTTTGAGTTGGATACTTAATTTTATTTTTCTTAACACTAAAGCCTCCTGGCTATCGGGGTGACAGTTGGGGAAGACAGGGCAGAGGATGGCTTGTTCTGAAGAGCTAGAGAAAGTTTATAAGTTAATGACACTATTAATCAAATCTCTCTCTCTCTCTCTCTCTCTCTCTCTCTCTCTCTCTCTCTCTCTCTCTCCTTCTTTCCTTCCTTCACTTTCTCATCAATTCTCATAGGATCTAAGTCTTCTAAGAATGTTTCATTTTCAGCCCAGCTTGTATGGCTCAGTGGTTGAGCGTCGACCCATGCACCAAGAGGTCACCAGTTCAATTCCCGTTCAGGGCACATGCCGGTTTCAGGCTTGATCCCCAGTGGGAGGGGGCTGTGTAGGAGGCAGCCCATTGATGTTTATCTCTCATTGATATTTCCATCTCTCTCTCCCTCTCTCTCCCCCTCCCCCCCCAAAATTAAATAAAAGAATGTTTAATTTTTAAAGAATTTTCCACATATTAAATACATATGTCACCAAATTGTCCCCCAGAAAGATTGTGCCAAGTGACACTCCTGCCAGCAGGACCTGAGAGAGCCCACCTCCCAGTAGTCTCCCAAGCTTTGTAACCAGGCTCTCTCCATCTTTGCCGCTTTCATAAAGAGATATATTTATGTTTAATTAGAGACCATTTCATCATTGGTTTAAACTATCCCATTTGTAAGTCTAACCTTTTAGTGCTTATATGAATATCTTTCACAATAGTAAATCAATCTTGCATTCTTAGGATAAAATCTACAGGATGAAGATGAATGATTCTGTGAATACCCTGCCAGTGTCAATTTGAACTCCTTTCATTTAAGATTTCAACATCTAGGGAGATTGGTATCTGCCAGTCTTCAGTAGGTGAGAACACTAGAACACACAGTGCCTAGAACACTTGGGGCCATACATTTCCTAGTTATTAGGTGTACAGTATGGTGTAGAAAAAATAAGGGAGGGTGTTTCATATGGTCAATAAATCACAGAAACTTACAATGCATTTTAGTATACTATAGACCCTGAGATAGCCTGTACTAAAGAACTCTTGTTAAGATTTGCTTTATTCGTGGCTTATTAAATTTATTTGGCTAAATATACAGAATGCTTTCTATATAGAATAACTGTTAGCCTCTGACAGGAATCAAGTGTTTCATTTAGCATTTGGTAAAGAGGATAGTTTTCTTTCTATTCTATGTTTGGCATAAGTTTTATGTTAGCTTCACAAAATTAAACCATCTTTTCCTGCTCTCTGAAACAGTTTAAATGGAAAGTATTTAATTTTTTCCTTGACAGTTTGAAAAAAAATCCTCTTATTAAATCAACTAGTCCCAGTGATTTTTATTGATTGTTTTGTTCATGTTTTTTTTTTCCAATTTCTTTTATGGTTATTGATGTTTATTTTCTTCTTCTTAATAATTTTGGAAATTCTTTTCTTCAAAAGAATATATACATCATTAAGATTCTCATATTAGTAGGAAAATATTATATACATAATGTTGTTTTTTTAAATATCTTTGTCACCCTGGCCAGGTTGCTCAGTTGGTTGGAGCATTGTCCCTTATGCCAAAAGGTTGGGGGTGTGATTCCAGGTTAGGGCATATATCTAGGTTTCAGGTTTGATTCCAGATCAGAGCGCATAAGGGAGGCAACTGATCTCTCTCTCTCTTTCATCAATAAAAACATATCCTCAAGAGAGGATTAAAATATTTAATTTTATTTGCGTTTTCTCTCTTTTTATGAGATTTTCCAAAGTGTTTTATTATATTTCCTTCTATATGATTTTATTATTTAATTATCAGTACTACTTAAACTTATCTATTATGATCCTTTTCTTTTTTGATTGCTGAAAGGTCTTCCTTATTGGCTAATTAATATAAATTTAAGGCTCTGGATTTGCTTTAGAGTGAGATTTTGGCAATCTTTTATAAATTTTGGCCTTGAGTTTTACTTCACTTGAATTTTAATATTGCACTCATAATTTGTGTTTGATTGTTTTTAGTTTTTGGTTTTTTTTACCTGTAACATGTTTTTTAATTTAATTTAATTTATTTTTAATTGAATTATTGGGGGTGGCATTGGTTAAGATTATATAATTTCAGGTATACAATTCTATAATACAATACCACCCCAAACTGAGTCTCCTTCTTTCACCATTTATCCCCCCTTAATCCTCTTCTACAACCCACACTCCCCAACTCCGCCTCTGGCAATCACCATATTATGGTCTGAGTCTATGAGTCTTTTTTCTTTTTCTTTGTTTAATCCCTTCACCTATGTTACCAAACCCTAGTCCCCTCCCCCTGAAAGCTGTTGATCTGTTTTCTATATACATGAGTCTGTCTCCATTTTGTTAGTTTATTTTGTTCATTAGATTCCACATATAAGTGAAATCAGAACCAGCGATTCCACTTCTGGGAATTTATCCAAAGAAACCCAAAACATTAATTCAAACGAATATTTGCACCCTTATATTTATTTCAGTGTATTTATAATAGCTAAGATTTGGAAGCAGCCCAGGTGCCCATCAGTAAGTGAGTGGATAAAATAGTTGTGGTACATTTACACAGTGGAATACTACTCAGCCATAAAAAAAGAAGGAAATCTTGCCTTTTGTGATGGCATGGATGGACCTAAAAATTATTAAAACTTTATGTTTTAGATCCATGAGTCTAAAATGTGGTCTAGGAACTCCTTGGAGTCCCTGAGACCCTTTCAGAAATCTCTTAAGGTCATTTTTTTCAGAATAATTCTAAGATGTTATTTGCCTCTTCACTCTCATCCTCTCAGGAGTGTACAGTGGAAATTTCTAGTCTACATGATGTATGGCTCTGATTCAGACATGTAGCACATTCTGACAGCTAATAGTATGTGTGCTTGTATATTTTTGTATTTTAAAATTTTCTCAGTTTCTAAAAACTTCTAGAAGAAAGTAATTGTGACCCTGGATTAGGCAAAGATTTCTTAGAAATGATGTAACAGTATGAACCATAAAATTAAAAATTGATCAAATAAAATTCAATATTTAAAACTTGAGCTCTTTGAAAGATAGTGTTAAAAAAGGAAGGAAGGAAGGAGGGAGGGAGGGAGGGAGGGAGGGAGGGAGGGAGGGAGGGAAGAAAGAAAAGAAAGAAAAGAGGAAAGGAAGGAAGGAAGGAAGGAAGGAAGGAAGGAAGGAAGGAAGGAAGGAAGGAAGGAAGGAAGGAAGGAAGGGAAAGAAAGAAATAAAGAAGAGAAGAGAAAAGAAAAGAAAGAAAAGAAAAGAAAAGAAAAGAAAAGAAAAGAAAAGAAAAGAAAAGAAAAGAGAAAAGAAAGAGGAAGAAAGAAAAGACAAGCCACAGGCCCTAGCCGGTTTGGCTCAGTGGATAGAACATCTGCCTGTGGACCAGAGGGTCTGGGTTTGATTCCAGGGTCTGGGTTTGATTCCAGTCAAGGGCACGTATCTCGGTTGCAGGCTCCTTGCCCTGGGCCTGGTCAGAGCTCATGCATGAGGCAGCCAATTGATGTGTTTCGCTCACATCTATTATTCTCTCTGTCTTTCCCTCTCTCTTCCAATCTCCCTAAAAATCAATGAGGATTAATTAAAAAAAAAAAAAAAAAACTAGAATGGGCTCACTGCACAATCCATACCAATAAAGTCATGCCTCTGATATTTTTCATTTTCTTAGTTTTCTCTTTAAAATATTTCCAGGGTCTCAAAGTATAGATTTAGAAGAGAATAGTGATTTCTCTGGGCCCTGAAAAAAAGCAATAAGCAACCCCACAGAGGAAATATATGGAGGCTTATTTGTCATGAAATCATAAGACTGGAATAAAGCCTAAGAGAGCCCAAGATCCATTCCTCTATCACTAAGCCTTTCCTGGAGATAAGAAGTTATCTTACAAAGGAAGGTAAGAAGGCAATTTTGTATCTCTCTTCTCTGCTATCTGCTACTTGGAATTGCAAAGGAGAGAGGAAAAGATGTAAAGGCTGAGGAAATACATTAATAACGCTAAAAACCCACATTCATATGTTACAGAGTGATTTTTGTACCTCTTTATAGTATCCTCTCAGCAGCACTATGAGGCAGATATTATTACTATCTTCCTTTTACAAATTAGCAGACATGAAGCTCAGAGCTGGCTCAAGTTTATACATCTAGTAATTACCTGCTAAAACCTCATATTCTGAACTTCTAGCCCCAAATCTTATTTCCACCAAGACATGCTGGAGATAAAGGCAGCAAAGAGAAAGGCTGGGTAATATAGAAAGGGAAGGGAAAGATTTATGTAAGGAAAGTGGACTTCCTCATTCTGGGAGCAGAATTAGTCTGGCCTGACCTTCTCTGCAAATAAGACTGCCAAGCTGCACACTTCCTTTTCAACTCTTAATGATTTTAGTATCATTATTGTTCAGCCTTCACTCCAGGCTTTATAATCACTTTCCCATTAGCATGTCCTCCTAGGCTTCCCTTTCCCACCTCTTGGCATCTTTGTGTCTTTTCTCTGAACCTTCTATATATTGTCTTTATCCCCCCTCAGATGTAGAAGTCAGAGCTGGATGACATCTTTCAAATCAGTTTTACCTTCTATCACTTTCTACCTCAAATGAAAAAGTCTGTCAACAGATTAAAACATGATTTAATTCAACATACATCAGTTTTAAGTAAACTACATTTCAAGTAATGAGATGTATGCCTTGGGACCAGTGTTTTATTTAGCTGGTTTCGTGTTAGCTGTCTCTCCACTTACTAATAACACCTGATAATCTCTCTATATAAAAGCCTACATGACCATCCGACCGTTTGACCATCCAACTGGTAGCTATGATGCACAATGACCACCAAGGGGCAGACGCTCACCACAGGAGCTGCTGAACTATGGTGATTTGGCAGCTGAGATTCTCAGGTGACACACCTGGAACCAGAGAGGAGGGAGCCCAATTCCGGGGTGCGTCGCCCGAGAACTGCCCTCTCCCAATCCAGGACCCCTCGGGGGATGTCGGAGAGCTGGTTTTGGCCCAATCCCCACAGGCCAGGCCAAGGGACCCCACTGGTGCATGAATCCTCTAGTTAGACCATAAAAGAGGAAAATAAATTATATTGATTCTAAACAATACTATGCATCCCCATTTCCCAGATTGTCTCTCATCTAGGGTTATTATTTTCCATTTCAGGTAACAATGAATCCTAAAAAAATAAAATCCCTTCTGATTTAAGCCTCGGATAACTTGGATTCTAAACAAGGTGATACTGCTGTCAGAAGATTATCCTATATAATAAAAGCCTAACATGCAAATTGTCCCCTCGACCGGCAGTTCGACTAGGAGTTCAACCAGGGGGCGGGGCCGGCCGGCCAACTGCCCGTAGCCCCTGCCCCCAGCTGGCCCTGCCTGATAAGCCCTGATTGGGGCGGGCCGGCTGGACCCCACCTGTGCACGAATTCATGCACCAGGCCTCTAGTTTTCTAATAATAAAAGTGATTGTAAAACAAAAAACAAAACAAAAAAAGTGAAGCCAAAACTTTCCATCAGTGATGGGAAAAAAGGCTTTTGGCCACTATGTTACACCCCCAGGATACAGGAGGTATACTGGACTGCCTAACCAACAGAGAACAAGATGCTATTGTAAGGAAAGAGGAAACATATGTTTTAAAGCTTTCTAGAATAAATAATGCTAACTTTACAAATGAGAATATAAAAGAATGACAAGAGAAAATTTTTCCTTAGAGTATTGATGGCAAAACTAATATGGGTTTGATAATTGGGTTTGATATATGGGTTTGATAATTTTACCAGACTAGTGTCTTCATCATCCTGTTTTTGCTGTCCCTCTCTGAACCATGCTAGTGGGGCTCATATTTATGCCTCAGTTAACCAGAGCATAGAATAGTCAGTCTGGCTATTTTAATTAACTTTGATGGCTAAAGGGTAGGTCAGTTCAATCACTAAGCAATCCAATTGATAGATGAGAGTAAGTAGCAGACTGAATGTGCCATGCTAATTTCATAGCTGCCTGTTGATTTTTTTAGTAATTGACCTGATCTATCAGGCAGCTGACCTACTTGGTTGTTAAGATACTGGGAATACTGTGTACAGCGTTCTTGCTATTTCAATAATATAATATGGCCTTGAAATGCCTCTTCCTCAAAATAGAACCAGCCTGGAATGAAAGCAAGTATGTATTAGGCCTATCTGATTTTTTAATGGATTCTATATCTGAAATAAATATAGTCTTTATCTTTTATCTCCAATATGAAAAATATGTAACCATAAATTAAATTGCCTTAAGTGATTGTCTTGTACACTAGAGTCCTTTGAATTGTCACATTGATAACTAACAAGCAATATTGGTTATTATTAATTAATTGTTTATAGGGTTTTTCCTGTTATTTTCACATAAGACATTCTACCTTTACCATGTTATTTTTCATTAAGACATTAACAAATCTCCATTATCATAATTCTATCTATTAAGGCTTCTGTGCAAATAAAATAAATTTATTAAAAACAATTAAAAAGAATGGCTAATGATCCAATAAAACTACATGGTTTTATTTTTAAAATTTATCTTTATTGTTGAAAGTATTACAGATGTCCCCCTTCCCCCCTCCCCATGACCCCCTCCACCTTGCACATACCTCCCCTGCCAGGCCTTCACCACACTATTGTCTGTGTCCATGGATTATGCATATATACAGATAAGTTAATCTCTTCCCACCTGCCCACCCATGCCCCCCTTCCCTTTGAGATTCATTAGTCTGTTTCTTGCTTCTGTCTGCCCAGCAGCAGATAAGTGGATTAAAAAGCTGTGTTACATTTACACAATGGAATACTATGCAGCTGAAAAAAAGAACTCTTACCATTTGCAACAGCATGTATGGACCTAGAGAGTATTATGCTAATCAAAATAAGCCCATCAGAGAAAGATAAGTATCACATGATCTCACTCATTTGTGGAATCCAATGAACAAAATTGTTACCGGGAAACCCCCAAGTGGGCTTGGGCTGCCTGTCACAATGTCCAATAATGAAGGCAGTGTTGAATCAAGGTGTTTATTGAGAAGGCCTTCAGGTGCTCTATGTATCAGATTATAAGTCCCCTCTATCAAAAGAAACTGATGAACAAAATAGATCCAGAGACATAGAAGCATGGAACAGATTGACAAATTTCAGAGGCAAGGCAGGGATAAGGGAATGGAAAGGAAGTGATTAACTGGGGAACATATATGCATATGCATAGCCCATGGACACAGGCAATATAGTGGTGAAGGCCTGGGAGGGGTGGGTGTGGGGTGGAGGGGGTCAATAGGAAAACCAAACATACAAATAATGGGGACATCTGTAATACTTTCAACAACAAAGGTAAATTTTTTAAAAAAATACATGGTTTTAATGGAAAGCCCACTGCTCCACATTCAGTAAACCCAGATGATAATTCCACTACATCATAGACTCACTGAGCTCAGAGAAGCCAGAGTCAGAAGGAAATATATTCTACATGCTTTTTAGTTTAAACCCTCCAAGGAGAAATTCTGAGGCTCAGAGAAGTTAATTGTCATATCTCCTGATTCTTATACCTGTAAAACCTCCACGTGTACAAGTCTAAGAATTTATAAAGGAAAAAAAATCATTAAAAATAGAAAGTACATGTTACAACTAATTAGATTATGGAAATATGTCTTGATTACTACAAGTGAATCTTCAAAATACAGTATGATTAAGATTATATAGTTAGTGTTAGCCTTTAAATTTTGAAATATAAATGTAAACCCAATTTGTAAGTATATCTTGAGTGAGACCAATTATAGCAAGCCATTAAATTTTGACCCATATACTTTCATTACATATTCCACATTACATTTTTTTTGGTCCTAATATCACTTTTTAGTATTAATAGCTAAATAAGATTGAGTGAGTATAGTGAAAGTGGGTGGAGAGTATAATGTGTGAATTCATAGATTTAGATCTTGCTATCAATTATTTATTCATTGCTTCACCTAATTATTCCATACATATTGATTGACTGTCCATAAACTCTAGGATACAGAAATAAACAAGACATGGCTACCTCCAGGTCTGGAGGAAACTTACATGCCAGCCTAGGATTACAGTGCAGAACAGGTTGTTCTGTGAGCAAGGTAAGAACAAGGTTTGACAAGCACACAGGATGATGCCGATACAGGCTGCTTAGGAAAGGACAGGCTTCCAGGAGGACACAACACCTGGATTTAAAGGCTTAAAGGATTAATAAGAACAATAATAACATAATATTTTATTGATGTTCACAACATGCTACGCACTATTCTAAGCACTTTAACATCTATTGATTTATTTAATCCTCACCACAACATTTTGAGGTAGGTCCTATTATTATAATCATTTTATACATGAAGCAGCCAAGATTCAAGGCCATAGAGTGATCAAGTGGCAGAACTTGAATTTGAACTCAAACAGATTTGGGATTGTGACAAAGAAATGGGAATGAGAGGGAGCAAAGACATAGAATAAGATAAGGTCACAGACTTCAGCAACCTGCAAATCACAAAAGCTTTGTGTGACATATGAACAACTGTGAATTTCTCCCCGGGGCTATAATTATGCAAGGCTCTTAAGTGTATCAAAAGTATAACTCAAACACATACTCTCTCACTTCCAGCCCTTTGCTCATGATGCTACCAGACTACACCCCTGCTCTTTAATTTTTTTCCATTCTTTACAGCAGGGGTCCTCAAACTATGGCCCGCGGGCCACATGCAAATACAAATATTGTATTTGTTCCCGTTTTGTTTTTTTACTTCAAAATAAGATATGTGCAGTGTGCATAGGAATTTGTTCATAGTTTTTTTTTAAACTATAGTCCGGCCCTCCAACGGTCTGAGGGACAGTGAACTGGCCCCCTGTTTAAAAAGTTTGAGGACCCCTGCTTTACAGTTTATCTACTCTGTGACATTTTTATTCCATAAATCCCATTCACTATTCAACTCTTCCAGCACATAGCCCTTATCACATAATCCAATAATTCTGTCTGTTATTGTGCACTAATTTTCACATGCATTAATCCAGTCACCCCTTTGTCCTATTCCACTTCTGTATTCCCACAGCATCTAGTTCAGTTAGTGAGCATCTAGAAGTTACTCATAAAATAAAACTTACTTTTGAATAAAAACTGATAAATTGATAAACTTTAGGAACAGTGCAATCAGTTGCTATTACTGTTGCTCAAAACAGAAATTTCCCAATCTCTCTATCAGGTCATTCTGGGTGTTTGTTGCATAATGAAGAGATTTAAATCTCAACAATAGATAATTGTAACTTGCTTGGCAAATGCCCAAATTGCTTCCCAGATTAATGGGGGGAAGAACTATATAATAAGAATAAATCACAACACACATATTAGTTCTCAATGATTTTCTAATATCCTACTTCGTAACTATTATTATTTTTAAGATAATTATCATATATTCAGACTAGAAGGGCTCCTCAAGGTTTATGTTTTTCTTCTACACCTTCCAATTCACCACGGCTATATAAAATTGAAATTTTTAAATTAGCCCTGACACTTGAGAGACTATTTTTAAAGATCTCCCAAGTAGGAAATTCCATATCCTTCCATAGTAATTCATCCCACTCAGCCACTTCTCCCCTGTAGTTAATCTGAATCCCACACATTGTAGTAGGGGCTCATTTCCTCTTGTTTTGACCCCTGCTGTGTAAATGGAGAATAGTGGTTACTATCAATTATTACTAAACCATTATTTTTTAAAGTACTATTAATAACTCGGCCTCTCTTATTTAGTTAAGTGATCATTGTTATTTTAACCTGTATATATAGATCTTATTTTCTCATTATTTTTATCTTTCAAAACTCTAAGTCCTCTACATTATTTAGTGCAGAATTTAAAGCTTAAAAACGAGTCCTAGGGACTCTGGCTGCTAGTCATAGGCCTAACAAGAAGATGACCTTAGGTTTTCTGATTTCTGCACTTCTATTCCTGCCTCTCATTATGGTGCCTCCACCTTTCCCTTACAAGGCTACTTTCATGTTTCATTGCTTGATTATCACCTGTAAAATATCCATCAGACAGACTGAGGAAGATTGTAGAGCAAGGATTCTCTCTTAGTAATTACTGCTCTGACACTCTTAATGGAAATTCTCAGTGAATCTCCTACCATTTGTCTACATCAGCGGTTCTCAACCTGTGGGTCGCAACCCCTTTGGGGGTCGAACGACCCTTTCACAGGGGTTGCCTAAGACCATCGGAAAACACATATATAATTACATATTGTTTTTGTGATTAATCACTATGCTTTAATTATGTTCAATTTGTAATAATGAAATTGGGGGTCACCACAACATGAGGGACTGTATTAAAGGGTCGCAGCATTAGGAAGGTTGAGAACCACTGGTCTACATGAATAAGGAATTTACATTAATAATGCTGATTCTATCCTTTAATATCCACACTATTATTAGCAGTAAATTTAGTATGTTTTTAAAAATATGTTGCTATTGATTTTAGAGAGAGAGGAAGGGAGGAGAGAGAGACACACACATCGATGAGAGAGAAACATCAACATCAACTGGCTGCCTCCTGTACACTCCCTACTGGGGATCGAGCCCGCAACCCCTGCATGTGCCCTGACCAGAAATCAATTAGCGACCTCTTGGTGCATGGGTAGACACTCAACCCCTGAGCCACACCAATGGGCATTAAGTATGTTTTTGTTTTTTCTAAACTACTGGACACTTTGTCTTGACCACCCACCCCTCTTCCATGTATTTTCTTAACCACACTCTATGTTTAGTTCTCTGTTCAGTCAGAATGAGTTTAAACAGCTTTTTTCTCCATGAGTCCTCAGTAATCTGTCCAAGTTAAAACAAAAAACAACAACAACAAAAAACTTTAATTGGTCACCCTTTTTTTACCTGAAAAATTGTATTAGTCTATTGTCTGTTAGGGCTGTCTTAACAACATGCCACAAATCATATGGCTTAAACAGAAGTTTATTTTCTCATTGCTGTTTAAGCTAGAAGTCCAATAACAAGGTGTTGGCAGGCTTGGTTTCATATGAGGCCTTTCTCCCTAGCTTGCAGATAACCACTTTCTCCCTGTGTCTTCACATAGTTGCCTGTCTGTGTTTTAATGTCTTCTTAATAGAATACAAGTCATATTGGATTAGGTCCCACCCTAATGATCTCATTTAATCTTGGTTACTGCTTTAAAGACTCTTCATTAAAATACAGTTACATTAGAGGCATTTGGTGTCAAGACTTCAACATATGAATTGGGGGCAACACACTTCAGCCCATAAAAAAATATATACTTATTCATTACTATCTTTTTCCCTCTGTTAAGTTATCATATTGACAATTCTCTAGAAATGTTTTTTGCATTGCTTTCCCCCCCAAAAAAAAAATTACTTCCCAAGCCCTAACTTGGATTTTTGTTGTTGTTCTTATCCTTACAGGCCTCAGTAATTCTCTATTTTTCTTTTTTAAAATCTCTTCGATTTTTTTTAATTTTTTTTTTAATGACAGCAAAGCAGCTCATCAGTTCAGTCAAACTGGGCAATTCACTGAGAAAAAATGGAGCTGATTGGTCTACTTTGTCAAGATCTCTTACACCAGTGAAAATATAGCCTTGACAATGTTCCAAATTATTTCTATTTCAAATGTAGTTTTGTGTTCAGGAACTTCTTTTTTGTTTCCACCTTTCATTATGTTTTATGGCATTTTTAAAAGCTATGCTTAGCTCTTTTGTACTGCTTTGCTCCTTAAGCCCTTTCAGTATAGAGATTTTTAAACTAATTCCCTAAGACTACTGAAACCAGATTTCTGAAACACATTAATTTTACCTAACTGGTAGAAAAGAATCTGTGAAGTAACTATAATCGCTAAAGATATAAATAATTGAATTACAAGACTAAGAGCCAAGATTCCCCAGTTACAGATCCACTGGAATTGCTGGTTAAAATGCTGAGAGGTTTTTTCAACATTGTCTGATCCTCTTCTTTTAACCAGTTCCCCTTTACTAATTTTTTCAATGCCCCTGTTCAGATTATTCAAGTCTTATCTTTAAAAAAAATATATATATATATATATTTCAGAGAGGAAGGGAGAGGGAGAGACAGACAGAAACATCAATGATGAGAGAGAATCATTGATTGGCTGCCTCCTAAACATCCCACACTGGGGTTTGAGCCTGCAACCTGGCCATGTGCCCTGACCAGAAATCGAACCATCACTTCCTGGTTCATAGCTCTATGCTCAACCACTGAGCCACTCCAGCCAGGCATAAGTTTTACCATACATAACCGTGTTTTTAGCTTTATTTGGGGCATCTCTAGCTAAATATCTCCCCACATCAATAATGATCATTTCAAATCTGCTTCTCCTGGAATTTCCATTTTTCTTGATCCCCACTCTCCTGGTTACCCAGGCCGGAAAGTTTATGAACCGGGCTGTGGGTTTTCTCTTCCTTCATTAAACAATCTTTCATTTTGCCTTCATTTCTACTGTCATCACACTCCTTAAAGTCTTCATTACCTCTGACTTAACCCATTTGTTGTTTATATAACAATCATCTTAATTTGAAAATTCCTCTCCCACCACCATAATCACAAATTCATCCCAACTCCTATCTACTCTACACAGGTGTTTCCAGTAACAGGCTGCATAGAGAAAGTAATGCAGATAAAGGAAGACCACTTTCTTTGAGATGAAGGGAGATGTTAAAAGAAGGAAAAGTTGATTTCCTTAATTAAATACCTCCCAGTTCAAAGAGTATATACATAACGCCTTCCAAACCCTACTAAGTAAAGTTCATATTCTTAATAAGATACTCAGTGCCTTTCATATTCTGGCTCTAATTACCCCACAATTCTTCTTTGATGTTCTAATATAATGGACATTTCATTATTCCTCCAGCATCCCCCGTGCTTTCATGACATATATATGCCATCCACCCTCTTCCAAATGCTTACTCTCCAGTTTCTACTCGTCATTCAAAGTTAAGTTCTTATATGAAGTTTTCACCAAGGGGATTCATATCCAAACCATCCTTTACTCTAGGGCAGTGGTTCTCAACCTGTGGGTCGCGACCCCTTTGGTGGTCAAACGACCCTTTCACAGGGGTCGCCTAAGACCATCCTGCATATCAGATATTTACATTACAATTCATAACAGTAGCAGCATTACAGTTATGAAGTAGTAACGAAAATAATTTTATGGTTGGGTCACAACATGAGGAACTATATTTAAAGGGCCAGAAGGTTGAGAACCACCGCTGTAGGGTCTCTGAACTAATATGCACACACTCTAGGGCAGGGGTGGGCAACCTTTTTGTGAGTGCGTGCCAAAACCAGCAAAATCTCTGACTCAAAATTCTTCTGCATGCCAACCCTAATTTTTTGAGAACATGTTACGCCTACTTGATATCTCTTAAGGTGTACGTATGTGAAGAACCTTGAAGAAATAATAAAATTCATTCGAGCAACAAAAACACAGTATATGATGATGAAAAATACATTTATTTTTTAATGTATACATGTACACTGATAGTCCGACAGAAAACTTTATGACTCCGTTTGATATTATCAGTGGGACTTTTGCTGCTGCATCACTGATGACAGATTTTACATCAGGTTTATATTTCGTGACCTTCAGAGATATGCAAGAGCTACTACTTTCATCTGTCAGGCTACTCCTATTACCAGACTTAACAAAATTCATCACTGAGAACAAAGATTCACAAGCGTATGTGGATGAAACCAAGACACTGGTCGGATCTAGGAAGGCAGGGAGAGTTGAGGCAGAGGCATAGAAATTGCTCTTCCCCTCTCTCGTCAATCCATGTCTATGGTCTTTGAGATAACTTGTTATGTAAAATTATTTATCTAAGATGCACCTATACTGAATTTACCTGAAAAATAAAAAAGCCTATATTAAGAAAAAAATTTTAAATGGAAGATTATAAGAGAGGGTTTCGCTTGCCAGCAAAAGTTACTGGTGTGCCATGTTTGGCATGCATGCCAGGGGTTGCCCACCCCTGCTCTAGGGGGAGAGCCAATGATCTACTAGAGTGTGGGTAGAAACTATTTGAACATCTGTTATAAGTACTTTAAAGAATAGGAAATAAAGTAAGGATTACGTTTCTTTAACATACAAATTGTCATTAGGACCAACACCAGGCCCATGCATTAGACGTGGATGCCATGGAAAGTAGCCATTGGGAAGTCTGGAGTTCCACAGTGAGGAAGCATTTGCTGTGACACAGATCCATCAGTCATTTTCAGTATATTATGACATATTGCAGATTATGTAGGTATTCAAGTAGCCTTACCTAGTTGTTAATTAAACTAACTCTCACAACATGCTTTTTTTTCCCCAACAAGAACCTGAAATTTTAAAAATAATATTATAGTGTAAGCACCAGCAAACAAGAAATGATGGATATAACATTCCCCATTCTCCTGATATGAACTTTATATCAATCACATTAGATGCAAAGACAATAACTGTTGAATCATATCTGACATAAAAATCATATTACCATCACCAAAAATTTTAATAGTATATTAAAGAAAGTAAAAAAATTTATATTGTTCAATAAGATTAAAATAATTTCAAAAATATTATCTATTTCATATTTACATTATCTTTTTAATTTATAGTTTTGTATGTAATCATAATGTATGTAATATATTATTATAAACTACATACACATAATTTTATATAAATATGTATTATAGGTAGTTTTGCAAATAATAATTAATGGACTATACAATCAAAAAGTGTGATTACTCTTCTGACCTGATATAGCACTGTTTATACCTCTGTTATACTTTCTTCCTTTTATTATAGTCATTTAAAAACAGACATTGTTTCCTCCCTATCTCTTCTAAACTATAATCTCTTGGAGGAAAAGGATATCTTATCTTATTTGCAGTTATTTTTCCACTGTGCTTAATACATTTATTAAGCACACTAGAGATTGATTACTCAATAAATGTTTGTTAGAAGGATGAATGGAAGGCTGGGGGAGTAAGTGGGAGGATGAGTATGTTGTGGCTTAGGTTTTATTTAAGCTTGTTCTTAGTTGGATTACCAAGAAAGAACACTTAACATAGCACTCCTAAGGCAAGAGGGCTTAAAGAGCTCTTTGCAGGTTGGACTCCAGATTTCCCTGAGAACAATGTCATGTTTCAGGAAATAGAAAGAAGGTAGAGTCCAAGTTAGTAGTGGCAACAGTTTCTCTCTTTGAAGAGAACCAGGGCTCTTGGCATGTTCTCCATTGCCAAAGAGGAAAGTGCCTGGCAGCTCTCATCGTCAGCAGAAGTTTTTGTTGTTGTTGTTGTTTTGTTTTGTTTTTTCTGACATATAGTCTTTGAATCTGCCATTTCTGCTGTAACCCAGGTCTAGTTTGTTACCTAAAATGAACTGACTCATCAGGAAATGTATTTTCACTGCTCTTTTTAGCTGAGTATCACAGCTCTGTTTACAGCATAAATGCTCACCACAGCATCTACATTAAAAAAGAATCTAATGCAAGATAATCACTGACCATAAAACATTTTAATCACAAAAGTTCTTCACTGTAATTATCAAGGATTCAGTGTCTCCTGCATTTAAGGAGACACAGCCATGCAATAATAGATGATAACATCATATGACACCAATCAACCTGAAAAGGAAGAGTAGGAATGAATCTGAAGGAGAGGAGGTTGCTAGGGAGAAGTGTCTTAATCTGATAAGAAAACTGCTGCACATAGTGCATTCAAAGAAAGGGATGATGTAATAAGTGCAATAGTGAGGGGAAGAAAGTCCAACAACAGTGTCTACAGAGATAGAGCAAAAGGAGGGGAATGCACACTCCTAGTCTTGTGTAAGTGCTATTTTGGGGTTTAGATGCTTTACTGTATTTCAGAACACTGCAGAGTTTCAAACACCTAAGTTGTTTTGCTTCTGACAATTCTTAGGTAAACACAGAGCTCACGAAGCCCAGACATCACAGACTAGAGCCAGGTTTAGCCATGAAGCAGCCTCCAATGGCTTTGCTGGAAGGTGACAAGAAAAACAAGTCAGATCTGCCAAAAGCAAAGCCCTGCCCACTCACCCACTTCTCAGCACCATAGCATCTCATGGTTGTAGAGGATTAAAATAAACTCTGAAACTATGAAGTCTCAGGAAGTCTGTGGAGGTAATAATGCTCCCTCACATATGTCAAATTCAGCTGCAGTTGAAGTATGACAATTCTACTAGATGTCAAGAATTGACAAGATGCATGGTTGAAGAAGGGAAGGGGAATTTGGGATATACCAGGAACTCTGAGAGTAAGGATGTGGGCTTGTTATCACTTCACTAAAGTTTACCTAGAAGCCTAAGGAGCCTAATCTAAATAGTTCAGAGATCCCTGTGTACCTTCAAGCCAATCCAATCCTTTCTATGGAGGACACTCATACAGTGGGGGAGGCCATAAAGCCCCATACTAGTTACAAAAGAAAGGCATTAAAGTGAAGCAAAACAAAAACAGACTTAAGGCACAAACACTTTGACAAAAGACTTAGCAATTTCTTCTTTTAAAGTTATATATACACCTACCCATGCCACAGCAATTCCATTTGTGTATATCTAAGAGAAATGAAAACATATGTCCCACCTAAGACTTGTACAACACTGTTTGTAGCAGCTTTATTCATAATAGCAAACAAAAAAAATAACTGGAAACATCCCAAATGTAACAGGAGACTGAATAAACAAATTGTTGGATATATAGATATTAGGAGATACTTCTCAGAAAAAGGAAAAAGAACTTTTGGTATACACGGCACATATGAATCTCACAGACTGAGCAAAAGAAGCCCAACACAAAAGAATGCATATTGTATTATTTCATTATTTAAAGCTGTAGAACAAGCAAAACTAATATACAGCAAAAAACTTAAAACTGTGGTGTTTTGGGGATTGATTGTAAAGGGGAACTTTCTGGGATAGTGAAAATGATTAATACCTTTATAGGAGTGTAGATTTCATTAAGTATTTCTTTATCAAATTCATTGGATTATACACTTAATATTTATTTATTTTCCTATATGTAAATTTTACCTTAAAAGCAGCCAAAAAATGTTGAAGTCTAATTAATAGCTTTAGTTTTTATACTCTTCAGTAATATGGGTTAACAATTCTTGAACTAATTTTTATGTATTCTAATCTTGAGCAAATGAGTAAATATATTAAGGATAATGAGATTCCAATTCCTCACTGTTATTAAAGAAAGTTAACAACTATGGAAAAGGGAAGATGGAATGTACATTGGAGGCATCAGTATACTAGTAAACCCTTAGTTTTTAATAAATGAATGAAAATTGAAAGAAGGAAAGAAAATTAGTTTCCCAGCTCTGTCTACTTGAAAGGACCTAGAAGCAATGACACTAGCAGCAATGAGCATATCTAGTACTCATTTAGCTTCTAAACAATAGTGGTTTCTACGGTAAAAGGAACCTAGGATCCATGGAAAAAGGCTGATTACAGAGCTGGAGCAGGGAAATTATTCTGGAATATCTAGTTATACAGAAAATAAGAAAGTGGCCAAGGCAATAAGCTGTACACCTGAAACTAATATCATTTTAAATGTCAACTATAATTGAATTTTAAAAAATTTTTATTTATTGATTTTTAGTGAGAGAGGGGAAGAGAGAGAGAGGGAGAAACAGAATGGAGAGGAGAGGAGAGGAGAGGAGAGGAGAGGAGAGGAGAGGAGAGGAGAGAGAGAGAGAGAGAGAGAGAGAGAGAGAGAGAGAGAGAGATAGTTGATGATCCACTTATTTATGGATTCATTGGCCAATTCTTATATGTGCCCTGACCGAGGATTGAACCTGCAACCTTGACGTATCAGAACAATGCTCTAACCAACTGAGTTCCTTGGCTAGGGCTGAAATTTACTTTAAAACAAAGAAACTAGTCAAAGAATGATGAAACTATACCCGTGGTCGGCAAACCGCGGCTTGCAAGCCACATGCGGCTCTTTGGCCCCTTGAGTGTGGCTCTTCCACAAAATACCGGCTCTTCCACAAAATACCGACTTCTGCGCATGGGCCACGAAGTTTCAATTGCACTGTACGTGCACGCCCGCACGTGGTATTTTGTGGAAGAGCCACACTCAAGGGGCCAAAGAGCCACATGTGGCTCACGAGCTGCGGTTTGCCGAGCCGCAGTTTGCCGACCACTGGTATTATACCAAAAGGACACCAAAACCTAATTTCCACTTCTACTTCTACCCTAATATCCTAAGCCAAATAACCTACAAGGTCATTTTAGTTTTTAGTAAGTCCATCAGTTAGCTGAGGATGGGAGACACCAAAATGAACTAAAATCTAGAAAGTACAAACCCCTCATAGGAAATGTCCTGTAGCTTCTATCATCTTTTGTAAGGCAGTGGGAAAAAGAAGCTAACATGAATGGCTTTAAGGAAAAACTAATTGAATATTACAGGAATTTTACAGACCAAATAACATTTGGTATGATGTTTAGAATCCTGAGGAGTTCTATGCACAAAGAGAATCTACACTTGTTAATCAAATCTTCCCTAGAAGCTCTCACTAAATACTCATGCAAAAGATTAGGAGCAGAGCAAGAGATTTGAGATGGAACCCCTAAAACACAGGCACTTGCTGATTGCCAAGTGAAGACAGGAGAAGAGAGAGGGACCCTCCAAGTCACTGTGGGTCCTCATTATATACTTCTTAGAGATTTCCCATAGCTGGAGGAAGGACAGGAGTGCTAGGAAAGACCACTTTGAGGAGCTGGCTCCCTGGGCCTGAGCGGCTCTTTTAGTAATACTGCTCTGTGAGAGACATACCATGCCCAGTCCCTTACAGGCACTCTAAGTATTCACTGAATGCACTTCTCAGCACTCCAAAGAGAAAGGCAAGGCAGAAGAGCAGGAAGAGATCCCTTGAACCACAGAAAGCAAGGGGGCAGAACTGGATAGCAAGGGCAGCTCCTTAGCAATATAAAAAGCTGGAAGCAACTTTATAGAGCAGAATGAGATTCCAGTTGGTTCAGAAAGCTGGAGAGGTCTTGCCCTGCCAAAGGTAAAGTACTGACAACCCCCTGAATCATTAATTTAATGGTGAACTAAATCTAATTAAAAGTTCTAGTCCCAGCTCAACTATGGTTTGCACAGAAAAAGTTTTCCTTTTCATGAGCAGAAATATTAATTGCTTCAGTCTCTGCTGGTTGTTTTACTTTTTAATATACACAACACCCTACATATAATCACAAATTACAAAACACCCATGGAAAAATAATATTTCCTTAAAGGAAATGGAAGCAGACTCAGACATACCCCAGAGGTTACAATGATAAGACAGGGAGTTTAAACTAACTTTGATAAATATGTTAAAGTACCTAGGGGAAAGGTACATAATGCAAGTGAACAGATAGATAGTCTTAACCCATAAATAGAAACTATTTCTAAAAATGAGCCAAATAAAACTGTTACAAATAAAACATGGTATCTGGGGTGAAAAATCCATACAATCAGCTTATCAACAGACTGGAAACATCAGTGAAAAGAATAAGTATACTTGACAACAGGTCAATGGAAATCATCTAAATGTTAACAAAGAAAAAAAGTGAAAAAATGGAGTAGTGATATCAGTCTAAATTATATGTAACTAGAATCGCATAATGTTAATTAAAATTATATTAATTAGGAAGGGAAAAATCATAACTTTATTGTAAAAACACCTCACAGACACTACCTGAATCACATTATCAGAGTTATCATTATCAATCAATATATAGAAAATCCTAAGCGACCGTTACGACCAAACAACCAAAATGACTGGAACGATCCATTGACCAGTCACTATGATAGGCACTGACCACCAGGGGGCAGACACTCAATGCAGGAGCTGCCCCCTGGTGGTCAGTGCGCTCCCACAGCTCACCTCCCATGCCCCCCCCCCCCCTCAGCCAACCTCCTGCGGCCCCTCCTCCTCCTCTCCTGCTGGCAGGCCAACCTCCCACAGTCCCTCCCTGCAGCCAACCGACCTCCCAATAGGCCTTGATCACAGGCCCGGCCAAAGGACCCCACCCATACACAAATTCATGCACTGGGCCTCTAGTATTAGAATAAACCAATATTGTGCACCACCTGGTGTGATACACTGAGAAGGACTCAGTGCATACCAATCGTTAACTGAGAAGTATGTCAATGGTCAGTGCATACCAACTTCAGGTGTATAAGTTCACTCAAAATGCATAATCTGAATCTAATTATAGGAAAACATTAGGTAAGCTAAAATGGAAGGACAGCCTACAAACATTTGCCCTGTACTTCTTCAAAATTTTTAAAATCAAGAAAGGTTAAAAATGGCTAAGGAGCCATTCTATATTTAAAGAGACATTATAACTAAATGCAGTTAGGGATTTTGGATTGGATACTGGGCAAGGGAAAATATATGTAAAGGATATTATTGGCATAAATAATTAAAATTTAATATGGAGTGCTTATTAGATTAATATATATACATATATATGTATATATATATAATATATATATATATATATATATATATATATATAATCAATGCTGAGCTTTCTGGTTTTGATAATTGGAGGATAACGGGTCACAATTTTTCAACATACTCTCAAATGGTACTCTGTTTATAAACATGTAATATATATTATACATATATGCACACAAAAAGAGATTAATTAAACAAATGAAACAAAATGTAAATGGTGCATCTGGAAAAAGTTTTATTGGAATTCCTTAGGCAATTCATGCAGCTTTTTCATAAGTTAGAAATTATATCAAAACATACGCAAAGAGCATCCTTAAAAATAATTGATACTGCCAGAGAATACTATGCTGTTTGAGAAGTGGTTATAGAGCAGGCAGGGAGCTGTTGGGGTCAGGCAAGCAACCTCAAATTTCACTGGTGATCAAGGACATGTGTCAGTTCTGTGCAGATTCTGAAATGACATTGGTTTAAAACCATAGGACTTTAAAACAGGAAGGAACCTTGGCACTGCCCCAGTCTACGCTCCTCTTTCAACAGACAATGAAACTGGAATTAGGTGAGGATGCAAGTTTCTCTGAGGAAGATCCAAGCCTTCTGATTCTCAGTCTCCATTTCTCACACATTTCATTCTTCATTTATCCATCATGCTACCTTCTCAGGACTTTTAAGGCTTTGCTATCAGCCTTGCCACAGCCTCCTTCTCTTTAGGGCACTCTGAAACTAACCCTATAGTTTGCCATACCTGTGAGGTGTGTATCTACTTAATGTCATGGCATTTCTCACAAAGGGAGATGTTGGAGTTGCAAGGAGCATGAAGGCTTTGCTGACTCCTGAGGGCAGCATAGCTCTACACCTTTCCCCCGTCTCAGGTTACCTCAGGTTACCTCTTCCAAGTGGAGATTCATCTTAATTACCGTCCCTCCTATTTTTATTGACCGGCTGTTGAGATTTATTGAACACTCAGTGTGTACTTATCACTCCCCTATCACATTGATCATATGACATATTACTCCCAATTTAGTTATTCCCTGATTAAGCACTCTTAAACCAAATAAAGGTGTGGTGTATGTGTGGGGAGGGGTAGAGGGATAGGGAAAGTTGGAACTTCCTTTCCCGAGAAATACATTCAGTTATATGTGACTAAAGTAACTTCTGGTGGATGCACCATGTTAATAAGGAGAAATTTTGGATCACAAGCCCATGTTAACCTATAGCTAGCCTGATTATTTTCTGTGGCCACAGAGTAAGACCTAAACTTCATAGCCATATCATAATGGGACTCAACAGAAATTACTCCTCCCTGGAAAAACATATTTTATGGCAATGATTCCACTAGAAGCCTGATAACTCTTCTTTCTGTGTGAAAGCCTGTTTAGCTACAGCTATAATAATTATTATGACCATTAGTCTCAATAAGAGCAGTGTTTTCCTAGTTCATTATATATAATAGCTGTTAATATCTGTCTTCTAAAACATGATTCATCAATAGCAATATCTTTGCAGTCATTCTAAAAAATGACTCATCACTAACAAAGTGGAGGAGGGCAATGGGGGAAAAAGGGGAGGACATCTATAATATTTTCAACAATAAAGATAAAAATAAATAAGTAAATAAATAATAAAAATAATTCATCAATAGCAATATCTTGCCCTGGCCGGGTGGCTCAGTTGGTTAGAGCATCATCTGTGTGCACCAAAGTTATGGGTATTGGTTTGATCTCAGTCCAGGACATATACAAGAATCAACCAATGAATGCATAAACAGACTGGAAACATCAGTGAAAAGAATAAGTATACTTGATTCAAAGAGGTTTGGAGTAAGGATATTTTTCTCTTAGAAATCATTGCACCCCTTAAATCTCCCTTCATTCCCCCTATCCTCATATCATCAGTAATCCTGCTTTTTTGTTGCTTTTTAATGTTTCCTACATCTTGCTCTATCACTTAGTTCCAAATGAGAGTTCTCTAATATATGCCCCCTACCACTTATACTTGAATGAAAAATAATTGCCTTGATGGATTAAATGAGCTGATATTCAAAGAAAAAGTATGAAGAGACCATTGAACAAGAAATAAATGGGTGCTATAGAGATACTGAGTCAAACATTCCAACTACCAGCTGGCACAAGGTGCTGAGGGTCTGTATAACTTGGCATTCCTGGACTCTCTATCTCTTCATATCCTATAATGCTTTTAGCAGTATTTTTCACAGTCTTAGTAACTCATATTCTCAATAACATCTGTTAACAGAAAGACTTCTAATGTGTATATATAGAAGTGACTCCACTCAGCTTCTACTGGAACTATGAGAGGGAACCATTTTATAGGTTTTTATTCTTTTCAAACACTCTTCCCACCCCCTCAAACTGCCCCCCTCACACACAATAATGTATAAAGATCAAGCACTTTGGTATCAGACAAATTTGATTTCAAAAATCTTATTACATTTGATCTTGAGAAAGTTACTGTATCTCTGTAAGGTCTAGCTTTCTAGTCTATGAGTAAGATTAGGCGAGATAATCTGAAATCTGATAATATAAAAGCTAGGTATTATTCTATCTCTTTCTCTAGTATTTTTCTTTTGAATAAATCATAATAAAGTAATTATTGATATTTATTTTCTTAAAATGGCCAGTTTGGTAGTGGTTAGAGCACTGGCCCACAGATCGAAGGGTCGCAAGTTCGATTACCTTTCAGGGGCATTGCCTCAGTTGCAGGTTCCCCAGTGCTGATGGGGGCATGTGTGGGAGGCTACTGATAAATGTGTCTCTTATGTGAATGTTTCTCTCTCTCCCCTTCGTCCCTCCCTTATACTCTTTCTAGAAATCAATGGAAAAAATATCCTCAGGTGAGGATTTTCTTTTTAAAAGTATGTTTTGTATGTCCCACAAAATGTTATAAACTTTCCAGAAAGTGGTTATACCATAAGCTCATGATCATATGGATATAGTTTCCTTGAAGTAAGATTCTTCCACTGTCCTCAAATAATGCCATGTCAATTTTCAACCATGGCTGTCTGGACTTAGAGAAGCTATGCACCTATGGGAAAAGTATTCTGCTCAAGGTTTTCCATGGTTGTGTACTCCTCTCCCTTCAGTCAATTGGTGTATATCTCAGCAGCCCAGGAATAAATTAACACCTGTGGCTAATATCATGCATTTAATGTGTTGGAGCCAACACCCACCATTATTCATGGGTTGTCCTCAGGGCTTCAAAGAGCCATGTTGGAAGCCCATTGCTATTTCAGATAACCATAAAGAAATGATGAGAGAAGGCAAGTTCCCAGAATCATCCTGCCCCCAATATATTCAGTCCCTCAGAGTAGATAAGGGCAAGTATCTGGAGTCAAAATGCCTGAATTCTATTTCTATCCCTTCTGTTTCTTTTCTCTATGACTTTGGGGAAGTTACTTAGTCTCTCAGTGCCTTAATTTTCTCATCTGCAAAATAGGGATAATCATAGAACCTACCTCAAAGGAACACTATGAGGATTAAATGCAGTCATACATAGACCACTCCTGGCACACTGGTAACTATCATCACAAGGTAAGGAAGACTTAGTAAAGGTCCTGGGAAAGATCAGGTTCTATCTGAAGAAACTTAAAATCTTAGTCCACCAGTGACTTGTGTCCCAGGTGATTATTTCTTAGCTCAGAAACAAGTACTTGTGTTCTCATCAGAAAGCATTGCTGTGTTGCCTAATCTTATTTATTACTAGAGTAAACAGACCAGCTGGTGTGTCACAGGTATTAGTGGCACCAAAACCCATACAAGTTAATTCACCCCCACAAAGCACAGAGAAATACAAATGCTATAGGTGAGAACAGGGAACTCTGGAATGGACCTAATTTTGTTCTTGTATGTAGGTTTAATAAAGACTTGTGACTTGAGGGGAAACCATGCCCAAGGAAGCTGGGAGTTGGTTTCAGTAGCTGGTGAGAAGTACAGGATCATCATGACTATTCCTAGCAAATATGACAGAGAATGGCAGTTCTGTTCTTCTCAGCATCATGATACCATCCAGACAGACACCTGCACACACTCCTTAATATTAGATCGTGACCATTTCTTCACACCCATAAGACTTGCTACTCAGTGACAACTCAGAGGAACAAAAATCAAAACATTGGAGTATTCATCTAGGTGGGTGTTTGAAGGATAGATCAAGTTTGAAAGTGTTGGCTTTGGCCCTAACTGGTTTTTTTCAGTGGATAGAGTGTTGGCCTGTGGACTGAAGGGTCCTGGGTTCAATTCTGGTCAAGGGTGCGGGCTCAATCCCCAGTAGGGGCATGCAAGAGGCAGCCGATCAATGATTCTCTCTCATCATTGATGTTTCTCTCTCTCTCCCTTTCCCTTCCTCTCTTAAATCAATAAAAAATATATTTTAAAAAAATAAAGTGTTGGTTTTGGATTTTCAATATCCTCCCCACCAAAAGAAAACAAATGTTTTTCTCTAGAGGTAAACAATAACTATGCTAATCCTTAAATTCCTTTTCTGAAAAGATAGAGATAGATGATGATTAGATAGATAGATGATAGATAGATAATAGATAAAATCTATACTTATATATTCTTTAGTATTTTTGTATATATATAGATATATATATATATCTATATATATATATATATCTACATATCTGTATCTATCCATGTCTATATCTATGTCTATATACAGGATGGGGCAAAAGTCGGCTTACAGTTGTATAAATGTTACTAATACCTGTGTATGTAGTTCAGAGTGGGAGAACTGCATAGTCATCTAGGGTTTGGTTATCCTTGGCCTATGAGGCCTTAGTCTTCTACAAAGAAGAGGTAAACTTACCTCATGAGGAAGAACATAAAAACAAAGCATAAGCAGACAGTGCAAAAGCCAAGAGAAAGTGATGAATGTCACATTTCAGACAGGCAATACGAAGTGTTAACTGCAAAATCTAGATCACAGACATCCTACTGCAGTATTTCAATAACAGTTCATTGATCATTCATTGCCCACTTATAAAGTGGGATAAAGAACAAAATGGCTTATGACTAGTGTTGCTGGATGTGAAATTGCCTAGAACATCTTTTAATAAGAAAAATAGACTCCATTAGCAGAAAAATGTAAAGAGAAAATCCAAATTATTCAGTAAATAAGTTCCAGCCAATGTGGTTAGTTATGGGAAATAAGTGGCAAAAGCTTAAAGAAAAACATACAAACAAGTAGGAGAGAAAATGCCATCCTTTGTTATTAGCAAAAGGGTGTGGGCATGGGAATTGAAAGTCCAGAAAGTTCATTTGTCTCTTTTTTGTTGTTTTAATTGAGGGCAAAATAACCCCTTAGTTTAATGTAGTTCAACTAATAGGTATCAAACAGTAAGTATAAGTGAGAGAACCGAGGAGAGGTCAATGGGGGATAAAGGAGACTCATGTAATATTTTAAACAATAAAGAATTTAAATTTTAAAAAAGTGAGAAGTTAGCTTTTGAAGGAAACATAAAGAGAAAATAAGATCTGAACACTTGAATAAAACACATGGGAAAGGCAGCTTGTCCTACTTCATCCAGTTAGTAGTATTGGAGGAAAACACTGCAAAAACTTTAATGAAGCAATAAAACGCATTTTTAAACCTTTTGCATCTGTTTGATTCTTCTCAGAGCTGCTCACAACTTCATCTGTGTAGAAAAGAAACAGCACCCATAAATGACCTGTGATTGCTTATTAAACATTTGCCTTAGTAACCACACATAAAATAGTCAAATATAAAAGGAACTTTCAATTTTACAATTTATCTAGTGCACACATGGCGACCCCAAACTCCTAACTGTGCAAGGGACAGGAGGAGAAGTGTTCTCTGAGCCTTTGAAATTAAATGGCCCATGTATTAAAATGCTTTAAGGATAGAAATTAGCAGTGATGTATGCATTGCCTGAGACTAACTTTGCTTTGCCCTCTAATTCTATGTGAAGCGCCTTTGGGTACTGCTTCCACACCCAGGTCTCAAAGTGCAGCTTCTCTTCCATCTCTACAGCTCCCTTTATTCAGTTTAATGACAGGTGTTTCTGACAAGTGAGTGTAATAAGGAACTTTAGCTGCCATCACCAGTACCCACAGGAGAAATTACTACTGTGTATTTGTTGATCAGCCATAAGGACAAGGACTGCATTTCTCTTTCAGCTCTAAAAGAAGGTATTATAGAACCAAAGAGCCTCCAATGCCAGATGATGATGTTACATAGGTAATGAAGAAGAAAAATAGATGGAGGGTGGGGAAACCAAATATTCAATTGATTAAAAGTGGGAGAGGTGATATATGTATGGCATATATAAGAAGATACACACTGAGTGGCCAGATTATTATGACCACCTGACGTTTGTAGGCAAATTAGCTATAATTTCACACTGAAGTTACTAGAGGGCCAGACCATTATAAATAGGGAAGCAGGTTGTTTACCACGATAGTAGAAGTGATTTTTTTCTGAAGATATGGGTAAACAATGCGATTAAACAGCCTTTGAATGTGGGATATACACACACACACACACACACACATACATATATATACATACACACATACATACATACATACACACACACACACACACACATACACACACACTGAGTGGCCAGATTATTATGACCACCTGACGTTTATAGGCAAATTAGCTGTACACTGCATCGTATGGGATATGGAAGCCGAAGGCCTGTTTGAACACCTTTGCTGTCTGCAGTTACCAAGATAAAACATCTCCAATTCGCATAGGAACACAAGGATTGGACAGTTGAGCATTGGGAAAAAGTCATGTGGTCATATGAATCATGTTTCCAGTTGCATCATGCAGATGGCAGAGTGAGAATTTGGCGGAAACAGCATGAAAGCATGCACCCCACATGCATGAGTACAACCCTTCAAGCTGGTGGGGGCAGTGTATGGTTTGGGGCATGTTTTCCTGGCATGATTTGGGCCCTTTAATTCATGTGGAACAATGTCTGAATAGCACAACATACCTAAGTATTGTTGCTGATCAAGTTTATCCTATCATGTTGATGGTGTATCCCAATGGAGATGGCTTCTTCCAACAAGACAATGTGCCACGCCACGGTGCTCGTATTGTGCAGGAGTGGTTTCAAGAATATGAGGGAGACTTTACCTTGCTTAGGTGGCCCCCACAATCACCAGATCTCAATCCAATTGAACATTTGTGGGACAAAGTTAAAAGAGCCATCGGGCAGCTGATTCCACAACCATCAAATCTCACAGAACTGGACAGTGCTATTCATCAGGCATGGTGTCAGATTCCTCACATCACCTTTCAACATCTCGTGGAGTCAATGCCAAGAAAAATCACTGCAGTATTGAAGGCAAAAGGTGGCCCAACGAAGTACTTATGGGGTGGTCATAATAATCTGGCCAATCAGTCTGTGTGTGTGTGTGTGTGTGTATGTATACACATATACATACATACATGCACACACACACACATATATATACATTTTCAACTAAACTGAGTCATTCAATTTTCAAAACCTCAAATTATATTTCTTTTTAAGTGTTATTTTATATGTAAATTTATAGTTTAACATTTTTATTTCACTAAAAGTTGTCTTGATCATCATTATATTGTGTAAGTTCAGGTACTAAGTATCCTGAAATAGAGGTTAGACTTTTCCCCACCCTTGTAGTCCTCTCTATGGAGCCCTATTGATTTAAAATTATGAATGCTTCCCCTATTTCTTTTTCCACTGTCTCTTTCCCTGCTCATAACTTACCTCTATTTTCTTTCTCATTATGAGAGTGAGAGTCTCTTTTCCTGGTTACTGGTTACTCAATATGAGAAATAGGGTTTTGTCTGGGAAAATATGGACATAAACAGGAATTCAGGAATTTCCCCTTTTAAAATTTAAGTTCTCCAGTCAAAACACAAAAGGTCTTTATTTCCCAACTTTTATAAAGATTTCTTTTCCTGGATTTAGTTTCCAAGCCTCAGTAGCTGTGGCTCTTTTTATCAAGCCCTATGATATAGTTGACTAATATTATTTTCACTATCTACTTAAAATGTTCTGTGAAAGTGTCATAGCATTTCAATTATCCAATGTTAGTTATTGATTTAGGGGAAATTTCTGGCACCATTTTTTTCCTTAGTGGTTCATTACCAAGTCAAATTTACTAATTCCATTGAATTTACCACAATTCTATCTTGGGAATTAATAACATTCCCTTTTACTTGAGAAACCATTTCTTCCAGCCACTTGGCAATTGTGGTTGCCGTTATGTCTAGTGAAATGCCACTAAAAAAACTTCTACCTCTAAATTAAAGTTCTAAAAAAACTTTAAATAAAAAAATAATAAAAATAAGAAACCCAAACTTTTTTTCCCTGTATTTGCTAAAGATTCTCATTGTTCACAATACCCTCCAGAGCACTGGCAATGCTACATGGGCCAAATGTTTCTACTCTAGCGATACACTTGATTTTAGAAAGGAAAAAATATCTAGGAAAAAGGCCCTAGCATTGTCTTTCAGGGGGGTCTAATATTGCCTCTTTCAGGGCTGTGGCCACACCCCAGATAAGACCAACTCTCTGAGAATGGAGATTTAGTCATTAGCAGCAGCAGTCTTTTACTTACTCAGTGAAGAAGGGTTCAAGCATGCGAGAGCTGTCCTCTCTTTACTTCACCTAATATACTTGCTCCATTTTGGGGTTCTTGCTCTGATCCAGAGCAACATCAACCAGTGTTTATTTTTTCGTTTCTCTGATCATTTTTCTTTGTGTATCTTGTATCTCATAGTTTTTGAAAATTTAAAAGTCCAATAAATCTGTTCCCACATTAGTTACGATCTTGTCCTTACCAATTGCATTTAACAGCATAAAATTTTAGATTTCGCATAGTATCAGTATTCTCTGGCAAGTAAGGTTGAGCAATGAAGAAATATACTAGACAAAGTCGAGGGTGGACTCTTTCTAAAAATAAAAATAATCTTTTATTTACTAGGAGATGGACCATTTTTGTTTGATAAGGTTTCAGAACATAGGAACTGTTATAAATACTATATGAAAGAACCCATAGGGGAGGCTAGTGATCAAGATCAAGAACTAATTAGGGGGTAGGTAGGAAAATAGAATCATTTATAGAAGAGGGGTCTAATTAATGCATCTTGAAACATGGCATTCCGTGTGTGTGTGTGTGTGTGTGAAATTATAGAATTAGGGGATTGAGAATCATGGAGCTAAAATGGTTCTTTGAGTTCTTCTAGTCCCTGCCTATTTAGGCACCAAGGAGTTACATGGCTCTTTTTGTGCTATGTTTGGCATCTCTAAAATTAACTCTGATTAACTCTGTGGTTTGCTATCTCAGAACAAAACATATTTTTCCTATTTTTACAACTAATGTATATTTAAGTCATAAAAATAATAGAGCCACTTAGCTGAATATTGTGCCTGTCTTCTAAAGAACCCCAAATATTCTCTCCCCATTTCTCCTTAAAGAAATTAGGTGATTTAATATATGAGAAAATATTACTATTCTTATTTTATAAATTTATAATTAAGTCTCAGTCAGATAATCTAAAAATCATTCCATTGTTTTCAGAAAATGAATCTAGTCACATAGAACTATGCATGCACTTTGAGTATCTTCCTCAGTCATTGTCATGAGTTGTTAGTGAATTTCATAGCCATACTAACACACTCCTTCTTACCTAATACTTCTTG
>NW_005871049.1:17808398-17924010 GCF_000147115.1 Myotis lucifugus | reverse complement strand
AAAATATGTGATCCGGCCGCACACCGCACACATTCCCATATTTATATATATATAATATACACACACACATACACACACATATATATGTAAATGTATACAGATATATATATATATATATATATATATATATATATATATATATATATATATATTTAATGGCCTTGTGGGATTTGTACTGGTGTGTTCACACTGACCAGTTTCATTAGTGTTCTCATTTTGAGCATTACAGATCCCCTAATGACTAGCAAGAATTAGGAGTTCAGTCTGTGATAATGAAACAGAGAAAAGTTCACTGGCCCACACTGAGATCAAATGGATAAACTTAGTCTCATTAATGTCCTTATTAATAAAGCTAACCATTGTCCTAAGACATAAACACAATAAAAGGTAAACTCAATGCATGTAATATCTAACTAGTAGCTCTCGACTTTATCAAGTTGTACCATAAACTATACATTGAGATTTACCGCTAATAATTACTTTGTTAATCATTAATTTCAAGACCTCAATTTTTAAAGTTAATATATATTTTGTTATAAATCTGCTACTTATAATTCTGCTCATTTATCTATTTCAAATGGAATTTCCATGATTTGAGGACTTTCACTCTATAGTGGTAACTGAGGCATTTACAAAAGGTAAAGTAGTTACTCAAAGTCATACTTTAATGAAGTAGAAAGGTATAATTGAAACCCATTTAGTATGTTTTCATTTAAAGTGTTAATTTTAGCTATATACAATTTACTTAGCAAGAAATTAGCAAATGTCTAAGAATTACTACTGTGTGTTCAGCACAGGCTAAACTCTAAGTAATTTCATTATCTTATTTGGACTTTACAACAACCTCATGAAGAAGTTATTGAGAGATCGGTCCCGTTTTGTAAATGTGAAAAACAATAACTTAGGTATAACTAATCCCTGTCTTATGCATAGCAATTAGGTGATCACCGGCAGAGTTTAAAGGAACTATTTACAGGCACATGTTCACATACACCCTGCCTTCATGGGCATATTATTCCATCATTAAAGAGTAAGTCCTTTGAGCTAAAGCATGTGTCTTCAATAATCAAAGGTAAAATATAAATAATTCTAAAACAGATAGCTACTATCTTGAGTAGTACACCAGAAGCAGACTCTGACAAGGATTTATGGGAAAGATGTGTATATACTAAGAGGGGATATCAGTAAAGTAGGAGTGAATAGGAGAGGTACAAAGAGGAAGCCACATGCTCCAGCCTGATTCAGCAGGGGAACCCTGAAGGGTAAGCTTTGCTTCAGCATTGTTTCTGACCCAAGGTGAGAGAACTGAGCTTTCATAAACCTATACTCAGCTGTGCTTTAAAGCCTACTCCAAAATGTAAATTTCTACATTCTTGTGGGCAAAAGGGCTCATAAAGTAATAGACACTGGCTATTGAAAGCTACCGTATACAAAGTCGGGAGGGCCCCTAAGATAGGAGCAAGGCTTTGAAAGGGACCTGGGTAGAATACCAATATTGTCTGCACATATATTGAGTCTATCTATTCATTAGCATCTTCATAGGAAAGAATACAGTCCCTGGGGGATGGAGAAATGGCCTGGGAATTTCTATTGGAGTCAGAAAGAAGAAATAGGAAGCCAGCAAGGGTCTTTGGTTTGCAAAGGGGCATAGGGCATGGACAGAATGGTCCTGGGGACCATTTCTACCTTGGAGAAGGAACACAGCTGGGAATGGAAGTGGGAGAAGAAAGAACACATGCGGTGAGAGAATATCACAATTTGACTTAGTCTTCTGTGGCTTTCCTATGGTGGAGAGGTTTTCTAATATCTCAGCAGCCTTCCAAGGCGAGTTATTATTCACACCCATGGGCCTTTTATTGTCATTGCAACTACTAATGAGGCCTTTTATATGTAGACAAAAGTCACAGTAGTTTTTATTTTAATAAGCACACATTTTTAAATATTATAAGCCTACTAAATTCTCAAAATAAAGAAAACTAAAAGACTAGAGAGACCAGAAATAAACTCACATAAATATAGTTATATGGTCTTTGGTAAAGGAGAAAAGACAATACAGTGAAGCAAAGAGAGCCTTTTCAACAAATGATGCTGGCACAACTGGACAGCCACATAAAAAAATTAATCTAGACACAGATTTCACACCTTTCAGAAAAATTAACTCAAAATGAATCACATACCTAATGTAAAACATGCAATTATTAAACTTCTAGAAGATAACATAGGGGGAAATCTAGATGACCTTGAGTATGGCAGTTAACTGTCTACATACAACACCAAAGGAATGATCCATGAAAGAAATAACTGATAAACTACTTCATTAGAATTAAATCTTATACTCTGTGTAAAAGGCAATGTCAAGAGAATAAGAAGATAAACCACAGACTAGGAGAAGATATTTTCAAAAGACATATCTTATGAAAGACTCTTATTCCCAAATCCTATCTAAGAAAGAGGGAATATGCTAATTGACTGTCCTGCCCTCAAAGATGGTGTCACCCACAGCCAATAAAGAGGGAATATGCTAATTGACTGTCCCACCCTCAAAGATGGCGGCTCCCACAGCCACAAAATGGTGGCGCCCAGTCCCCTGAGCCCCACTGGGGTGCCTGCCTCCGAAGTCCCCCAGTCCCCTCAGCCCCCCAGCCACCCAGGGCCAGCCAGAGGCACAGGCAAGCCTTGGATGGTGGCTGCCCAGCCACCCAGGGCTACCTGAGGCTCAGGTAACCAGGGTTGGCCAAGGCTTGCACTGCCGGCAGTGACAGCAGCAGGGGTGTGATGGGGCGTTGCCTTCCCCTGATCGCTGGGTCGCCTCCTGCCCCTGAGGGCTCCTGGACTGTGAGAGGGGGAAGGCCAGGCTGAGGAAGCCCCCCCTCCAGTGCATGAATTTTCATGCACCAGGCCTTTAATATATATATATAAAAAAACTTATAGCACTGAACAGTAAGAAAGTAAAAAAATACAATTAAAAAATGGGCCAAAGACCCGAACAGACAGGTTACCTCAACAAAGAAGATAGACAGATGGCAGATAAACACATCACAGATGCTCCACATGGTAAGTCATCAGAGATATGCAAATGAAAACATCAATGAGATATCACTACATATCTATCAGAATGGCCAAAATCCAGAACACTGAAAACATCAAATGCTGGTAATGATGGAGAAACTCTCATTCATTATTTGTAGGAATGCAAAATGGTACAGCTAATTTGAAAGTTAGTTTGGCAGTTTCTTATTAAACTAAACATACTCTTACAATTCAGCAATCACATTCTTTCGTATTTACTCAAAGGAGTTGAAAAACTAATGTCCACACAAGAACCTGCACATGAATGTTTATAGCACCTTTATTCACAACTGCCAAAACTTGGAAGCAACCAAAATGTCCTTCAATAGGTGAATGGATAAATAAACAGTGGTGTATCCAGACAATAGGATATTATTTTGCACTTAAAACAAAAATGAAAGCTATAAGCCATGAGAAGACAAGGAGGAAACATAAATGCATAATCCTAAGTGAAAGAAGCCACTCCAAAATGGCTACATACTGTATGTTTCCAACTATATGACTTTCTGGAAAAGAAAATACTATGGAGACAATAAAAAGGTCAATGGTTGCCAGGGATTGAAGTGGGGAGAGGGATGAAGATGTGGAGCACAGGATTTTTAAGGCAGTGTGATACTATATGGCGTATACCTGTATGATACTGTGATGGTGTATACATGTCATTATACATTTGTCCAAATCCATAGAATACAACACCAAGAGTAAACCCAAATGTAATCTACAGACTTTGGGTGATTATGATATGTCATTGTAGGTCCATCAATTGTAACAAATGAACCACTCTAGAAGGGGGTGTTGATAATGGGAGGGGCTATGAATGTGTGAGGGAAAGGGTTATGTGGGAAATCTCTGTACCATCACCTTTCTATGAATCTTAAACTATTCTTAAAAAATAAAGTCTCAATTAAATTTAGATTTAAAAGCCAAATTTCAAAAGTTGTTCTTTTCACTTTTAATTTCTCATTAAAAATTTTTTGCCAAATATATCTGTAATCACTGGTTTTCATAGAAGTCAACATTTAGAGCTTTTTTTCTTATCTTTAAATCTCAAAATATGGAATTGTTATAAAGCTTATGTGATGGTGGAAAAAAATACACTGTACCACTGTACTTTGTACCTGCTTTCAGAAACTCTGTTACATGTGCACATTAATCATGTTTGGGATGATTTATTTCTGCATTCATACTGGCCAATTTTATTAGTGTTTGGTTTGGATGAATAGAAGAAAATCTGCTTTCTATTTCACCTCTATAAAAAGAAGAGTTAGATTTGTTCTAATTTATATAAGACTATACCTCTGCTTTGTTCCTAATGGCTGGCACTTCCATATTTATTTTTTCTACATTCTCTCTCAGCAGTGCCATCTACTAAATCTCTTGATCTAAGTCTGCTCAAGTTATAACTTTGGTTTATTTTCTGACCCCTTCACAAATCTGCAACACCTGCCACAGGAATTTTTCATGTTCATCATAAGTGTCTTGTCACAATCATTTCCCACTTATTACTTAGTCTTCAGTACTGACCTCAAATAATTTTACTATTGACACTGCCTATCTGTGTGCTCACCACCTACTGTACTGCCACCATTAGCTCTGCACAGCTCTATACGCCATCTTCCTTTGGCCCCTGGTACATTAATGGTCCTTTATCACACCCAAACACAGCCATGTTCCTGTGGCCCACAAAGCAAATGTCCATTTTTGCAATTGTTGTTCAACCCTACACATTCAGGAAGCTTTCTCTGCTCCCTGCCCTCAAAATATTGCCTCAACTTTGCAAAAGATCACCACATTTCTTTCATATTCACTACTACCCTGGCCGCCCTGAGGAAAGGGTTTGAAATCAGTAATTCTTAAATTCCTTTTACCAAATAAGAGTCCTTGAGCACTAAATAACTCTATTTGCATTGACTACGATTTAGCCGTACAGTTTTGATTTTCTTTTTCTTGTGAATACTTCTGAGACAGAGTTTTAGATATTTCCCCCCAGTTCTGGTGTTCAAACTTCTATTTTCCAGACTTCTGCCCAATAGCAAATAATTTGGTGAAAATTCCATCTCTCCGCTGTATATTTGTGTACTTACAAATGTTTCAAACTTGGGACAAATATTTGGCCAACTATGCTGAGAACCATTTATTTAGATGCTGTCCTTTGATCCCTTTCTTATAGTAGGTCCATGTGAATAATGAAAGGTAGATCTAGATTCATATAACTCAGAATGTTACAAGTTACAAATTGCTGGCCAAGTTACTGACTTTAAATGGTTCAGACTATTTTAAAACATGTGGATGAAGAGCAAGACATCCATCTTCTGGATATTTAGTTTACACTAGAACACAGGTTATGATTTTGAGCTAAATTTTATATATTTTCCACAAATATCCCTGTAGCTATAGAAACAACTATAGAGGAAGACTTGAAGTTTCCAACAGCACGATGACTATAATGCTTTCCTTTTCTCACACTTTGTTACAGTCTACTTCAGCTGGCAATAATGGGCATAAGAACTTTTGTTCCAGGGTTGTGGATTTTAGTGTATTAATTTGGAGCTTAGACTTGAACTGAGACATGGGCAAAAGTCTTGACTGCCTAGGTCCTAAGCCCAGGGCAAGTTACTTAGCTTCTCTATACTTCAGTTTGCTCATCTGTTAAATGAGGACAACATTAGTACCCACTTCACAAGGTTTTATAAGTATTAAATGAGATAATGGGTATAAAGTATATAATTTAGATAAATCAATGATTAGTAAGTGTAAATTACTATGATGATTATCACTACCTTTATTCTATATGCACTACATTTTCATACCTCAGTGAAGTTCTACGTAAAACCTGGTGTGAGATTTAAAAAACAACAACAGTAACAACAAACAAACAAAAAAGTATGAAAACTGTTGATGGAAAGAAAACTCAACCAAATCAATAACTTGTTTCTACAAAATAGGGGCATGGATAGAACTGGAGAGCATTATGCTAAGCGAAATAAGCCAGTCAGAGAAAGATAAATATCACATGATCTCACTCACTCATTTATGGAAAATAATGAACAACATAAACTGATGAACAAAAACAGATCCAGAGACAAAGAAGCATCTTTCAGACCGTCAAATCTCAGAGGGAAGGTAGGGAGGGTGGGGGTAAAAGGGAAAGATTAACCAAAGGACTTGTATGCATGCATATAGCCTAACCAATGGACACAGACACCAGGGGGGTGAGGGCATGAGTAGGGGGGGGGTTGGGGGGCAATGGGGAGATAATGACACATGTAATACCTTAATCAATAAAAATAATAAATTAATTTTAAAAATAAGGCAGAAGTTGACACATGACCATATAATTTAACGTTCTAGTTGGGCCCTTTAGGAGAGTGAATGAGCCACTGTTAGAAATTACTCCCAGACAACAGCATAGACAAAGACCATCCCAGGCTGAACCAGGAGTTAGGTTCACCCTTTTGTGCATAGCCTGGTTTCTGGTATTCTAAATTTATAAAGATACAGAGAAAGAAAACTGAGCCCTCTGCTCAAGAATTTTCTATGCGATATAATCCATGAATTCTTAGTAATTACAGAGTAAATAGTTGAAGCCAAAAAAATTAGCAAAAAGTCTACACATCTAAAAACACAGAATGGTTTTGCTCAGTGGATAGAGCATCGGCCTGTGGACTGGGGTCCCGGGTTCCATTCTGGTCAAGGGCACATGCCCAGATGATGGACTCAATCCCCAGTAGGGGGCATGCAGAAGGCAGCCAGTCAGTGATTCTCTCTCATCACTGATGTTTCTATATCTCCCTCTCCCTTCCTCTCTGAAATCAATAAAAATATATTGGAATATATATATATATACACACATACATACATATACACACACACATACATACACACACACACACACACACACACAGAATGAACTTCAAAATAATGAACTTGGACAAAGGAGGCAAATTTTAACCTGAGTGTAACCTGAGGAAGTCAGTCTTTAACCTTTATTTACTCACTTGCAAATGGGACCAATGATAATAATGATAATATCTACCTAATCATATGATATATAAAAAGCTACATTATACATTATAAAGTAACAACAGTTAGTTATGTGATCCTATTTCTTCTCACTCTGGTTTTCAATTCCACTAAACATCTGAATTGCTGAGGGGCTTTTAAGCACTAAAGATTCCTTTTCCCAGTAATTAAATCCAAAAGCCTGAGGTGTGGGGCCTAGGTTTTGATATTTTATAAAAACTTCTGGAGTGATTCTGATGGGCAACTGGGGTCAAATATGAGGAGAGGATTTAGAGCAACCTTTTATCCCCATACTTCCAGGTGTTGCTCTTTAATGCCTCTTCATATATTCTTTCCTACCCCTCAGGCCTCAGAATCCCAAGACCTTAATCATCTCTTTCTCTACTTTTTTTTCCTAATCAAATCTCTCCTAAAGAAGGTCTCTGATAAATCCATTCACATCAAAGGATAAGTATTGACAAGATAAAGTATTAGTCCTTCTAACAGTGTTTACATTTTAACAATGAACTAACACATTGAAGGTGGGAATAGAGATATCAGGCCAGTATGTCAGGAAGTGATTTCTGAACATTTTCTGGACCTTTCCAGTATTCCAGAAATCACATCAAGGATGTGATACTCCACCTATTTGTGGGTAAACCTGTAAAGTTGATGTAGGTATCAGTCTATAATTAAAATAAATAGTACAATTAAATAAACTAACAATATTTGATCCATACTTTTTATTTCCCAATGACTTCTTCAATGGCTCACTTCTACTTCTGTGACTTTCTAAATAAACTTTCACTTATAATTAGAGTTCTTGGCTCTGAATTCTTTCCCAGCCAAACATATTATCTCCAATCCCATTACCCTGATGGAAACGTAAGGGGTGGTCATCTCAATCAGACTTCAAACTCAAGCTCTTTCCAGTCTCCTATGCTTCTTCCCCAAAGGTGATTAAGAGCAACCTCATTGCTTTGAGAAGTGATTAAGGTCATAATAAAGAGAATTTGGGAACAAATTGGGGGGGAGAGAGACAACTATTAGGGAGGTTGATAAACCCTATAGAAATTTAGAGCTTTTTCTTTCGTTTTCTGTATTTTAAAGCCACCTATCATGGGAAATGTAAACAGGTCAACCCAAAAATGTTTATTAACTTATTCAACCTTCACTGTTTCTGCTATCACTTTGATATAGTAGGCAGTTAGAAATGAGCAGAGTAGGAACAATAAACCATGTATGGATTGTCACATGGTGTGGATGGGGGGTTTACTGGGTGCCTAGCAAAGGACAATTGTAGGTAGGACCTTGTCCCCAGAGTGATCTTCCTCCCCTAGCATATGGTTTAGACCCCCTGATCTTTCAAATTGCTGGTTATGTGGTTCAGACCCTTCCCTGACCTTTACTCTCCTGGAATGGTGCTAGTCATGTGGTAGACCCCCTTAGAAGAGGAATAAGTGGGCCAGAGAAAAGTCTCATATGACTCCCTTACATGAATACTCTCTTATGCACTAAGCACTCAAGACACACATCTAGTATTCTTAGGTTCTGACCCACATCTAGTATTCTTAGGAACAAAGCTTTGGGTCTGTTGACCACAGTGACAGTTTTTGTCAAACTAGAGATAACATCTAGGTCTCAGTGGTGTTCAGCTCCAGGTCCAGAAAAGCAACAAGGCCAGGTGGAGTGACTGTGACGGCTATTGACCCCCTGCCCTAGTGCCCACCAATCAGTGAATACCACAACTTTGAGGAAACACATCTGGAAAGCTGGTGCATATTCTATTGATATTGTCATCTGAGACCTCCTGATAAAATTCTTTAAGAAAAAGGACCCAGCTGAAGCTTGCTTTCTCTCTCTAGAGCATGCCTGTGCCTTTCCTCACCCCTGTCTTTCTTCAGGCAGCTTTCTCTGGAGCATTCCTTCCTTTCCTCCTCCTCTTTCCCCAGGCGTGTTTCCCTTGCCTTTCTTTCTCCTAGCTCCAAGGGCCCTTCTTTTGCCTCTGTAACTTGTTTCCTGAGTCCATGCAGCTCAGCTGGCTCACTTCTTCAATGGCTCACTTCTACTTCTGTGACTTTCTAAATAAACTTTCACTTATAATTAGAGTTCTTGGCTCTGAATTCTTTCCCAGCCAAACTCAAGAACTGAGGTTGCTGAACTGAGGTCCAACAGTCTGGTGCCGTTTGCCTTTACCAACTTCAGATATTGTGGGGAAGGTACCCTTGGCAGGAAAAGCCTTTGTGATGACAGAGTAAGCGTCACATTCAGTGCAATCTTATAAGAGCAGAAGCTAGAATTTGCATAATCTCAGGAATGAAAAGGGAAGGAGTGATTTGTATATTACATATCTAAACCAATCTATTAAAGAACATCCAGGTACACTTGATAATGTATTAGTTTCATATTTTAGAGAAAACATCGTCCATTCACCCAGATAATGGTTTATGCCAAACAAGTCGGCTAGAATCGTGGCATATTAATCATTTTTAAGGATAACACAGTGAGTGGAAAATGAATGGGAATAATTGATGGTAAATTGTGTCCTTATTTTTTAATGCTGATTTAGGTTTGTAGTTAAGCACATGATACTGAATTTTCTAGTAATTGTTGCTAAAAATTAGATTTTGAAATCCCCTATGACATAAGTGAACTACAGTTAGGTGTTAGATTACATTATAAGATTAATGTGCACATTTAAGGACAGAAATTGCTAGACAAAATTATTTCAAAGGAATAGAAAGAGACAGAAGAAAGGAGGAGGGATAAAAATGTTACCTGTTGGGCAAGGAATAAGAGGAAATAACTTTGGCCTTGTTCCCAGTAGGGAAAGGAGGATAGACTGCCTAGGTAGAAGACAAAAGACATAGTAAACTTTAGTTATACAAAGAGCGAGGGAAAAGATGGTGTAGAGAATGACAACATGCAAGCAACCAGTATAAGTACATAGAACTAGAGGGTGTGGCAAAACAGAGCAGGAAGAATTATTTCAAATTATATAAAGACATACAAAGACAGTGAGGTTGAGGTAATGTTGATTCATCATGATATAGAGTCACTGAGCATGAGTTTGTAAGTGCAGCTAGAATAGGAAACTACAGAGTAGGTGATGACAGAAATCTCAGTGCTATATCACAAAGTAAATGGCCTCAGGAAGGACCAGATGAGAACCAGGCATCAGGGAGGATACTGGAATGAGCCAGTGGCAGGAGGCCAGCTGCAAAAATATATAGTCCTGGTGGCAGCTGAACCTTCTGTGACTACCCATAATCTTTATTTGGGGGTAAAACATAAGCCTGATGCCCTTAACAGTCAATTGGGTTCTTTGACCCAAAGAAAAAAGCAAATGATACCCATCTGGCAAACAATGCTGAAAGTTACTTTCCCTAATTCTATGGTTAAGCTACTCACTCAGGATAACATCACTCTATGGCCAGGCACTGAAGTCAGGAAGTAGTTTATTTTTGCTAAAATTAAAACGGAAGTTAGAGAGAAAAACAGCTGCAACTTGATCGATTTGGGAAAACGAGATACAAAGAAAGAGAGCAAGTTAAAGAGAAAGCCAGCTCAGATTTTGCACACTAATGAAAGACAAAAATCCCAGTATTATTCATCTGTATTTGGTATGAAAAAAAAAAGCTGAACTGGGAACTGAGGCTTTATATATCAGCGGGCAAAGTTAGCTCTCAGAGTCAATAAGGTTATGAGTAAGACTCCTTGAAAAAAAAAACAACAAAGAAAAATATATTAAATCACTGAATTTCTCCAAGTAGGAGTGGATGAGTGAGGGCAGGGGAAGCCAGGAGGAGTGGAGAGAAAATGTGGAATGGGGGGGATTTGAGATGGAAGGCAGGGAATAGGAACAAAAGGAGAAAAAGCTGCTTGTTTTAAATCAGCATTTCTCAGAGGATGTCTAGTTTCCCCAGGGATATTCTGAGGGAGTCACAGGACCAGAGCTTCAACACCTCTAACATCTGTTAGGCAAGGGAAGCTTTAGATTTGCAGCAAAACCTCTGCCTTTGCATCACCGCCTTCTTTCTCTTCTTCTGGAACCACAAGGCCTGGTTTCCTGCCCACCCTGCATTCCCTTCACTTCCCACCTTCCCCTGAGTGCTTTCCTCCCTTCTTCAGTGTCAAGAAAAGTAAAAATGTCACCTGCTTTTCCTCCCAACAGCTGAATTATTCTTTCACACTTTTATTTTGATAGCAAAGTGGTTCAAGGTATGCTTGAGGGTTGTGGAAACCCTCAAAGGGATTGGAGAATGAAAAGGTTTTCAGAACCCTGCTCTAAATAAAGAATTGGAGACGAAAACCTGTCATAATGAAAAATTAAACTAAACCGCCTCAAATAAAGCAAAAGAGCAACCATTGCCTTGGCAAGCAAGGAGAGAAATTCCTATAATGTGGGACTGGTAATGAGGCAGTTTCTTGCCAATATCTAAGGCTCCTTCTACCTGGCAGGTGCTAAGGAGAGAATTTATGGTCATGCAATGAAACATGCAAAATCAGAAAAGAGAAGCTTGAGTATAAGTTTACTCCTAAATTTGATTCCATCTCTACAATTTCCCTCTGAATAATTGCATGGGTGAATGGATAGATGTATTGATGGATGGATGAAATGAATATCAATTCTCACTTTAGAGAAAATGAACCTTAGATTAAATAAATTACACAAGGTTCCATGGTTATTGAAGTAAGAGAGGCGCATAATCCCCGACTCTAATACTTTGCTCTGTATTTAACTATTACTATATTATTCTATTATTTGTATCCTGCATTTCCAATCTCTTTATGTATTCTCCCTCAATTCCGAAAGTCCTATCAAGCATCGAGGATTTTCAGATTCTCTTTTGTCCTTCTCATCCCATATCTTTTCTGATGAAAAGACCTGAAAATCACTCTTATTCAACTTAGTAAACAATAATGGGACAAAAGCAATGTGCCAAGCCTGGGGTTAGATGCAAGAAAGAAAGAATAAATTACGTTCCCTACATAAATGATTCTCAAAGAACAAATCAAGCATAAAGGCTCGGCTCCTTCCTACCTCTCCAACTCCCCACTTCCTTCATTCTAAGCCTCCAGCCCCCTCTCCTCTCCCCTCCTCCCCTGAAACCCTGCAAAGCTTTGGGCAAGAAGTCTACCAGCATATTTCTTTTGACAGAAGGGCCTTTTAGTTCTTCTGAAATCACACCCCTGAGTTAGGCTCTTGCTCTGCCTCATCAGAACATCTGGTTTTCAAGGCAATTAATTGGCCTATGGGCTTGTAACCATTTTTGAAGCATAGCAACCAGGTTTTCCCATTGCTGAGTACTCAAAAGGCATGAAGAAGTGTCCCCAAAGTACTTAGAAGCGTAGAGTTTCCTTTTAGAGAATTAGCCCTACACTAGGAAATAGTGGTCTTCTACGGAAGTAGAGTTTCTTGGAACAGAGGAAGACTTCAGATTCAGAAAGCCTAGTTTTGGAATGTCACCTCCATCTCTCACTACAAGTGAGATCATGGACTAATTCATTAACCTCCTTGAGAATCATTTCTCTGTCTTTGTAAAGTGAGCACAATTATACCTTTGTCTCATGGTTGTTCCCAAAATTCAATAAGATCATGTTGTAAAACACTTAGACATGTAACTGGTCAATAAATGGTAGCTATTATCACTATTATTTTCTATGTGGAAATCAACTAATCAAACTTCTGAAGAGATTCTAGATAAACCTGTTCCTTTTATCCTTCTAAGTTCTTCTATACACATGCTTTCTCTGCATTTTTATAACACACGTTTTTTTAAATCCATGATGGACAACTAACCTCTGTATTCTGGCATTGCCAGAATATTATTTTTTTCTTATTGGACTTTAATTATTACTGAATTACATTAGGATTCCCATAGAATTATTTATTATAGTAAGACAGTGCCAAAACGAGTCGCCATGGTTAAATTATTAGAATAACTACCAAGGAAGCTATGTATGAGTTTCCATCTGATAAAGTATTTGGTCACATGAAATCAACATCCAATGAGTAACATCCCAGGAATTTTATGATATCATAAATAGTAAATTTGTAGTTTTATGCATCAAATAGGATCCTAAGTGACAAAATTGACTTAGGTCCTGTGATGTACTTTGTTTTTATAACTTAAGATTAAATTAAAGATATAATATTTTATATGTGTATCTTTAATTATTCATATGTATCTTTTAATTTTAGGAAAGCCATAAAATAAATGAAAAACTAAAATCATTGACATATAATATATAATTATGTAGTACTAGACGCCCGGTGTATGAAATTCATGCACTCGAGGCGGGGTCCCTCAGGCTGGCCTGCACCCTCTCACAGTCTGGGAGCCATCAGTCAGACATCCTTAGCACTGCCGCGGAGGCGGGAGAGGCTCCCACCACTGCCGCTGTATTCCCCAGCTATGAGCTTGGCTTCTGGCTGAGCAGCACTCCCCCTGTGGGACTGCAGTGACCACCAGGGGGAAGCTCCTGCATTGAGTACCTGCCCCCTGGTGGTCAGTGATTGTCATAGCAACCAGTTCTGCTGTTTGGTTGATTTGCATATTAGCTTTTTATTATATAGGACTAGAGGCCCGGTGCACAAAAATTTGTGCACTCGGGGGGGAAGGGGGTCCCCCAGCCCGGCCTGTGCCCTCTCGCAGTCTGGGACCCATCGGGAGATAACGACCTGCTGGCTTAGGCCTGCTCCCGGGTGGCAGAGGGCACACCCAATCCCTAGGTGCAGCCCCTGGTCAGGCTCAGAGCAGGGCCGATTGGGGAGTTGGGCGCCACCCCCTGTCATGCACAGAGCAGGGCGGATCGGGAGGTTGCGATGCCACCCCTAGTCACGCTCAGGGTAGGGCCGATTGGGGGGTTGGGGCACCGCCCCCTGTCACACTCAAGGCAGGGTCGATGGGGAGGTTGCGGCGCCACCCCCTGTCACGCACAGAGAAGGGCTGATCAGGGGGTTGGGGTGCTGCCCCCTGTCACTCACAGAGCAGGGCCAATCAGGGGGTTGGGGTGCTGCCCCCTGTCACTCACAGAGCAGGGCCCATCAGGGAGGTTGGGGCTCCGCCCCCTGTCACACTCAAGGCAGAGTCGATGGGGAGGTTGCGGCGCCACCCCCTGTCACGCACAGAGAAGGGCTGATCAGGGGGTTGGGGTGCTGCCCCCTGTCACTCACAGAGCAGGGCCAATCAGGGGGTTGGGGAGCTCCCCCCTGTCATGCACAGAGCAGAGCCAATCAGGGGGTTGAGGAGCTCCCCCCTGTCACACACAGCAGGGCGGATCAGGGGGTTGGGGAGCTCCCCCCTGTCACGCACAGAGCAGGGCCCATCAGGGGGTTGAGGAGCTCCCCCCTGTCACTCACAGAGTAGGGCTGATAGGGGAGTTAGGGCACCGCCCTCTGTCACACACACAGCAGGGTGGATCAGGGGGTTGGGGCGCCGCCACTGTCACACTCAGTGCAGGGCCAATGGGGAGGTTATGGCTCTACCCCGTCACACACAGAGCAGGGCCTGTGGGGGGGGGGGTTAGGGCGCCACACCCTGTCACACACAGAGCCGCAGGTCGATCAGGGGGTTTGGGCGCTGCCCCCTGTCACGCTGATCCGGTGCCAGGAGGCCTCGCAGCTCCGCTGATCCTGGTGCTGGGAGGCATATTACCCTTTTACTATATAGGATAGAGGCCTGGGGGCAGGCTGGTTTGCCCTGAAGGGTGTCCTGGATCAGGGTGGGGGTCCCCACTGGGGTGCCTGGCCAGTCTGGGTGAGGAGCTGAGGGCTGCTTTCAGGCTGGCAATTGACTTTTCAGGCTGGCGGGTGACTGAAGCTCCCAACTGCTCCTTTTTTTCTTTTCTATTCTGGGCCAGCTTTAGCTCTGAGGCCTCTGCTGCTGAAAACATTGATACAATGTTGCGGTCAGGCTGGCTGGATCCCCGCTGGCTGAAAGCTGGTTTCTGGGGTTTTGTTTAGCTTCTATATTTGCAACATAGTTTCTTAGAGTTGTAGCTCAGAGGCCGGCAAGTTAGGCGGGGAACGTTGGAGTCTGCCATCACTGGAGCAAGCAAGCCTCCCTGCTCGCTTCAGTGCATGGCTGCCGGCCGCCATCTTGGCTGACAGTTAATTTGCATAAGGATATGCTGATTAGCCAATGGGAAGGGTAGCAGTCGTACGCCAATTACCATATTTCTCTTTTATTAGTGTAGATTATATAGTTATCCCAGACAGGGTTTGTGTATACATTACAAAAATGTATACACACTTTAACAGCTCATAGCTCCATTTTGAAAGTGAAATGTATTTTAATAAACACTGCCTTTATAATTATTCAAAGTATGTGTATATATTTTTGGGATACCCTATATTTCTTTTAAAAAATGTTGTTTATCCATATAACCTATCCAGCAAACATAGAATACCAAGTCTGCCATGTATTTCTATGAAAAATAGTAGTGAAGTAATGAATAAAATATTATTCCCTTTTTTACAATTAAATTTTTTCCTAGAAAATTATTTTAAAATTCTATAAATGTACTCTATGGGTCTGTTTTAAACTAGCATATAAATTCATATTATACTGATGATTTCAGATCTTGGGATTCAGAAATAAGAAGTAATAAAAATAAAACTAGTATGAAGTTGCATATTGCTTGATTCCAGAAATATGTTAAAGTTAGCTTCACATTTCAATAATATTGCAACTGGGTTTGTATTGGTACGGCACTACATTTTATGGCATCTGTAGGACTCCCTGAAAGTTGGCTCCCATTTGCCTCTGCTGCTCAATGACAAGGTACCTCCTGAATCAGAGGAGGAGAAGGTGAGCAGCCAGAGGCAGAACAAGAGAGATCGGAAGATATTGAAAGCAAACTCCATGGGAAAATAAGGTTTGCAGAGTCAAATGCTAGTGGCACCATTCTATAGTTTTATTCAATCTGAAAGCTATAGAATGTCAATGTACTATATTTAGAAGCTACTATTTTGTGAAGTGGGTCAAGATCAGGCAAACCCCTGGATGTTTTGGTTTCGCTTTTTTCGTTTTCCAGGAGCAATCCTCCTTCCAGAATGTATAGGATAGCGTAAACATAGATTTAAATATTTTATATGTTCATGATTTCAGTTGGCTCTACATACCATTTACTCCATTTTCTTCTGACTTCACATGTGGATGTTTACATATCTGAAGGCACTGAGCTTATTTTGTGTAATTATGAAATGTCATTTCTCGAAATAACAGTATTATAACTTTTGTAATGTCATACCTTATATTATTTTTTAATGTGAAGGATATTTTTCTGTTAATTTTAAGGGTGACAGAAACTTGGGTTAAGCACTCACAGCTGTCAAGTGAACCAATGGCAACTAAAGGATCAGACATTTTTCTTTTAATCCCTCCTACTTTGTCATTAACATAGGGAAATGCTTTCAGCCACTTTCAGCTTTCTTCCTTTCCTTCCACTTGAGAATTGGGTGCATTTCTAGTCTTACCTTTCTTACGCTTTCTTCATCCCCCATCAAATTTCAAAGCAGAATACAGGAGGGAAACATGCTAGTAGTCTGAGGGCAGAAATTACACTCAATGCAGAGTGCCTATGTTGGGCATATTGGCATTACCGTAGCTTTCTCTCTATTCTCCCATTTGTTTCCTTTTATTCTGCTTAAGCAAATCTCTTTGAGGGAACCCTAGGTCCAAGGAGGAAGAGCCTAGATCTTCATTTTGGGGAGACCTGCCCTAATGCTTCAGGGCTACCTATTCACTTTCCTCATCTTTAAAATGAAGATGAAGATTTATTTCACAGCACTCTTACAAGCACTAAATATTATAAATATTTAGGCAGGAGGAAAAAAAAAACAGTCCTCATTCATAGTAAGAACTTCACAAACAGTGCAGTTGTTAAATGGTCCATAACTGTTATCCTCACTGACTCACATGTTCTCCCCTCATAGAAGTCCATGCTCCTTACATCAGCCAGGCCTCTCCAGTTACATCACTCTTTCAACAAAAAGTTGTCAAACACTATTATGTGCAAGGCACCATACAGAGAATTTCAGAAAACGCCACTGTGTACGAGAGCCTTTAAATAATCAAGAGAGTAAACACACCTGCATGCGAGGTCTCAGACCAGGTGCTGGCTAAGTTCAGGCAAGTCACTTTCCTAAGGCTGATTCCACATATTTACATTGATTTTAACAATCTCTGTTATAATATTATCTTTCCTGACTGCTTTACTATATTGCATAAATCAGACTATATAAATTATGAGACTGGATTTCAAAACTATAGCAAGTAAATATAAAATGTTTACTGTAAATGTAAATAAATATCACAATTGTTATAAATCTGGGAGGATTTCACCCTCTCTATAGAAATATGTGGCTCACGCTTCTTTAATTGAATTCTTCTTATTTAAATTACAATTTTCACTAACATAGGGCTTTTGGAGAACTGACCCTGCCTGAAAATGTGGGAAGATTTTTGTCCCTTTCTATTATCACATCATTGAAGTCTAATGTGATGAGGAGGGAAAAGGGAGTCATGTGTTGGCCTTAAATCTATTCCATATACATTATTGGAAGCAGTGAGTTAAAACCAGTAGTTATTTTCTAAAATTGTTGAAGAATAGGGCTTCTTGGGCATCACTCTATTTTCAATCTTTGAATGTCATTCTATTTTCCTTCTGATTTTACCAAAATGTTCTAATGTCCGGCTCCAACCTGTAATGTGGTCCTTTTCTCTCCTCACCCCATTAGACTGGTTGGGTTAGGTGAACAGAGGTCCCACTGAGATCAAGTTGCCGGGAGGGGAACAAAAATACATTACAAAGAAGTCAGGTAAACTGTGAATGGATTCTTCTGTGTGATCTCTAAAATTAGTAAATGGGAATTTTTTTAAAAAGAAGAAAGGACGAAATTAACTACAAATAGTCCCAAGTGGTTTTTTGTGTTTTTTTTATCCTCCAAGAATTCACAACGTTTCATTGTTATTGAATAAACTTGTGGGGTATATTTTTAATGACAGAATAGATGTTACATATATACTACATAATTCATTCCATTCTGGCAGGAAATGGCCTTCATTTTTCTCTGGGGAACTATATAAACATCTGGATAATCTTGAAATCTTCTAATTGAAAATGTGGTAATTACCCCCCAAACTTAGTTCCCACATTTATTTCCTCTTTTACAATGATTAGGAATTAATTTCTCAATGAGGATTTAAAGATGGTTTATGAAGGAATTAATTTTTGTGATGTGTCCACAAAGGACACAATTCTTAGCCTGGCCCCATAGAAATTCACAGAAAGTTAATTTTTACCATTTTTCTTCAAGGCAGCCAGATTTCCTAATTTTACAGATGTTCATTTTTAAAAAATTTGACAACATAGTTTTCTTTGGTTTTGAATGTGGAACAGAAATGCCTTTTTAATGTGACGAGCAATATTACATAGTTATTTATATTTAGCTCTCATTCATCACTAGCCTGTGGAAGACTTTTGACAAGAAATCTACCAATGTGACATGGGTACTAAGCCATATCTCAGAGGTCTGGAATCTCTGGGCAAATGCTATGCTCAGTATAGTGCTGCATAACTGGAGGAGACTCTCCAGTAAGTTACATGCAATATGAATCTGGCTTTGACATTTTACTCTGTAATGCTTTTTGCTTCCCAGAAAGCAGTGTGAGTCTTTTCCTCTCTTTCACTTTTCCCCTATATTCCCTTTTCCTTTTATGTTGTTCTTTATTCTTATACTAGAGACCCGGTGCACGTCATTCGTGAACTGGGGTAGGGATGGGGGGGTCCCTCAGCCTGGCCTGTGCCCTCTCACCATCTGGGATCCCTTGGGGGATGTCTGCCTGCCGGCTTAGGGAGCGGGCCTAAGTCTGCAGGCAGACATCCCCAAGGGGTCCTTAGCACTGCTGCAGAGGTGGGAGAGGCTTTTGTCACTGCCGCTGTGCTCGCCAGCCATAAGCCCCACTTCTGGCTGAGCAGCGCTCCCCCTGTGAGAGCGCACTGACCACCAGGGAGCAGCTCCTGCATTGAGCGTCTGCACCCCTGGTGGTCAGTGTGCATCATAGCAACCGGTCGTCCCGCCATTTGGTCGATTTGCATATTAGGGTTTATTATATAGGATTCAACTCACTCTATTTTTTATAACTTAGTTAGCAAAATGTTAATTCATCTCAAGTATTTTTCTTTCTTTTATCTTTGCTTGTTATGTCTGACCATTTTTGTTTGTGTTCTCTTTATTAATAGTACACCTGGAGCTGTATTATTTCCCTGTATGGCCTACATTTGAGTTTCTTTATTTCTTTGTGTTGTTTTAGTGCTCTATGTTGAATTATGGGAGAGGAAAAGCTGACTAGTTTGGTTGGTTGCTGAATCACCATGCTTCATTTTGATATGAATATATTTTTTAACCTTCAGCCAGTCCAGGAATCATTTTGAACCCCAGATTCTGATCTGAAATAATAATTTATATGTTCTGTCAATGGGTTCAGCATGAAATAATTAGATAGGCCTTCTTAAGTTTTTGAAGGTGTATATTGTATTTAATATATACTCAGAATATTTAATAACCCCTAGTACATGCTTGGCACTGTGCTGTGTGCTGAGGGCACAAAGATGAGTTTGGAGAATGCTTTCATTAAGGGCTGTTTTGAGAGAGAGGCTCATATAGAAGGATAGTCTCAATAAATCATGGTAAAGGATTTACCTTACTAGTATTCAACTCTTTTACTAGTACATGTTAATATGGTTTTGCACCACTATATATATTTTTAATATTTCATATTGAAATAAAAAGTTTGAGAAGAGAAATAAATTTCCAAAATAATCTAGTCTTTCTGGATTCAAGCAAGATTATCTAAACAACTTTGAACAAATTTTACCCAGTCAAAATCAATCATAAGTCTATATTTTTAAAAATTGTCCTAGATTTTAAGAAGTATTGACTTTTATTTCATTTCTATCCACATTATTTCCTGTTTTAAATAGAGAAAAGGAAAGAAGAAATTAACATTTGTTCGACATGTGTCCAATATGTTGCTAAGTGCTTTAAAAGTATTATTTTAGCCTTAGCTGGTTTGACTCAGTGGATAGAACATCAGCCTGCAGACTGAAGGGTCCTGGGTTTGATTCAGGTCAAGGGAACATACCTCAGTTGTAGGTTCAATCCCCAGCCCTGGTCCGGGCATGTGCAGGAGGCAACCAATCAATGTTTCTCTCTCTATGTCTCTCCCCCCGCCTTCCACTCTCTCTAAAAATCAATGGAAAAATATTCTTGGGTGAGGCTTAACAAAATCTATATATGAAAAAGGCTAATATGTAAAGTGTCCCCTTGGGAGTTTGACCAAGAGACAGGGAGTTCGATCGTTCACTATGACATGCGCTGATCACCAGGGGGCGGGGTGGAATGAAGGAAGGCCCCGGCTGGCAGCTGGAAGGCCCTGATTGCCGCCCAGGCCAAGGGATCCTACCCATGTATGAAATTCGTGCACTAGGCCTCTACTAAATCTATATATATAAAAAGAAGTAATATGCAAATTAGGCCGGGATGCTGTAACTGTCACGGCCAGCTCAGGAGGAGGGGCCAGGTGGGCCTGGAGCCTGAGAGAACAACATGCAGGGGGGCATGCCCAGGCTGCCGCTGCTGGGAGACAGTGCACCAGCAGGCCCGGGAGCGGGAGCAGAGAGGTAGGAGGGTGTGACCAGGCTGCTGCCCCCGGGAGGCAGTGCCCCAGCAGACCCAGGAGTGGGAGAAGAGAGGCAGGGGGGCATGCCCAGGCTGCCGCTGTGGGAGATAGCGCCCCAGCAGGCCTGGGAGCAGGAGTGAAGAGGCAGGGGGGTGTGCCCAGGCTTCCGTCACTGGGAGACAGTGCCCCTGCAGACCCGCCACTGCGCATGAACTGCAGAGGAAACATCTTTTCTGACTGCTCATTGGCAGAGCTCCCTGTACGCCACTGGCAGTGTTCTTGGTAACTTGGGTAATAAGAATCCAAGAAAGTGATCTAGGGTTTTTCCACCTCACTCCTAGAGGAAAAAATGAAGGTCTGCTGCTGGAGGGGCTAAGAAATGTCATATCCTGCCCTAGCCAGTTTGGCTCAGTGGATAGAGCCTCAGCCTGGGGACCGCGGGGTCCGGATTCAATTCTGATCAAGGGCATGTACTTAGGTTGCAGGCTCCTCCCTGGCCGGGGCCCAGGTCAGGGCTCATGCAGAGGCAACCAATCAAAGTGTCCCTCTCACATTGATGTTTCTCTCTGATTTTCCCTCTCTCTTCTATGCTCTCTAAAAATCAATGAAAAAATATCTTCAGGTGAGGATAAAAAAAGAAAGAAAGAAATGTCATATCCTATGAAAGAGGCATCTTGAAAATGCCTAAAGAAAGTTGTCATTTTTTTGTGGTGAAGGGACTGGAGTCCGTGTTGATGAAAACACCTTGGCGGCTGACTGTGGCAGCAGCAGTGGGGTGATGGGGATGGCATCTTCCCCTGATCAGCCCACAGAGGGAGGCCAGACTGTGGGAAGCAGGCCTAAGCCGTCAGTAGGACATCCCCTGAGGGCTCCTGGACTGTGAGAGGGGGCAGGCTGGGCTGACGGGGGACCCCTCCCCCCGTGCACAAATTTCATGCACCAGGCCTCTAGTAAATAAATAAAAACCTTATTTCAGTAAACATCCAGAACAGTTTTCCAATACAGGTAGGTATTGTTATCTTTAATGTACGCATATGGGAAGTTAGACTGAGAGATCAAGTGATCTTTCCAAGGTTATCCAACCATAAAATATTAGTCAATATTCACACCCAGGTACACTCATTCCAAACTCATGCTAACCCTGCTACATCAGATTCATACTCCAAACAAAAAGTACTGAATGGGAGGGAGTTCAAATAGCCCTTTAAACATAAATAGATGGCCTCTAACCGTAACTGCATCACCCTCCAGATGAAGAATATCAGGCCTGCAGAGTTTAAGTGACTCACCAGAATTCATTCTGCCAGTGGATGTCAGAGATTGGAGTAGACATCATTTGTTTCTTTAGGACAAGTCCATGCTCTGGATCATTCTGTCTAAAAATGAAAGGCTGAACTCCCTGCTGCAAGAGATGCTTAAACAGAAATATGATGATCAAAAAATATTATAGAATTCCTTTTTAATGGATGGAAGTTTGAAATTGAAGACCTAAAAACTCCCTTCCATCTCTCTAATTCTTTGAGTCTAATTGAACATACATTTTCATTATCTTCTCTTTAATAAAAAAAAATAAATGATTGAATAGTTTTCCTAAAAGCTTATAGTTTTGAGTAGACGTTATTTTTTAGAACAGTTTTAGATTCCCAGCACATGTTAGCAGAAGATGAAGAGATTTCCCTTATACCTTCTGTCCTCACATATGCATAGCCTCTTCATTATCAACATCCTCCATTACAGCAATACATTTGTTAAAATTGATGGCATGGTTGATTTGTGTCTTTCAAGAAATTGCTTCACATCACCTAGGTTACCAAATTTCTAGGCATAGAGTTGTATAGTATTACTAGAGGCCCCGTGCATGAAAATTGGTGCACTGGAGGGGGGTCCCCTCTCACAGTCCAGGAATCCTCAGGGGATGTCCTACTGACGGCTTAGAAGTAATATGCATCCTGCCGCTGCTGCCCAGCCTCCCTCTGCGGGAGGTGACCAGATGGGCGATCAGGAGACGGCACCGCCCCCATCACTCTGCTGCTGCCACTACCTGTCCTTGCTCTGCGGGAGGTGAGGACAGGGGATTAGGGGATGGTGCCGGCCTCCCCATTGCCCCTCCACCTCCCCATCGCTGTTCCCTCCCTCTGCCTCAGCTGGCATGCACCTTGGCTGGCCTGGCGCCACCTGCTTGCCGGCCCCACCCCCTGCCGACTGGTCATTCCGCCGTTCGGTCGATTTGCATATTATGCTTTTATTATATAGGATTTTATTATCCTTTTAATGTCCATGGTTTCTATAATGATGTCCCTCTTTCATTTGACATTAGAAATTTGTGTCCTCTTTTTTTCTTAGTTATCATGGCTAAGAAGGCTTATCTATCTTGTTGTTCTTTTCAAAGCCTTTAGTTTTGTTGATTTTCTCAATTGATTTCCTGTTATCAGTTTCATTGATTTTTAACTCAAATTCTTTTCTTTTTTCTTCTTTGGATTTAATTTGCTCTCCTTCTTCTAGTTTCATAAGGTAGAAGATTTGGTTCTTGATTTTAGATTTTTCTTCTTTTCTAATACATGCTTTCACTGCTAAAATTTCCCTCTAAGCACTTCTTTTACTGCATCCCACAAATTTTGATGTTGTGTTTTCATTTTCATTTAGTTTAAGATTTTTAAAATTACTCTTGAGATTTTTTCTTAATAACCCATGTGCTATTAAGAAGCATGTTACTTAATCTTCACATAGTTGTGGATTTTCCAGTTATTTTTCTATTATTGATTTCTAGCTTAATTTCATTGTAGTTTGAGAGCAGAGATACTATTATTGCTATTAAATTTTGTAAGGAATGTTTTATGGTCTAAAATGTGTTCTATCTAGGTGAATATTCTATGTGAACTTAGGAGAATCTGTATTCCACTGATGTTGGCTGAAATAGTCTATAGATGTCATTGGTAGCCAGTTGATTAATGGTGCTATGAGTTCAACTATGTCCTTACTGACTTTATGCCTGCTGGATTGGTCCATTTCTGATAGAGGGGTGTTGAAGTATCCAAGTATAATAATAGATTCATCTATTTCAACTTGCACTTCAATCAGTTTTTGCCTCCTGTAGTTTGAAAACCTGTTGTTAGGAACATACATGTTAAAGATCATTATATCTTCTTGGAGATTTGAACCCATTAGCATTATTTAATGCCCCTCTTTATCTCTGATGAATTTTCCTTACCCTGAAGTCTACTTGATCTAAAATTAATATAGCTACTTCCTTTTGGTTAGTGTTGATATGGTGTATCTTTCTCTATCCATTTACTTTTAATTTACTTGTTTCCTTATATTTAAAGTGGATATCTTGTAGACAATATAGAGTTGGGTCTTGTTTTTTGATCTACTCTGTCTTTTAATGGTGCACCGAGACCACTGCTGTTCAAAGTGATTATCGATATAGTTGAAACAATATCTACCATATTTGTTACTGCTTTATAGTTTTTATCTTTGTCGTTTGGTTTCTATTTTTGCTTTCCATTCTTATTTGCCTTTTGTGGTTTTAACTGAGCATTTTATAGGGTTCCATTTTCTCTTCTTTCTTAGCATATCAATTGTACTTATCTTAAAAAATGTTTTAGTAGTTGCCCTACAGTTTTTAATATACATTTACAACTAATCCAAGTCAGTTATCAAATAACACTATACCATTTTACTGGTAGTGTAAGAACCTTATAATAATAAAATAATTTCTTTTGTCTCTTTTATTATTGTTGTGATTCATTCATTTCTCATATATATATATATATATATATATATATATATATACACATCATTGAATTCAGTGTTATTATTTTGAACAAACTATTATCGTCTTGATATGAAAAATAGCAGTGTGGTTTTTTTAAAATTTTATCCCCACTTATTCCTTCTCTGTTAATCTTCCTTTCTGTATGTACATCTGAATTTCTGATATATAGAATTTAAAGAACCTCTTGAATTTTTTTTTTCAAATTAGGTCTACTGAGAAAGTATTTATTTCTAATTTACTTTTTTTAAAATATATTTTATTGATTTTTTACAGAGAGGAAGGGAGAGAGATAGATAGTTAGAAACATCGATGGGAGAGAAACATCGATCAGCTGCCTCCTGCACATCTCCCACGGGGGATGTGCCCGCAACCCAGGTACATGCCCTTGACCGGAATCGAACCTGGGACCTTTCAGTCCGCAGGCCGACGCTCTATCCACTGAGCCAAACCGGTTTTGGCTCTAATTTACTTTTGAAGGATAATTTCACAGGGTACAGAATTCTAGGTTGGTGATGTTTTTTCTCTCATCATTAAATATTTTACTTCACATTCTTCTTGTTTACAAGATTTTTGAGGAAAAGTCAAATGTAATTATTTGTTCCTCTATAAGTAAGGTGTTTTTTCTCTCTGGTTTCTTTCAGGATTTTTTTTCTTTCTTTTTAAAATATTTTCTTTCTAAAACCTAGGCTATCTGATAGATAGATTAATACAAAATAAAATTTCTAATATTTAAAACTGCTGCATAGCTCTGAAGAGGGCTGCTGGATTTTGCTAAACTGTTTCAAGGAATTGGTCCTCTCTTTGAGCTTCTTTGAGGGTTAATGTCTAGGAGACATGACCAAAGGCAATTATGAGCCATCCTCACATGACTCAGTTAAGGAGGGTGAGAGAAAACAGAAACTGACAGTTAATTAAAGGAGGCTGTTTCATGGCTGGCAGATCCAGACTGTACTAGGTAGCAGTTGTAGCTCTCCTAGGCCTCAGAATAAAATTCTGGGCCTCAGAATAAAATTCTGAATATTAAAGTAGTCACTAAATAAAGTGTAATTTATATTTAGACTTTAATAAAATTGCTAAGTAAAACTTCAGCCAATGATATTCTCTATAGATTTTATGCATTCCATTCAGGGAAACTGAAGAAGAATCCCAAAATGAATCATTTATTGATTCTTTCTTGGCAACTGAATTTTCACTAAAGAACTATTTTTCTACCGGTCTGGCTTATCTCTTCCTGCCTTATCTCTTTCAAAGAGAAGAGGAAAGTTTCTTTAAAAAAAAAAGATATATATATATATATATACACACACACACACACACACACACACACACACACACACACACACACACACACACTAGAGGCCTGATGCACGAAAATTCGTGAAAGAGTAGGCCTTCCTTCCTCCAGCTGCCGGCACTGGCTTCCCTCTGGCACCCGGGACCTGGGCTTCCCTCCAGCCCCACCAGCAGGCACCCGGGACCCAGGCGGCTTCCCTTCAGTCCTGGCTTTGTCCAGAAGGACATCTGGAATGACGTCCAGAAGGACGCCTGGTCTAATTAGCATATTAACCTTTTATTGTTATATATATATATTACAGATGTCCCTCTTTTTCCCCCCATTAAGCCCCTCCACCCTGCACTATCCCCCCCCCAGGCCTTTACCACACTACTGTCTGTGATCATGGGTTATGCATATATGCATATCGGGATTTATTCTATATCTTTGCTTTTCCATAGTTTGACAATGATATGCCCAAGTATAATTTTCTTTGCATTTTGCTTGTTGTTCTCTGAGCTCCTGAATGTGTGGGTTTCTGTTTGTCATTAATTTGGGGGAAATTCTCATTTCTCATTCATTATTGTTTCGAATGTATCTCCTCTTTCTTTCTTTTTAAAAAAAATATATTTTTATTGATTTCAGAGAGGAAGGGAGAGGGAGAGAGAAACATCAATGAGAGAGAATCATTGATTGGCTGCCTCCTGCACACCCCATAATGGGAATCGAGCCCACAACCAGGGGTGTGCCCTTGATTGGAATCAAACCGGGGACCCTTCAGTCCGCAGGTCAATGGTCTATCCACTGAGCCACACTGGCTAGGGCTCTTCTGTTTCTTTCTCTCATTCTTCTCCTTCTGGTATTCCCCTTACAAAAATGTTACACCTTTTGTAGTTATCTCACAGTCTTTGAATTCTATGGGTTTTCCCCTAGTCTTTATTCTCTTTGCTTTTTAGTTTTAAAGTTTTCTATTGAGATAGCCTCAAGATCACAGAGTATTTCCTCAGCTTTTTCTAGTCTACTAATAAGCCCACCAAAGATGTTCTTCATTTCTATAATAGTGTTTTTGATCTCTATCATTTCTTTATTTTTAATTTTCATGTTTCTGCTTACATTGCCATCTGTTCTTGAATATTGTATACTTTATCCATTGGAGCACTTAGCGTATTAATAAATATTTTAAATTCATGGTCTGATAATTTCAGCATTCCTGCCATATCTGAATCTGGTTCAGATATTTGCATTTTCCAAATGCATTTGTCTTTCAGTTTATTTTGTGGATTTTTCTTGAGAGCTGGGCATGCTGTATTGGGTAAAAACAACTGCTATAAGTGGGTCTTTGGTAAGGTATAGAAGAAGGGAAAGTGCTTTATACAGGCATACCTCATTTTATTGCACTTCACAGGTGTTGCGTTTTTTACAAATTAAAGGCAGGACCGCCCACCAGAAAAAAGATTATGACTTGCTTTATTGCTGTGGTCTGGAATCCAACCCATTCTATCTCCATTGTATTCCTGTTCTTCTATGATTAGTCTTTTAGTACACCCGTGCCTCTGGACTATGAGGTTCACATGCAGTTCTCAGTGTCCACCATCCCCATCTCTCTTCAGTGGGAAAGAATAGCAATTACAGTTGGATATTTTATTTTAAAAAATAATCATTAAGTAACTGATAATTAAAGGATATAGAGTAAAATATTTGTTTTTATGTGATAAGCTTTATTTTTTAAATTATCATAATATTTCATGCTCACTTGGAATCATTCAAACATTATGGAAGGTATTAAATAAAAGTGACAATTTTACTCTTCATATGCCCCCAATCCCCAATGCTCCAGGGTAACCACTATTAACAGTTTAATTGCAAGACTTATAGACCCTTTTGATTTTTCATATACATAAATGTTTGTGTACAAAAGAACAAAGTTATACTGTACATGGTATTCTTCAATTAACTTTTATTCACCCAACATTATAGAAAGATTTGTATACTTCATACAAAGCTGCCTCATTTATTTTAATGTCTATCTAGTATTCCATCTTAGTGATTTGTCATATTTATTTAATCATTCCCTGGTTGATAAACATTTAGTCTGTTTTCAATTTTTCACCATTACAAATAATGCCGCAATAAACATCCTTGCCCATAAATTATTATGATATGTTTATTTTTACCATTTACTCTAAAAAGCCTGACAAATCCACAATCTAGAATCATACTAGCACCTCACTATTCTTCCAAGGTTAAGCTGCAGAGTTCACAGCTGGGCAAGATCCTATAGAACAAAACCTACACCATGGGCTTCAGTATAGTGGGCTACAGCTGAACTTGAGATTCTGAAGATCAGTGGCTCTTAACATACTCTCAACAAGGAGAGAGATCATTTAGATACAGGCTAGGATTCACAGTTCATGTTTATAAAGGGAGGGGATAAATGGGAGGAGAAAACGAATGTCTCAAAGGGGAGTGCCCGAAATATCAGACACACCAAGGGCATCTACGGTCAGATTCAGGAAAATGAACAACTTTCCAAGTGCTTGCAGGAAGCAAAGGTCAAAGCACAGATAAGTTTACTGGCTTTCTAGGGGTTATACACCCTCTAAATTGCTATAGTCGTCCTTTGTCACGAGTGTTAAATAACAACAGTAGAATATAATAGCAAATACCATATATGAAAGTAGCTAATGTGCACTGGCACATGTGAGTAACACCTTGATCTCTGGCAGAATGCTCAATCTCTGAGCACCACTGCATTTCTATCATATGTAGGGAATCTCCATCCAAACTTTATTTCTCCTTGCTCTAGTACCATATCTCTTTTTTAGCATGATTAGGTCAGCTACAATCTTTGAGCAAATACAAGATGTCCAGCACTATGCTCAGTACCTTTTGAGCATTATCTCAAGTAGCATTCACAACAGTGCTATGAAATCAATGCTATTATTACCCCCATTATGCAGATTCAAAGAGATCCCAGTGCCAATAAGTGGAAAAAACCAGGGCTCAAATCCAGGCAGGAATGCTCACAGGATATCATCTATTTTAGTTAGAATGTTAAAGGAAGAAACCTTCAGATCAGTGTGATAGCACCCTATTAATACACGATAATGAGACTAGAACTACTCATCTTCCATTGGCTTCTGACTTACTAGCCAGGGAATGTATTTCTCAGGTTGTTGGAGGCACAATATTCATGAAGAAATTCTAAAGCCCGAAGCAAGGAAGAAAATTTAGCCCTACAAATGTGTTTGAGATCTCTCCAAAATCCTGGAAGAATACCAAATTAGACTGTGGAACCTCACTTGGAACCTTTGAGGGAATCATGGAGAATCAAGTAAACATGTTTATAATAAACAGAGATTTGACATTCAAAGAGGAGAAAGATTCTGAAAATGTATATCTAGGTGCATTTAGCAAACATGAGCAAGATTCCAGGGGAGATTATTAAAAGCATTTCTAATAAAAAAAAAAAAACTAGACAGAACTACAGATTTCAAAGAGAGAAACTCTGTTTCTTTTTGTTGTTGTTGTTGTTTTGGATGGATCAATGTATATGAACATTGCTGAAGTTGCTAACTACCAATTTGTGGAAAAGTATTTAGCAAAAACTTTTATGGGGAAGGTATACAAGACAGAAAAAAAAAACACAACAACAAGGTCAATGGCATGCACTGTGATGAAGAACAGATTATTTCAACTATTGAACCTAAACCAATTGGTTAATTGTCCAAATGTGTCCAAAATAAGAGTCTCATAGCAAGTTGTAGCAAATAGAGTATGTAGTAGAATCAGAATTTAAACAGTTCACCACAGGATGTTCAGGCCTAAATGTAGAAAGATATATATAATGTAGATAAATAGAAGTAAACTATCTGGCGCAATTGATTTCCCCAAGTAATACTTTAGATAATACTTCCTAATGATATGATTGAGCATTCACAATAATATCTGAAAAATGGGACAAACAAAGCAAAATTTTACATGAAATTCAAATAGCTCTACACTGGGCATGATAAAGCCGTAAGTTGATAGAGGACATAAATATATTAAAACAGTTGGACAACCTCAGGTTGCATAACTCAGTCTCCTTACTTCATCAGACATTGTTTCATTTCTTTCCTAGGTTAACTCATACTTGCTTCTCTCTTTATTACTCCTACTGCACTGAAAACCTGCTGCAAACCATGTGTATTGTCATCCTAACAGCCATTTGCCACCTTTCCATGCTACCAGGGCCCCAGTTTGTTCTGGAGTATCCTTTTGCCAATTCAACTGAGATAAACCTTGAAGGTCCACAGTCAATCTTCCTTGTCTACAATTGGTTTGGGGGAAAGGGCATATGTAGTCCAGTCTTTATCCTTTCATTCCACAAATATTTACTGAGCAGCTACATGGTGCTGGGAAAAGAACAGTGCAAAAAACAGAATTGTCTCTGCCCACATGGGCCCCAGATTCTAATTGGTGAAGAAATAAAATTATTAGAAAACATGGAGTATTAAAAGATTTGGGGGAAAGATTGTTCATTTTTAATATTTTTAAATGCCAAAAGAAGAAATTTTTCTGTCTCTTTCTCTGACATTGATTACTAGGATGTGATTCTTGGAGCTTCAGCAACATGGAGAGGAGCTAGCAAACCTGCCTAGGACAGTGGTGCAAAGAGTTGGAAAGAACCATCGTTGAACTGCTAAGCTAATCATCCTGGCCACCACAGTGCTTAAGCCATTATACTTGAGTTTTCTGTTATATTCTATTGAGCATATCCTACTGATGTAGTATACAAGTTTAGTAGAAACCATTTGAGAGAATCTATCTGATCTCTGACCATTTTTTACTGGCAAAGTAAACTAGGCAAGTCATTATTGCCTTGGTGACATATGATATTAAACAAAGAGGTAAATATATGCTCCATTTTTCTTTACAATGGCCATGGAGAAAGGGAAAAAAAGTAGAATGAAGACACAGATAACCAACCCACTAAGATCAGAATATGCATCCTGTGTAAATATACTTCAATAAGTTCTAGATTGTTGTCTGGTACTGAAAGAATGCGTATTTATACCCATAGGAAAATGAAGTTTACTTGAGGCTTTCCTTATCCATGTCTTATTGTAGCAATGACCCATCATAATCATTTGTCCTATCTATCTAAATTTAATTTTTAGAAGATGATTTGGATATTCTATCTGGAAGTCTTAATTACAATATATTTCATGATGAAAATATTAGGTGTGAGAAAACATTCACTTTTTGCATCAGTATAGAGAGGGACACCATGGCTGACAGGTATTCACCAAAAACTTGGTAAGAAGAAACTTATTTTTGCTAATGTTAAGATCATGAGGCTTATAGAAGGGATGTACTTTCTATAATTAGAGAGCAAAAATGCCTGACATACAGAAAAGCAGTAACTTAATATATACTTATTAAATGAATGAATATCTGAGCATCTATAATTCTGCAATGTATATTTGTGGTTTATTTTTGCACAAAGACTGATAGTCCTTATCTTTCAAAAACTTAAATTCCTGTTGAGACAAGAGATAAATCAATTATTTCCTCTCCCTTTATCTCACTCTCTCTTTTCCTCTCTCTCTTTTTACCCTTACTTCTTTTCCTCATTTTCTTTTTTCCTTCCTTCCATTTTTTTCCAGCAAACATTGAGTGCCTTCTATAAATCAGACATTGTTTGTGGCATTTAATTATTTTTTAATGTTGATTTTAATAATAAAAATCCTATTAATGAATTGAGTAGTTTTCTAGAAAACCTTTTATCAATCCAATCACATACTATATCCATTAGAAAAACTTGAGAATGCTAATAAGAGAAGGAATGTTTTAATGAAATGAAACATCCTCACACAAAGCTACCCAGATTATGCTACTCAAAAGTCTCAATGGAGAAATGCTAAATATTATCAAAGGTCTCTCCAAAGCCAAAGCTCTGGGGCATAACACACTCCTCCAAGAATTATGTTCTAAATTAGCTAGTGTTTTTCTAGATCATTTATTAGAATTTTATAAACAGATCTTGAAATTAAAAATCATCCATGTTGCATACTCTGTCAATATTTTATGCATTATATTAAGAAGGAAGAACTGTTATAGTTTAAATTTATCATTGGCTCCCTGCCTCCAAAAACACCAGTCTGGAAGGTCTGACTCAGATTCTCACCTGCCAGGTAGAATACAGAATGTTCTCTTTTCACTCATGAAGACAAGCCTGGAATCATGCCAGGGAGAATCTCTCTGGCTAATGTATGAACTTTCATTGATCATATTTTAAATAGTGTTTTGTATTGTAATCATTTCTTTTTTAAAAATACTTTGTGAAGATGAGTACTTATATAGGTTAAGTTTATTTAAATGACTCCTTCATTTTGTAAACTGATATGAAAGTTTTCTCAACTGCTAATGATTGCATACCAAAGGTAAAAGAGTATACTTATTATAGAGGTAAGAAAATGGGAATGAACATACAAAGGAGCATGTTAATATTCTGCTCAATTCTCCCCTCAAAGTGTGTAATTATTATACCCATGTAAGTTAGGAGACTGATGATGCTCTTCTTTTCACACCCTGCCACGTTTCTCCTCCAGTGTGCTTACCCTGGATCAAGTAGAGCACTATTCAGCTAGAATTAACCATTAATGCAGCATTGATATAATGCAGGTTTAAGCTTACAAAATCATCTGTTAAAGGAGGGGATGGGAGAGCCATTGACAGCCCTCTCCTGATTTGGCCAGTCTACCAACCACAATTGTGAATGTTCACAAGAACATGTAGTGCACTGTTCCTACTGGTGGGTTTTCTTCTCCATTCCCTTTTTCCTCCAGCATAAGTGGGTTTATACAAGCCCATCATCCAATTCTGAATTACGATTTCAACTTCATTCATCCATGTTAGCACCTCATGTGTCAGTTTAACTGAATATACCTACTCAATGATAGATGTGGCACATATTATAGGACAGGTGAGACAAATTTTTCAGAGAGATTACACCAAATATTTTTAACAATACCACTGATTTATTTTGTTTTGTTTTGTTTTTCCAAAAGATTGATTATGTCATCACCTTGTTGATTGTTTTTGTTTTTAATTGAACTTTATAATTATCAGTTGGTCTTCAGGAAATTTTTAAGTACTGTGAAATTAAGGGACAAGTTTCAAAAAGAAAATTGTTCAGATAGAAGTTAGTAAGGTATTTATTCATTAATAGGGACAAAATATAATTAATTCAGTTTTTTCTTGACTTCTTTTAACCTCCTTATCATCCTGAGAGATTGCCCATAAACTCAGATAAGCATAGATCTGCCTAAAAGACTATTCAGCAATATCCAGTAATGCTTTAGGAAAGGAGCTAGGGACAACAGAAGCTCCAATCTAGATACCTGTGTGTTGCATTTAATAAGGGGCATCACCGGACCCTGTGTACCAGGAACCTATGGGATGCCTGAAGAGTGAAAGAATAAGACATATGACAAAGCTGTGACACTAGGAAGAAAAGCTAGAAGATAAAATCTTCCAGAGAAGGGTGGGCACACATAATTCCATCAAAAAATAACCATCTAATAAATTAAAATGTGTATAACTTTTTTCAAATATAAACATTTGATGTGTATTTAATTAATCATTTATTTGAGCCCCATCAGAAAAAAAGATATATCCCAATAATACCTATTCCAACAAATCAGGCCAGCTTTTGACCCTCTTGTGGGCATTGTAATTATTCCCTGTATGCATTGCCTTTAGCATATCAAGAACAAGTCATTCATATCCTCATTTCAAAAGATTTATATCATTGCTCGTCTCACTAGGATGCTGTCATTTTCATATATCCATCATTAAATAAATGGATATATGCCCCCATTTTATTTTTCATGTTCAAAGGAAGGGCTTTATTAGCATTTTAAATCTATTTTTCTAAAGGTAAAAAGATACTAAAAATCAACAAAACTTTTCCCTGTGATATTAAAAATCACTAGGTGGTCTTAAATTTCCTGCCTTTAATGCTTCTTTCATGTTAGAAACTTGAGACATATTTTGACTTGGCTTTTACCCAAAGAGAACTGAAGTTGGCTCACACAGGCAAACTGTAGTTTAAAATAAAACCAAAAAACTTTTTATAGCACTTTTATCTGACAACTCAAAAAATAGTATTAATTCATATTAATATTCAAAGGTATAAAATAAGTAAATGTAGTATATTGCTTTCTTATCTTTATACATAGAGCGGGCTTAGAATGAAAATTTTATTTAAAATCATACAAGTAGCCAAGGTGAATAAACCAAATTAGAAAACAGTCTGGATTAAATAGATCAGTTTAAAAAAATAGTGACAAGTCCTGGCCAGAATGGCTCAGCAGTTAGAGCACCGGCCTGTGCACTAAGGGTCGTAGGTTCAATTTCTGGTTAAGGGCACTTACCTTGATTGTAATTTCGATCCCACCCGGGGCCAGGGTAAGTGTGGGATGCAACCAATTGATGTAGCTCTCTCATATTGATGTTTTTCTCTCTGCCTCCCTCCATTCCACTCTAAAAATCAATTGAAAAAATATCCTCAGGAAAGGATTAAAAATAAAACAAAACAAATCAATAGTGACAAAAAATGTGAAACAAGAGGATCGTTTTATATGGCAGAGCAGTTAGTTTCATCCAGTTTGCCACTGAAAACTTAGTGTTAGCCAGCTGTCAAACAAATGGGTAGTCCATGACACCAGGAGCCTTTAAGTAAGAATGAGGATGGCTTCAAAAAAACAACAAGAACAAAAAACAACCTTCGTTGTCCATAAGAAAAGATGAAATAATGCCATATGGGACAAATGATGGATCTTGAGAATATCATGCAAAGCAAAATAAACCAGAAAATGTCAAGAACCATATGATTTCACTCATATGTGAGATATAAAACTAAGCAACAAATGAATAAACGAGACAAATAAACAAAAACTTATGGACAAAGACAACAGTATGGTGGTTACAGAGGGAAAAGGGATGAGGGAGAGGTAGTAAAGGGGGGTCAAATATTTGGCGATGGCAGATTTGACTTTGTGTGGTAAGCACACAATGCAATATACAAATGATGTATTACAGAATTATACACTTGAAACCTATATAATTTTATTAACCAACGTTACTCCAATAAATGTAATTTTAAAAAACCCTTCATTGTCTCTGGGAAAACTCAGAGGCACACAACTTACTTGGTCATTAGCTTCAAGTTTACATGAAGGTTCAAGGACACTGAACATCAACATGAGATTCAAGGACATTGGTCCTATTATCTTTTTGATCCAACACCTTACTCTTCATTGGAAACCACTCCTAATAATAAATACCTGCTTTGTTAGACTTGATATGGTGATTTAAATACTAATTCCCTTTATTTGTGTATGTCACATACACAAGAGTTTTCTAATATCAGATAACAGAGTAAAATCATAATAAGCCTTAGTTAATTAGCTCTAATCTTACTGCAGCCTGATTGTAATCTAACATATTGAGATAACTTTTGTTTTTGTTCTCAAGATTCCTCTTTGTAAGCAAAGAAACATGTACCTTTTCCAAGCCTGTATTTATAAATAAACTAGAGGCCCACTGCACAAAATTTGTGCAAGGGGCTTCGTCCGGAAGGTCATCAGGACAATTGTCCGGAAGGTTGTCCAGATGGTCGTTCTGCTGTTTGGTCTAATTAGCATATTAGCTCTTTATTACTAGTATATAGGATGGCTTTGTTACCAAGCACTAACTGTGTTCCTATTAAAAAAAAATCGGTTTTTGAAAATATCTCCTAAAAGAATAAAACACCTATCTAAAATATATTATACACTCAGAGTATATGAATTTATTTGTTTAGGTTGAAAGTTCTGCTTAGAGGTTATCTTATGTAAAATTTAATGAGAGTATTGGGTAATGAAAACAGGCTCATAAAAATCTGGGTTTGTGTCCTAGCATTGTCATTTGCTCATGCTCTGACTTTGGGAGATTTATTTGATCTTCAGTTTTATCATATGAAAATGGAGATACTATTCTCTATCGTGGCAGATTCTCATGAAGATCTGATGAAGATTGCTATAGCACCAATTATAGGGTTTGGTCATAGGCAGTGCAGCATAGCAATTAAGAATATAAAATCTAGAGCCAGACTGCCTGGGTTCAAGTCCCAACCCTGACACATGGAAGTTGTATCCTTGGGAAAGTTACTTAAATTATCTTTGCTTCAGTTTCCCCATCTAGAAAATAGGAATAAAGATAATATCTCCCTCATAAGGTTGTTATAAAGGTTGTTGAATAACACATGTTGTTTATTAGACAATACACTTGTGACAGTACCCAGAATAGACTATATAACATGCAAATATTAGCTGTTTAAAAAGTCTAATAAATGACATGTATTATTATGATGAAGAGGAGGCCTAGAAGAGATAGAATGTGAGAGGAAAAACAGAACAAATGGCTCCATTCCAAAAGCACTAGAATAATCCAAAACACCTGTGCCACCTTGACAATATTTAAAACAGTTCTCTCCATCACAAGGATTCCCGGTCTTCAGAATCTGAATAATTTTTTCAAATTAATGATAATTCTAACACATGCTTTGAAATTGTCCCTTTCATACAACTAGTGGTCTAATATAAAATTGTGAAGCTCAATTTTGTATTTAAACCATGTTTTACAACTTTAATGACCATTTTTTGGTTCATTTCTTTATTTTTTTTGCACACATTGTCTCTCCGACCACGTTATCAGTTTCTTTGATGGCAAGGATTTTGTGTTTTTCACCTTTACAGCCTACATTGTCACAAACCAGGAAGAGTATTGTTAAACCTGTATGTTATTAAACTTATATGTGTTGTTAAGCTTAAACAATGGAACTCCATGGCCAGTATTTTAGATTCCTGTATAGGACACATAATTTTATCATTACTCCCCATGTGTAATAACTCAAAGCTTTAGCTAGTGCTTTAATTCAAATTTAGCTCAAATTTATAAATCAAACTAGATGATATTTTAGTCATCTTTGTTTAACTTTGCTTGGCTTTTACACAAATAAATTAAAAAGCATCCTGATTATTCTAAAATTATAAAAAGCTGTACTCTTCTTGCATAACCAATAATCCACATAAAGTATCACACACTTTTACATAATTATACACATGAGATATGCGAGGATAGTAAGATACGATTTTAACAGTAATAACTAAAAAAGAAATAAGGAAGGTACATGGCTATTTCTTTAGCTCAGAAATTTTTTCTTTAGTATATCTTTGGTATTTTCCCATTTGTTCAGAGATTATTCATTAGATGAGACTGGTTTTCTTATTTATTGTCTTGATTTCATAATTTTCTTTGTTGCATAAAAATATATATACATTTTTTCAAGATTTCTCACAATTTCCTCTGCTTCATTGATTTGATATTTCTAAGCATCAATTATGCATTTACTTGACTCCAGTGTAAATTTTGATTCAGTTACACATTTTAATGACCTCTCTAATGTATTGTATCTTTGCAGATGTTGCTATGAACTGACACAAATACTTTTGTTCTTTAGAATTCAAATATTATCAAATGAAAAAATTTAGAGAAGTTTTGAAATGTGAGTTATATAGTTCTATTTATTTATTAAACAAATTTAACCACCTACTATGAAACACAATGGAAATGTAAAGATATATTAGATATGTTTCCTCCTTCAAGGAGCTTACAGTAAAGATGACAATAATGGTAATAAAAATAACACATTTAAGGTGCATGTCTATGTACTAGGTACTACTCCAAAGATTTTGGATGTACGGCTGTCACTCAATATCTGCAAGGGATTGAATGTAGGATCCACCAAGAATTCCAAAATCATTGGATGCTCAAGTCCCTTATATAAAATGGCATAGTGTTTGCATATAACCTATGCATATCCTCCCTTATATTTTAAATCATCTCTAGTTTCCTTCTAATGTGTAATACAATGTAAATTCTGTGTAAATAGTCATTATACCATATTGTTTAGAAAGTAATGACAAGAAACAAATGTCTGCACATATTCAGTACAGATGCAACTACTATAGGCCTATCTACATAGTACAACATAACATTTTTTTCAAATATTTTTTTTATTCTAGCCTGGTTGAATATGCAGATAAGGAGGGCCAACTGTATTATCTAACACTCATTACTGTGAAATAGGTACTGGTTTTAAAGATAAGGAACTAAAGCTAAAAGAGGTTAAGTAACCTGCTTGAGGTTACATAAATCCATGACGCCAAAATCTGTCTTCTTTTTTATACCCCACTTCTGCATTGTTTTCTCCCACTTTTCATTGTTTCCTTTTATTAAATTAAAACCAACACACACCATAAACACAATCATAATTTAATACAATAATGCTTCTGTGAGACTGGTAATATCTTTCAGTTGCCAAACAATTTTATTTACAGTAGTTTCCTCTGTTTTTATGGTTTTACTTCCTCAGTTTCACTTACCTATAGTCAACCATGGTGCAAAAATATTAAATGGAAAATTTCAGAAATTATTTATAAGTTTTAAATTGTGAACCATTCTGAGTAGTGTGATGAAATCTTACACCATCCTGCTCCATCCCATCCAGGAAATAAACCATCCCTTTGTCTGGCATATCCATGCTGTATACACTACTCTCTGGCTAGTCACTCAGTAGCCATCTCAGTTATCAGAGGGAGGGAGAGCACTTCATGCAACTTTTATTATATATTGTTGTAATCATTCCATTATTACTAGTTATTCTTAACCTCTTATTGTGCCTAATTTATAAATTAAAACTTATTATAGGTATACATGTATGTGTGTATGTATATATGTATAAGTATATATATACATATATACATATATAGTATATATAGGGTTCAGTACTATTCATGGTTTCAGGCATCACTGAGGGTCTTGGAATGTATCATCCACAGATAAGAGTGACTATACCGTAAGTTGCATCTGATAAATGAGAAGTAAAAAGTCAAAATAAGACTCAATCAAATATATATATATGTCTTTATGTTTTCCAGGCCTATATATGAATTCTGTATTTTGACCCCTTTGCCATTTTGTCCCAATTTGTTTTAGAGAAAAATTATTTTTGCCTCATTTAAAAAAAAAAACTGTTAGTTACACTGTGTTAACATAGATACTTTAACTCTCCCCTGTGTTTTCTATTCCCTGGGTACTTCTTCAAGTTATTTCTTTGCATCACAAATATTCCTGATTCTTGGGTATAGAATAAAAATGACTAAAAAATCCATAATAAAGGGAGAACAGTGGAAAGCCAAGCAATCTGATTACCAAATATAAGTATGGGAACTTCAGATGTGACTGGAGGTGGGGGAAACAGGCATGAAAGGGAATCTATTGTTTATAATTTTTACTTATAGTTCTAACAAATTTTGGGGAAACACTGTCAAAGTTTCACTGTATTGAAGAAAAAAGCTGCAATCAAAAAAAGCTATTGATTATGTAGATCAAAAACAAAAATAAGCACAATTCCCTACAACTCCAAAATGGAAAAGACATTCAGGGGAAAGAAAGTCCATTTGATAATGGAATCATGTGCCTCCAAAAAGGCAATGGAAGCATCAACAGAAAACGTGTATGTGAAAGGGCTGAGACATTTATGAATAAACCAGCCAAATTAAATGTAATGTTCAGGACTACCCTTTCTCTATCTATTAGCTCTAATTCTGTAATCCTTCAGAAGAAAATGGACTGCAAGAGAAAACTCCAATTATGTACTCGGAGCCTCAGGCATATTCAAGCCCAAGTGATTCTCCTGGAATGGCCTTATAATTCAAAAGTAATCTAGTGATGTCAATCAGGGCTTTCTCATCATCCTGCATTTTCCCTCCATCAAAGAAAGGAAAGAAAAATGCCTGAATACGATACAGCTCTAACAAAGAAACATCTAACATAGAGGAAATGCTATTTCCCCTTGACGCACTGTCATTACCAACAAAGGGCCAACTGGAGAGGCAGGTGTTTCCTGGGGAATAGGATGGATCAGGGAGGCCAGATTTAAACAGGAGGATGTCTTTATCTAGAGATTTGTGTTTTCGTTTTTTAAAATTTTCTTTCCTTTATTCCCTTGCAGAGAATCTGAAAGAGTGGTGTTTCTTTATATTTTTTCCCATACAGTTTATAATGAAAGTAAGATATCATGATTCACTTTTGTTTCCTAGTCTATTGGGGACAGATAAATGTGTATATAGACATTCAAACATTTATGAAGGACACTGCATGAAGCATCAGATAGATATTTGAGAACATGGAAAGATAAATTTCTTAGCTTTTGTTTTTAATGAATATACTTCATCTCAGTCCAGGTTTCAGTCAGTCTAGGTTAGGAGATGACCTGGTCCTCTTCAGGGGGAAGACTGCTTGAAATCAGTGTTCCCATAGGCAGGGGGAAAAGCAACAATTATGGTGTGTGGATGAATATGAATGTGTTCTTATTAAAACATACTTAATTAAGGTAGTATCTGTTTCTGTTGTGCTTTTTAAGCAAACCTTTTATGTTGTAACTTTGTTTTTCCCAACACCTTTGGTCCATGCCTTTCTGCATGGAGATACAGGGGAAAAGACCATTCCCCTTTGACTAGGCACTGAGCCTGTGACATCGCAGTCCTTACCAGAGAATGGGCCTTCCCAGCACTTGGGTTCCAACAGCAATGAAGGTGCTGCATAGCAGGCACAATAATGGTGAAAAATTCATCCTTATCCTGATAAACCCCTCCCTACAAGGTTTATGTCTTCCTGTCACAGCACAGAAGAATCACACAGCAAGACATTTCTCTCTTTGAAAATGTTTCATTAATCAATCTAATGACTTAAAGAGAAGCAAAAAGTGTAACTGGATTTTCATACCATTCTTTTGGGCATGTTTACAGGACCTTTGGCACTGATTGCTTAGTTCTTTTCTCTGAGTGTTAAAAGATATTTTAAAATTGCAAAGCTTTATTAACTTTTTTATGTAGATCAGTTTTAACCTTAAAAATGCTTCTTTATTTTATACTTTAAAAGTGGGCAAACAGGTTTCCTATAAAAACTTTACCACTTTCCAAAACATATATTTAATATTACACAACCTTCACCAGCCAAGACAAACTGATTTCTTAGAGTAAAACTATAATAATTTTAGTATAGTCCCATAGTGGCATGAAGATAAATCTGGTTGATTTTTACCTTTGCACTATCTTTTGAAAAAGGTATAGCTAAGCAAATTACTATGGCATGGGCAAACCCAGAAGGAGAATACTTACCTAAGTGAATCCATTTCTATACAAATTATGTAAATAGAACACATGATGTGGCTGTTTTGGTATATTACTTCCAAATGATTTGTCTTTTTAGTGTAAAGTTTCCCTTAGACAACACTTAGCATTCCATCTGTAATTGTGAGGACTTGAAGAACTTAATTTGGGGGGTGGGGAGGGGCAGAATTCAGATGATGTTTTTGCTTGATATTTGGAGTCAGGAGATGCAATTTTTAAATTCTTGGGCATTTACATTTACCAATGCCCACTTTCATCATCTGAAAAAAAAATACTTTTTTTACAGTATCACTCTGAGGATTAAACTGGATGAAAAAGTAAGCATCTGCCGGAGTGCCTGGACATGGTAAGTTCCAAATCAACCCCTTTTGAATATGATCATACACTTTTAACTAAATCAGACTTTTTTCCTAAATATTTTAATCACTGAAGGAATTTTATTCTAGTAAATATAGGAAGTTTATTTTGCTATCTCCCTTTGAGAGTTCCTTTAACAATATTCCCTTATATAAGTTATCTCTTTTTTTAAATTGTATATTCTCTATTAAAATATTATTTTTTAATATAGAGGGTTGTTTTTTGTTGTTGTTATGAACACTACTTCTAGAAGCTTGTAACCATGGGGGATTTAAAAAAGCATACTTAAACTCCATTACCTACATATTTACAGTCCAGAAATGTGAAGTTTAGGAGCATGCTGGCTTTGGGATTCCTGGGGAGGGAAGAAGAGCAATGAAAAGGTGGAAAAGGATTCATTCCAGATGTCCGCAGATTTCCAAATACTGCCCACCACAGCCCTTCTAGAAATGTCTTCCTTTTCGTTGAGAGTGAAGAGCTTTTTCAATTTTGAATTATTAAAAGTGAAATTCTTGAAAGCTTTAGTTTAACTGAACTAAGAACATTTCTTTCATAGAGGTATATGTCTAACATCTCAGTTAATATAAAGATAGCACTTTGGTCAAAGAAAGAGCATTTTAATTACTATAATCAGCATCTGTAGATTATAATTTACAAACCATAGAATATTAGGGTTAAAAAGTAGGAAAACATCTAGCACAGAATTCTCATTTGTCAGAATGAGAAAACGGAGGCCTAGAAAAGTCTACCACCTTGTCAGACATCTAATGGAAGTTTTATTTCTAGAATTTATATCTATTGACTAATCTTTGTCATTTTAATGGCACCTTGTTCTTCTATGAATGTAGTTACTTGAAGATTTAGCCCTTACAAATAGTTTAAGAACAGCTACATGAAAAGTAGGGCTCTGTCCTTTTGTCAAAATGGTATCATTAATAATTAATTGGGATTTCTGTTTTCTAACTGATCACAGTGGCAAGTGAAATAAAAAAGCAAAGAGTAAAGAAACAGTAAATACACAGCAACAGGAACATGAAGCCTAGTTTACATGGACATTTTATTAAGTTTTAAGAGCGAAATTTTAATTTATAAAAAAGTCACGTATCATATTTACTCTGGGGATGAGGAAATCAGGAAGTGAGGGTGGAAAAATGTTTGGTGGAAAACATAAAACAACCTCCTTTCTAACTAACAAACAAAACAGCTTAGACTTCTTTTCATGTTTGCCTGTTTTGGAATATTTCAGCTACCTACTCTGAATCTTAGGATACCTAGCCAATGTCCACATCACAAATTGAGAGTCAGAAATAAAATCTGAAGAAAAACAAAATATTTAAAAGGACCTGTAGAGGATGCAGTTGGTTGACCAGCATGCATACCAAACCCATAATCTCCCTCAATTTGTTTGTCAGAGTGTTGGAAAGAATTCCATATTCAGGGAAGGCATCTAAGTCCTCTCGGCTTAGGCAATGAAATAACAAAGAAGAGATGCACTATTTCTCTTTAAACTTTAAAATATAGTTAGGACACAACTCAAGAGCCCATTTTGGGCAGCTGTAATATATAACTCAAGTCCCTTAATATAGATTACTCTTTTTTAAAAAAATATATATTTTATTCATTTTTTTTACAGAGAGGAAGGGAGAGAGATAGAGAGTTAGAAACATTATCAGCTGCCTCCTGCACGCCCCCTACTGGGGATGTGCCCGCAACCAAGGTACATGCCCTTGACCGGAATCGAACCTGGGACCCTTCAGTCCACAGGCTGACGCTCTATTCACTGAGCCAAACCGGTTAGGGCGTTATATAGATTACTCTTGTGTTGATGTTTGGTGCCTATTAAATGCTACATCATTATTCATTTTACATAAAATGTCTCTTCATAGTTGTTTCCAAGTCATCATGTCTAATCTTCAGTTGTTTCCACAAACATCCCTGAAATTTTTTCCTAAACAGCCAAACATCTCTGTAAAATAGCAATTTTCAACTGGTATGCCATAATAATTTTTTTAAAAATGCAATAATTGATTATTTAGTCAAAAAGATTAACTGAACTCTTTTCCCTTAGATTGTCAAATAAAAAAATGACAACAACCAACACAACAATAGCCATCTGCTGTGAATGTCCTGTCTTAAATCATAAACATACATGGTGTTCCAAAAAATATATACACACTTTGAATGATTATAAAGTTAGTGTTTATACATACAGTTCATTTTCAAAATTTGAAATAATCTACAGAAATGAATAATTCTTTGGGTCAATGCATGTTTTCAAACCAATGACAGTTCTGGTCCAGGAACTGCTGATAATGTGAAGCACTGGAATTGCAAACATCAAGAATCATTTCATTTGGTTTTTCTGCACCCTCAATTCATAGATTGTTGCTGGTTTTATACCGTAAACTATGTCTTTTAAGTATCCCCATAAAAAAGTCTAGTGGCACTTTAGGATACATTTTATTTGTTCAAAGCTTAGTCTGGTTTCACTCATTATTTTTCAAATCAGTTAAATCCAAAAAAGGAGTGAAAATTAAATTAGTTATCAGTTGTTCAAGTATATATACATTTTGGGGGACACCATATATAGGGCACATAATAAAGTTGCATCTTATTGGTCACATCACATAATAAAGTTGCATCTAATTGGTTAATTCTTGGTATCAGAAATCCTTATATATAAGAATAGGCACCTGATTTATTAAAAAGTCACTTTGGAGAAAAAAGGGTAGGTAATTACTATTGTTTTTATTATTTTTATAAATCAATCAAAATTATACCTACTTTTGTCAGATTGGCAAAAAATACATTTTTTGGTGTTCCAGAGAATATTAGTAACTAGTTTATGTGTGCCCTAAGATTAAAAAGGTTAAATATCGCTGCTGTAAAGCTTCCTTGGAAGTGATTGAAAGTGAATCCTGCCAATTACTTTCTATTCATGTGGTCTGCCAGGAGTAAATTTCATATTGGGTTGAGGTGGGACCTCTAAAGTACAACTAACTTCTCTGTAAAACCCTGAGACCTACCTACTAGGCTTCCAAACACTTCCCTTCCTGAAACTGATTAACACCTTTCACAGTAATTATACTCAATAAGCAGAGACTGACATAGTGAAACGTTAGGGCTCTAAAAATTGTGATCTAAAGTAGTTTTGCAAAAAATGTACTTCTAACAATTCAGCCCAAACTCTGGCTATTCATAATTTTTCTTCATTCCATGGATGGGTATACCTCCTTCATACTTGGCTCATGTCCAGTTCCAAGTTGACAGGTGAACTGTCACAAGCAAACCCCAGAACCATAGTCACTATGGCCTAAAAGGGCAAAAAGGCAGGCCCACTTTTACACTGTACTTTCCCTTTTAAAATCCTTGAAGAAAGTAAAATAATCTCAATAATGTTGGGATGAACTAAAGAGACAGAAGGCCTTCTGAAATCAAAATGGCCAGCCTAAAAAGTCTGAGCAGCCTAAAAAGTCAACAGTGTGTTATTTTGGACAAAATAAAAACTTGTCACACTTTGACAAAGGAAAGCAATTGGCATTAATATTAATTGCACTGAAAATTTTTACATCAGTATAAAAATTCTCCTAGATAGCTCTTTAAAAATCTCTGACTTCTGGAATGGAAGCTAAGTTGTTGGACTACTTGTCCAGTTCTCAATGGCTTCTCTTCCTTCACTGCCAGGACAGCAAGATTCTCTGCCCAAGATAAAATCTGAAGATTGAAATTTTTTGAAAGTCTGACCAGTCCACTCTAAACCAACAGAAAGAGAATAAATACATCTCCACCAAGATCTGGTACTGACCAGTTTACCTAAAACCTTGGATTGCTTCCTGCACAACAACAGAATCCGGCTTAAAATGTGCTTTGTACAAAACAGCAACCCTTGCCCAAAAGCTGGATTTGTAATCAAGAAATAAAACCTCTTTCTTCCAGAGAGCAAACCAGCCAGCTTAGTTCATGCCATTAATATCTTTCTTATGCAAAGAAAAGTATGAACTCATTAGTAATGAATTACAACATTAACTTCCCTATTTCAATTCCAATTTCAACATAGCTGCAATTACCAAGGGAATTATCTAAAATAAGAGAGAGAGAAAAGGGGGGAGGGTCTAAAAATCATCTATAGATATATTATCAGGGGGACAAAAAAAAGAATGTAGGAAAAAATAAACCAAAAGGAGACATAAGGAAACATGAAATCTGGGCTAAAATATATGAAAAAAAATTATAGAGTAAGAAATAGGATTCTACCTTCAGCCTGTAGGATTACTGAAACATTTAGTTGATCATGGTCTCTCACACCTGCAGCCTTTCTCTTTATACATAAATAAGCTCCTCTCGGCAATATTTTATTATGTAAAACCTAAATATAAAGAAGTCTTGTTTCAGAACTCACTCTTTTGTCCTTGGAAAGAATACTGATCATCTGGCTCAACTCTCCAAGAGGGAAGAGACTTGTTCATCTTTTCATCTTTGTAATTCCAGAATCTAGGCGACCACCTGGCCCACAACAGACTCTCACTACATGCTTTCGAGATGAACTCAGTAAGATTGAGTGTAGACCAGCCCATTACCCACAGAGCTTAAATACCCAACTCCCCATCAGGCCCTGTGGAGAGAGGCATGGTTGAGGAAAAGCAGGCACCACTGTTAGTACCAACACTGTTCCTGTGAGCTAGTAGTATCAACACTATTCGTGCGAGCTATTGCAACATCGAAAGCATTAGCTCTCAGTTATCTGGTGCCAATGACAATACCAATGCTTACCAACTATGTATTAATAATAAATATAACTTTACAGGTTTCACAGATTTTGATTTCTTTGTGTCTACAACTCTGAACCTGCTCCCAACCCCATATACTGGAAACCAACTAGTCCTCTGGAGATGAAAATAGCATTAGGCATCAAGGGTGTGCATTTGTGAGTGAGGTGGGAGGGTGGGAGAGAACATGGACCTTAATGCATTCCTGTTTTCAATGGGGTGCAGTCATGAGAGAATTGTTCATCCTAAAAGAAGGGTAATATTTACCTTAAATTACCCCGTTGTTGTTGTTTTTTGTTTGTTTGTTTTTTACTTTGAGGAGATAACACATATTGCCTGTAACCATGGCAATTGGTTCAGTTGTGAGCACCCTCATTTATTCAAGGTACAGAGGAGTATAGGGAAGAATAATATTAATTCTATTAGTTTTAATTTCTTCCAGAAATAATGATGAACTTGTTTCTAGGACTATCTTGAAAGTGAAAAAAAAATTTTTTTTTGAAAAACATGTTCTCAACGATGTACTGTGTGCAAGAGTGCTAAGACAGGCAATCAAGGACCAAAGAGCGATGTCAGTGTATACTTTTTTTCAGTGTATACTTTTTTTACATTGATGCAATTTTTTTCAGAGCAGTATCCAACTTCCCCTGATAAATAATAAAGAATGTGCTTCAAATCTACTGCTTCTCCCTAAGTTTAGTTTCTTTATATCCCTGAAATTCTTTAAAAAATATTTATGGAGGTCCTTTTACCCTATTTTCAAAGTAAAGTTGTTAAAAAAGTAGTCTTGCTTTTCAAGGCAACTCCTTATGACTCATTAATTAAACTTCAGCAGTTCCAACATTTGTAAACTGAATCCTGATATTTCCACAGATAAAACTCAATGTATTTCCAAGTCACATAAATATTAAACTCTGGGAAGAAGAGAGAAAACTACAACAGAATTTCACTATCTACGAGGCAAGCACTGCCACTTTCTCAGTGATTCAGTTAGTAATGGAGTTCCTACCAAGTGCAAGCAATATGAGATGTGGCAGAGCCATATCAAAGTTCCTACTAAGTGTAAAGCAATGGGAAATATGTCAAGATGAAACAAAGGTCTTTATTTCAAAACACTTCAGCCTAGGAGGAGAAAAGTCAGTGGGAATCACCAAGGAAGTATTTTATCAAAACAAGATTTTGGAAAGAAGCCATTTCATCTGAAAATTATAAAAGTTGTTACTTTTAGTGTAGTGGTGATTGAATCGATTTGATTCTTAATGTCTAAAAATATTCATTGCAGAATTTGAGGTTTCATAAAGTTATAATTGGAAGACTAATTCATTTTCCTAAGGAGCAGCCCATAAGCAATACTTTTAAAATTAAATTTATTGGGGTGATATTGGTTAATAAGATTCTATGGGTTTCAAGTGTATATTTCTATAACACATGATCTGTATATTGCATTGTATGGCCTTCACCCAAAGTCACATTATCTTCTGTCACCATATATTTGACCCTCTTTACCCTTTACTACCCTCCCCACCCCTCTTCCATCTGGTAATCAATATACTGTTGTCTGTGACTATGAGTTTTTATTTGTTTTCCTTATTTGTTCATTTGTTTACCTGAAATACTTTTAATTCAGAGAGGATTTATAAATGATGAGAAATAATTTCTTTCAGTGTATCAAGAGAAAGTATGTGTGTGTGCATTATGTTTAATTTTCTTTTGTCCCTGTGCTTCCCACTGAAACTTCTTTTCTCAAACTCCTTGGCCCAGGCTGTAAGTGGCTACCATCGATACCAGCCACCTAACTTGTAAGGTTTTGGAATAAACAAATTGAAGATAACTTTGCCATATGACCACCTGAAAGGAAGCAATAAATTTAGAGTCACAATAAAAGCCTATGACTGTTTTTAAGTAGTGGTGTGTAGAAGACTGGTCACTGTTTCCTTAGAAGTGAAGTGTACTATTGCAAAACGTTCTTGTTAATGCTGGTTATCACCTACTTCTCAAGACAGTTAAGTAACAGCATTCATACCAATCCCTTTACCTTTTAGTGAACCCCAGCCAGGCAGGACTATGACTCACTTATTACTCCACAGGAGTGTCTCCTTGTGTCAAAGAAACCTGTATTGTTTCTGCTTAGGCCTTTCCTGGTGGTAATTATTTAAAGTTTGTATGTAGTAAGCATGGTTTGGTAGCTGTCCCTATAACCTGAATATTTCCAGGCCTCCTTCCTATGTGGAGTCTTAATAACATTACTATCCAAACTACAGCAGCTCTTGTCCCCGAGTTCATGATCATAGGACCTCAGCCTTCCCCAGCCTATCTTTCAGTTATTTCTAGGCATCTCATAATGGTTTATCCCGAGAGTTCAGGAATATGTCTGCTGATGTTCCTGTGTGCCCGCTCCACCCCTTGAAGCCCCTTGACATAGCCTATTTGTGATGCCCTCTGTGGAAGCAGTAAGGCACACGGCCAAGGTAGCAAGTGTTATCTTCATCACATTATATCAAGGGTACATACTCTCAATGCGACATCACCATTGATGTTAACTTAGATCACCTGGTTGAAGTCTCTAAACCCTTTTTATTTTATAGAAATTTTTACCATTGTATTTGTATTCCTATAATCATTCCAAAGATATTAATCAAAATAATTCATTTAACTACAGCCTCAAAAATAATACAATACTTTGGCATAAACTTAACCAAAGAGGCAAAATACTTGTACATTGAAAACTACAAAGCATTACTGAAGAAAATTAAAGAAGACACAAATAATGGAAAGGTATCTCTTGTTGATAGATAAGTAAACTTAATATTGTTCAGATGTCAGTACTACCTGAATTAGTTTGGTAGGGCTGCCATAACAAAATACCACAAACTGGGTAACATAAATTTTTCCCCTCACAGTTTGGAGATTAGAAGTCAAAAATATAGGTATCAGCAAATTTGGTTTCCCCTGAGGCCTCTCTGCTAGGTTCACAGATGACTGTCTTCCTGTGGTGTCCTCAAATTATCTTTTTCTCTGTGTGCATGCATTCCTTGGATCTCTTCCTCTTCTTAGAAATAGTTGTATTGAATTAGGGTGCCACCCTTACGATTTCATTTACAATTAATAATCTCTTTAAAGTACCTATCTCCAAATCCAGTTACAATGGGAGTTAGGGCTTCAACATGTATATTGAGGAGACACAACTCAGTCTATTCCACTACCCAAAGTGATTCTATATATTTGATGCAATCCCAATGACATTTTTTCAGATATAGAAAAATCTATCTCAAAATGTATGTAGAATCTTAATGGATCCCAAATAGCCAAAACATCAAAAGCACAGACAGCAAAAGAAAAAATAAACAAATGAGACATCAAAATGAAAACTTCTGTGCATCAAAGGATACAGTCAACAAAGAGAATGGGCAGTCTATGTAATGGAAGAAAATATTTGCAAATCCTATATCTAATGATATATTAATGTCCAGAATATACAAAGAACTAAAACTCAACAACAATAAAAACAACCCAACTCAAAAATGGGCAATGGACTTGGATAGACATTTCTACAAAGATGACATAAAAATGGCCAACAGGCTAAGCAAAGATGCTTACCATAAGCATCAGAGAAATCAAAACAACTAATAGATGATATCACTTGCACTCTTTGGAAGGCTACAATCTAACAAAATCAGAAAATAATAAGTGTTGGTGAGAATGTGGAGAAAGAGGAATGCTTTTTCACTATTGATGGGAATGCAAAATGATGTAGCCTCTGTGAAAAATGGTTCCTCAATAAATTAAAAATAGAATTACCATATGATCAAGCAATCCCATTTCTGGTTATATATCTACAATAATTAAAAGTAGGGTTTCAAGAGATATTTGTGTACTCATATTCATAGTAGCATTATTCACAATAGCCAAGAAGCAGAAGCAACCCAAATATCTATTGATGAGTGAATAAATAAACAAAATATGGTTTATTCATACAGTGAGATATTATTCATCCTTGAAAGGAAGGAATCCTTGAAAGGAAGGAAATTCTGTCATGTTTCCCTTTGTTGAGTCTCTCACTCTTTCTTTCACACACACACACACACACACAAACACACATGTGTGTGTGTGCGTACACCATTACTCCCTAAGAACTGCCAACTCAAATAGGCAAGACTTCAGATTTAACCAATTTGACTCTTTTTCTTCAGCTTGGCAGCAGATGGGGAGACATCAACCAGAGCCCAGAAATGTACAGCCCACTTGACTGTTACCAGGAGGCATTCCTGTGGTTACACTATTCCTGCTTATCAGTGGCCCTTGAGAATACAGAGTCAGCACCCAAAGTGAGCCAGAAGAGCCTCCCTCTCAGATGCCTGTCATGCATTGTGAAACTTGCCTGGATTTAGAAGGAAGCTGCTATTCCTCAGAGAGGGCCCTGATCCCAGCTTGTATAGATGCTTTAGCTTAAGAACTGGCCTCATGGGTTTCATATCCAGAGACACGATCCCATATGAAAACTTCCCGTTGATACTAGCAGGGCCTTTTCCTAGGACATCACTAGCCCTCAAAAAGACATAGTCAATGAAGTCTGCACATTTTTTAGAGGGTTAAAAATTCACTACATTCTTTATGTTCTTCCCCATCCAAACATATTTCTTTGTCTCCAGGCTCTCGAACTTCTAGAGTATAAAATATATAATATATACTAGTCCCTCAGTAGCACTCTATCATTGGAAGAAAGTTCAAAAACCTCGGTCTGACAGAGAAGTCATTTTAGAATCAGGATGCTGCCCCATCTCTACCCTTATCTTTCACCATTGATGCTTTGGCATTCAGCGATCAGGCCATGTTCTCTCTCACTGCCCTGCCTTTGCATGTGCTAGTCTTTTCCTTACAGGATTTTTCTACCTTCTTTGGTCTGGATAACTTCTCATCTGCCTTCCGTCGTCTTTTGGAATATGAGATTTGTGTCCCTCATTCCTGCTGCTATAGCCCTTGGGCTCCTTTACATGCCACATGCAAGTGTGTTGCCATTGTCTACATCCCCCATCTCACTAACAGAGACCATCTCTTATTCTGGAAGGTTGTGGTTCATGTTGAGTGCAGCAGCTCAGCCATCCTTCTATTCTGCCGTCCACAGTGTGTAGGCCTGCGTCCTAAGGTTTATTACCCTATGATTGCAAGATAATGACCACTTCAAGGAATCACAGATTCATTTCAGTATCTCAAGCAGGGAGGAACAAGGCAGCAGGTGGAAGAGGGCTACTATTTTTTAATTGGAAAGGAGGAGGGAAAGCCCATCATAACTCCTCTTATGTTTCATTGGCCAGAACTTTTTATAAGGCATCCCTCACTGCAAGGAAGGCTGGGAAAGCAAGTGTCTGATAAAGCAAAAAGGATTATCCCATATAGTTCAGTTATGATTCATTTCCTGGAGCTGATACATGGTCTACCTAAATGAACTTGGGATTTTGTTAGCCAGGAAGAGGCTATAGCTTTTGGGCAGTCATATAATAGTATCTGTCACACTTAGATTTACAAAATAAAAATATTAAACACGCTCTTGAATATTACACCAACAGAACTATAATAAGCAAGAAAAATTATATAGGTGGTGATAAAATAGTTATATTTATTTGTTGGGGCCTCAAATAGGTGTTTCATTCTATAATTATCTCAAATCATCAAGACAACTTCAAAACTCTTTACCCATGCTTAGCCATTTATTCCGACTAGGACAATAAATGAAGATCCATACTTATACATGAAAAGATGAGCCTAGCTTCATGGAAGCACATGTATATTAAGCCTTGTTTCTACATTATAGATAGGAAACTCTTTTGGGGCTCATCAATTTGATTTGACATATGTGTTTAGAAGTTTGGCATAACATTAGTGAAAGCTTTGGAAAGAGTTGAAACTGCCATAATAATTTAATCCATTAGCCACAGATTTAGAAAATATTTGTTTCAAGTGTTCTATGAGTGACTCTCTTTTCTGAAGATATTTAATCTCAACTTACATGTCAAGTCACTTACACTACAATGCATAAAGGGTATGGTCAGAGGTAATTCTTGTGCATTTATTTTATCCTTGTCTCTATTGAAATGAATTCACCTAAACTTAAAGAATATCTAGGCTACTTAACCCAGAAGATAATTACACCAGATGAAGGAAAACAACATCTTGAGTTGGATGCTCCCTGAGGGAAGCTGACACCTACCCTACCCACCTCTGCACTAGCCTATCTCCATTTCTACTATTCTTAATCCATTAATTATAGAATAATCAACTGATAACATTTTTTGATCCCTGGACTAATAATTTTCACAAGATTTGATAAGAGTTAAAATTTAAGGATACCAGAAGGTAAGGATGGGGCACACAAGGCTCTAGGATGTGCTCTCTCTTGAAAAGAATACAAACACTTATCTCATTGTATTTGCTTCCTCCCTGCATGATAAAATAGAATCAGGCCCTGTTCTCATTCAAGAATTAGTGTATTCCTTTCTATTCTGTTCCCACCTAGAAGCCACGTGGGAACCAGAGAGAGGCAGAGGAAAAAGGATGCAACTTAGGCAGCTTTTGACCTAAGAAAAGACTTAGAGGTTTTCCACAAAGTCCATCGTAGATACCCAAAGAAATGCACAAAACTGTGTGGTCAAATATTAATAAAGTACTCATCTTTGCCAGACATGATGTTCTGTCCATGTATATCCTTCAGAGTGCTATTAGGAAAGCATGGTAGGCCAAGCACTAGATTTAGGAGTTCTAATGAATTACTACTTCTTTTTCAACCATTTATTCCCAAGTCTCCCCTCCCCCAAGGCCAGGCACCTTTCAAAGTATATCCTTGATTATAATAGGGATCCACAGATCTGGGTTTGAATCTCAGCACAGGTTCCTGAACTTAGGTCATTTATTTTTACCTCTGAGCCTCAGTTTTCTTACTGAGTTAGTGACACTTACCTCAGGAAATTATTATGAGGATTAAACATATAAGTAAAGCAATTAAAAGTTGATAAAATGTTCCAAACATCTAATGCGTGGTTTCTATTACTAGAAACTAACTCAGAACTGTGGTGATAGGTCAATAGTAAGATGTTCTTATAAAAAGACATTTATTACATAAACTATAGGAAAAAATGTAGATGATGAGCTTGTATTTCTAGGATAGTGATGTCACCATAATATAAACTAGTTGAAACAGAAAGAGTAGATAAATAAGGTATTTATTGCCTTTATTACAGGCTTTTGAAAAGCAGCAGGTTGAAGAGCTGACCAGATTTGAAAGACTAGAATAGCACAGGACTGATTAAAGGTCTGCCACCACAGATTGCATGTGTTGATTTTGTTTCCCAAAGGTATCCACATAGCAACTTGGCAGTACACACATATTCTCAAAATTCTAACGGTCTTTACAGAAAATAATAATTGCACCCTTACTTAAAATGTTAGGTCCTATTTTCACTTGAAAGATTCACAGTTCTTGTCATAAGCTAATAATTTTGTTAATTCCAATCCTGTCATTGTGAATTTGAAAGAAGAGCATAACAGATAGGGATTAACTAAAATGGGTGCTTTCTCTGGTGGTTTTATAAATCCCAACCTGTTGATTGAAGGGATATAATACGGAATCAGGAACTAAAGGCAACTACTCTCAATTATACAATAATTACAGCTCAGTTTTTTAATTCATCTATTGGAATTAGTTTAGGTTATGCCCATGCTTTAAAATCTCTTGTATCCTGTGCAGCACTTATCAGGATGCCTTGTATACAGTTGGTGCCAGTAAGTGTTTGCTCCGTTACACTGAGTTGATAATCCATCATATTCACTAGATTTTTCTTTGAATAACTTACAATTTTTTTTCTTCCCCCAAATTAAGTCCACCCACGACAGAAAAAGGCAGAAGGATGTTGTGGCAAAAAATGCTATCCTGGAAAACAGATCTTGGTTCTTGTCCCAGCTTTCCGTGACTTTGGACAAATCAATTGAACTTTCTAGATCAAGTGTCTCCATAAAATGGGGTTGTTAGATAAGAGGCATGTGCCAGACTGTAAGGTCCAGGCACGCTAAGAGATTTACATAAATGTACATGGAACTGTATATACTTGCAGAGAGATAGTATAAAAATGGTTCTCAAAATTTTCAGAATTATTGGGTTAAAAGCTAGCATTCTGAGATGACTGATCCAAAGGAAATAATGCTTTACTTTTATATACTTTTTTTGGTATGTTTTGAGGGTTTTGATAGGTTTTTAAGTTACTTTACTGTAGAGTTACATGTTATATAATCATTGGAATTCTATTTAAGAGAGCAAACGTCAACAAAGGTCTGAAGTTGCTTGGCATTTTATCAATCATTATTTAGAGTTTCCTCTTTTATTTTTTCTTAATGTATTTGGCTGGGGACACAGACATTTGTGTGATGTAATGAAAAAGAAATAAAGGAAGTTTAATCTACTGCTCTTTCAACCTTATCCACTCAGCACTTACCTCGTGACAGACCCTGACGCTTTTAATGAATTCCCAAGGTTACTAAAGAACTTGAAAGACCTTAGATTCTTACAAGGAGATTAGAGAGGTTCACCTTTTGCCAAGTCATATGCAGGTGGCTAAAGAGTAAGTTTACTTTATCTACATTTCATGTTACACTTGTTCTTTTTTTATGAATGTTTCTTTAGTAGTCATGCAAAGCATTCCATAGGTAATTCCCCACCAAAATGATTGTTACATAAGTGACCATGCAGCAATAGATATGTCATTTCTGATCCACCTCAGAGAAAGGTCCCAGGTCTATAAAATCCACTCTCCAGCTGCTGGCACACTGCTCTGAAAGTGTGGGCCTTTACATTGTAGGGGGTTTATTGTGTTTGTTTTTTAACACTGCACATTAGTGCACTTCCTTTCTCCCCTAATAACCTATGGGATAAATGGAATTCTTAACTCACACAGATCTCACTGTAGACCCAGTGAATGGCATGGATCCCACACAAACACCCACACACTTCCCTCAGTTACAGATCCATGTGAAAGACTAGTAGGTGGCCATGGCTATGCTGAATACATACTTCTGTTGGATTTCCATGGAATTCAGTTTCATTAGATTTATGTTAAGTTATATATAATGAAAAAAAAAGTTTTGTTCTTTCTACCTCATGTTTATGGTGAGTCAGAGAAGTCTCCAAGGGGAACAGAGCTTCCACATTAGTGTCCCGACCCCAGGAGCAGCCTCTCAAACCACCTCGGAGCAGCCGAGCCACAGCTTGATCCGGATCACTGTGGAGCAGGACCAATTTTTAAATGTCTTCATCTGGTCCCTCCTACTTTCATGGTTGATCTGGGGGTGGTGAGAATCAGGACGCAATGAAAGCTGCTGGGACATCTGACTCTTTATTTTCTTTGCTCTAAGTGCCTTCACTCTGCACCAGTCCTCCCGACTGTGCAGAATTTCACTTTTGAAAACAGGCAAAAGGAGACATGCAGAGAGGGGAGGAGAGGCACTGCACAGTCCCACAGTGCTACTGGGTACCCTGCCAATCAACACCATTTTTCCCACAGTCGCTAACCTGAACTTCCTCTCCATAACATGATGATGGGGCAAGTACTCAGAGGAAACTAATTTTGTCTTCTTACATTTTCAGAAGATACTTCCTAGTTCTATCTTAACAGTGCACTTGGATTTCATGGATAGATATGGTATTTGGGGGAAGAGGAGTGTGTGGAGAGAAATAATGTCACAAATATCTGGAAATCAGTTATGTGATTAGACTTGCTCTTTCCTGGACAACACCAAAGTAATGGTGGAAGTCATGAGGCAGGTTGGGTTCCATATGATGTCCTGCTTCTGGAGGTATTCCGGGAAGTTCTGGACAGTCACTGGGTGTGGAAATTATACAAAGGGTTCTGTTGTCAGAAGGGAGTGTGGTGTTGGGGACAGGAACATTCTCACTTCACTCCTGCCATTCCTATCTCTGCTCATAGAGAAGGAAATGTCTGCTCAAGCTTTAGCCCCTCCCACGCTCCAGTCTGATTGACAAAAGCTGGCATCTTTGGCATCACATTTGAACAGAGGGTGTTATTGTATCTTCAGAAGAAATGGGCATGCCCTGCTTCCTTCTTTTGCTTCCTGTATCCACTCATAGCAGGTTTTTCCTACTTACTCTTTAAATTTTTCTTCACATATCACAGTTCAGGGCCTTGCTCCATTTCCTTTCTTGATACAGAAGGAAGTCAGGTCTAGCAGTGAGGCAAGTAGCCTAGGTCAACAAGCCATCAGTGGAAAAGGAACTCTCTTTGCTGCCTTCCCCCTTTTCCCCTGCCAAAAAGGGGTACCACAGACTCGCCTGATTTCCACTGGAGGAATGAGATCTTTTGGGTTTGAGATTTCCTTAAAAGGAAGCTAAAGGCTGCATCTGGGCTTCCAGTATTAAACTATGTTCTCAACTCTGTCTAACAAAGCCCAATAATAGGTGTGTTTCTATTTGCCAGCCATTAACCACTCAGCTATTATCAAAACCACAAATAATAATTTGACCAAACTCATAGGCAGGGTGACACACGTAGGCAGAGTTGTCTAAAGACAACATGAGTTTTACATAACCATTACTAAAGCATAAGCAGAATTTTATAACTTTATACACTTTACCCTCAAAAAAGAATCCAGGTTTTTTTCATTGTAAATGGTGACATAGAATATATGAGAATGTGAGAATCATCATATAATTTATCATGTCCTTTAAGCCTAAGCCCCTAAGATTCAATAAATTTGGTGTTTTCTATTTAGCCTAATACTTTCTCAGTTCAGTCATCATCTATTAGGTTTAAAAATACAACTGAAATTTCTACAGATTCAGGGTGCTGTTTTGGAATTGATTTTACCTGTTGGTACTTTAATCAATCAATGGGAATTCTTTGGAACCTTACTGTAGAAAGTATAAATTCCAAATAATACCCAGGAACAAGTCATCAACACACCAATTACATACCACTACCTGCAGTTGCCATGTGTTACAAATTAACAATAAACAGACACTCTGTACCTTTTAACAGAAAATTTTTCCTTACCTGAATAAAATTATTCTTATAAAAATTTGTCCCTCAAGTACTTTTCTTGTGGTGTTTCTGATACCAGTACAATCAGGAAGCAGTGAACGTGTTTGCAGAAAAGCCAGTGTTCACTGAGCTCTGCAGACCAATGAGAATGAAGATTAACTCAAATAAACTTTGGAATGCCAGCCAAACCCCTGAAACTTGTCAGCAGTTCACCCACTAAGTTGGTTCTGCTTTTTCAGTAGTACCTTATCCTGAAATGACCTGATGGAAAAGCCAGTGTCAGATGACATATGACATCAAGTGTTCAATAAGAATTCTGCTGGCATAATATTTCACTGGACTCCACATGCTCTTTGCCGTTCACAGCCCTCAGTGAGAACTGAGTACCTTTTCAATCTCCAACAAAACATACTAGACGGAAATTTAATTCCTTAGGGAAGTAGCACTCGATGGCATGCAGAGATTTGATTTTGGATTGGAAAATAAGAGCCCCCTAACTGAAGTATCCGTTTTTTCCTTAAAGAGTATTTTCGCATCAGTTTCACTGATATGTGATGGTCATTTTACATTTTGTTTTGTTACTGAAGATAACCAAAAGATGTGTATTCTATTCAGAACTGAAATGGAAAATGTTTAACCAGTTGGCCTTTCTCTTTTTCCCAACAAATATTAACTTAATATTTTACCTAGCTTGACTTTTCAAAAATGGTGTTTTATAGCACCTTGATTTATAGCTGAGGATATGTAAAGGTAATGTCAGCATTTACATTATAAGGCCATGTTTTTTTGGGTTTATAACTAAGTCATAAAAAATAATTCTGACTGAAACTCAAAATGCCAAGTTTTCACCCTGAAACACAAGTATGCTCCTAGATATAACACATACACGCACACATGAAAATTCAGCAACTACTGCTTCGTAAAATACATTCATTCAGTATATGCCTTGATGAAAATTAAATGAAAGAAAGTCAAGTCTATGAAGATAAATCAAACATAGTTGTCATCTAGTGGTAGCCAGTTATATACTAAGATATATTTTAATAAATTCAAAAGGCTAATTTAATGACAAAGGAATTGAAGAATTTTCAAATACTAGTTAAAGATTAAAGGACAGAAAGATGAAGTAATACAGCCACAAAACTATAGCTTTTTGTTAAGCAGAAATGCTTCCAACTCCCTTCCACACTACACAGTAGTTATTCTCTGAATCTCTTTGCAGATGTGATCTAATGTCCTTGAACACATTTATTGCAGTTCATCATCTACATAGCAACAGACACGGCCATGCTCATAAACCAGAGCTGGCGCTAGATCTGGTAAGTCATTAAGCAAACATATTCCTATGTCATAGGAGGCTTGCATGCCCACTCCCTGCCTATAAAAGGGAAATATGATTTCTGATACTGAAATTTCTTCCTAAGACATGTAAAACTATAGCCTTCAAATTACATTTTACCCATATTTGAATTGTTTCACTATTTTCAAATCCTAAAACATACCAGAATAAATTTTCCATGGTTCTCTTTACAGTTACTATTGATTTTCTATACGTGGTCATGAAATCTGTTAACAAGTAAGAAACAGAACTATTTTCACTGATACATAATAAAATTATTAAGAATTAGGAGGAGAACCAGAGTCCTTATCACTTTATCATAGAACTTACACATCCAAATAGGACTCAAGAAAGAATAAAATAATTTAATAGAGACTAGCAGTTGTACTGCATGAATCTGTTTTATTGTTGACAAAAGATATGGCTAGGAGGTTAAGAGCATTGACTAAGCTGCTAGTAGGTTGCTTGGTTCAGATCCTAGCTTTAGCGCTTGTTTTGGCTACATAGCCTTGGAATATCCATCCTTTCTGCCTCAGCTTCCTCATCTGGAATGTGGAGAAATAGTATCCTTTCCCTGGTACATCATAAGTATTATTATTAGTTATTATTATTATTTGACCAAACTCAGAAGAAAAATTCTGTAGAAAAATGGCACATCTTTTATTGTATCAAAATCATATCTCATCCTCTAATCCTGGTTCTTTACATTTAGAAATTTTAACAAAGACAAAGCCTATATACTTAGGAGAAAGTGGTTAAGAACAAAGACAATATTGTTATGAGAATAAAGTAAGACTACTTGAAAAAATATACCAAATTGTGCAGTGTTTAACACTGACCCATGATTGGCTCTACTGGGGAAAAATATAATATCACAATAATCACTGGATGAGTTTTGCTAGTGAAAATAAGGAGGAATTAATTTGTCTTGACTTCCAATGTTGTTTAAAGGATCAAATAAAACTAAGATCTTAGGTATCCTTGAAACAGAGGAGCTGGTTTCATAACTGGGGAGATGAGAAAGGCTGAGGTTATTCTACTCTCAGAGGATGCTCCCAAGGGTTTGAATGTTACCCTAGTTACTTTGGAGAATGGAGACCAATACACTCTCTTCCCTGGGCCTGGAGAAAGGAATCTGAGACTGCACAATGCAGTGAATTGAGGATGAATTTGGTGCCACCCAACCTAGAAGGGGACAGGAAGATTTTATCTTACCACTCCCTTTACCATAATGGTTTGTTCTGGAACTTGCTATTGTTAGACTCAAACCATGTACCAGAAGTCAGGAGGAAGACAAGACAGGCTAATTTTATTACAGTGTCCCCTGATGAATTAAAAAACAAAAACCAAACAAATAAAAAAGCACCCTCTTTTTTTCTTAATTACTTTCAGTTCCATGGTAGCCTGAAGATATATTTGAATTAATTATCCCCTTTGAATGCCAGCAAAGGAGACTTCTGGGCACAAAAAGACAAATCTTACCCTGCTATCCTCTCGTAATTCTGTCAATGCGGGTCAGGATGAGAATAGGTTTCTGTCACTAACCACTAGCAAAGCTTTGGTAAGCCCACTTGAAACAGAACTCCTTCCAGGGAGGTGACCAGTGGTAGATGTTTATTCAACAGAATTACTGCCAGGATATGGGTCACTCCACCCTGAGCTGCACACCACCTGCAAAACTGAGCCCTATGTGTGTGGAACCACTTGAATATACCCTCTGCCCAGAGTTCTAAGAGCCGTGCTGAATGACAGCAATGGCAAAAAGAGGCAAGAAGCAAGCCTGGGTTATTTTCTGTGCAATTCCTATGCTTGTCATTTTACTAGTAAAAAATATATCTGTGGTAGTTCTTTCTACCCCCGATCCCTTATTCAATTTCACTGCATATTTTAGGGACTAACATGTTCAGTTCTCTTCCTTTCTCTGCTGTGTTATTAGAAAATAAGAAAAACACAGCTTTAAAATATTACAGTTGTTTTTGTTTTGTTTTGTTTTTTAAGTCTGTTTGAGGCTAGGCTACAACAATGACATAAGTTCTCCACATGGAGAAGAGTTTGGCTGCCTCACGATATCTCTTTATAGACATCAGAGGTGCCTAATTCTTGTGACCCAGTCCTCTCCCACTTGTTTCTCCAGCTGAAGTGGCATCCATAACAGTAAGCATCTGTTTCATTCCTGCACTAATGACACCAGTTGGTCAATGAAGCTTCTGGAGAGAATGTCTCTCCTATTTCAAGTTCATTAGACCTCATAATGGAAATATTAGGAGAAGGCAGATGCATTAGGAATTTGGCTCCACTTAAGATGACTAAAGACCAGCATCAGTTTCACCTTTTAAGGTATGGAGAATCTCAGGTCCTGCCCCAGGCCTTCTGAATCAGAATTTGCATTTTAATAAGATAGGAGGTGATTTGCTTTTGTTAGGCTTAAACTATGTACATAAAGTTTGGGGACCACTGATTAAAATAGTCAGAAGTTCTACCAGGAATCATAACAAATCTGTTTCCCAATACTGGTTTTGGCAACAAACCATGATAATTTTCATGCAGTTTAACTCAAAAAAATTTTGGTGACTTACTCTTTTTTTTGCAATATGAAGTTAATCTATAATATATGTTAATTAGTTTAAGGATGTTTTAATGATTTTGACAGCCATGATATACAACTTCCACTGAATATGTAAACAGGATTTTAAGCATTTGCTTGCACATAAATTATAATTAGTTTTGAGTGTTGTTGATAGAAAAACTGAAATCTGCAGATAATCCTTTTTTTAAATATGTTTTTATTGATTTCAGAGAGGAAGGGATAGAAACATCAGTGGCCCTAGCCAGTTTGGCTCAGTGGATAGAGCGTCAGCCCCTGAGGACTTAAGTGTCCTGAGTTCAATTCCGGTCAAGGGCATGTACCTTGGTTGCAGATTCCTCAGCCCTAGTTAGGGTGCTTGCAGGAGGCAATCAGTCTCACATCAGTGTTTCTATCTGTCTCTCTTTCTCCCTTCCACTCTCTCTAAAAATCAATGGAAAAATATCCTCAGGTGAGGATTAACAAAAAAAAAAAACAAGAAGAAAGAAAGAAACATCAATGATGAGTGAGAATCATTGATTGGCTGCCTCTTGCGTGCCCCCTACTGGAGATTGAGCCCACAACCCAAACATGTGCCCTCTCCTGGAATTGAACTGTGACCTGGTTCATGGGTAGATGCCCATCCACACTGTCTTTGACATCCTTCTACAAAGTCTTTCATTCTTCACCTAATATTTACTTGGATACTCATTAGATATTTTTAATAATTAAGGTAAATGTCATATTATTTTGCAAAATTAGTTTATGTGAGATTTATATATATGGCTTTATCCCATATATATGTACTTTTCAAATGCTGATTTTTCACTGACTAAAAAATGTGCTAGGATTGTTGAAAGCATGTGACCAATAAAGGTGAAATCTTTCCCCTCTCTATAGAAGGGGAGATAAGCACTTGATAAAAACAAAAAAGTTATAGGTGTCATGTATTAGATGATATAAGCACTATAGAGAGAATTAAACAGGAGGCAGTATAGGGATTGCTGAAGAAGGAGGGGTGGGTTTTTTATTTTAAACAAGAGGTCCAGGAAGGCCCCATGGAGCAAGCTTTTTCCTTAAAGATTCCCAATGAGCTGGGTGGCCTAGTCTTAAGGATATCCAAACAGGGGAGCAGCAAGTCACATGGTCTGAGCTAAGAGTGTGCCTGTGTGTTCCAGGACCAGCCAAGAGGCCAACATGGTGAAGTAGAGTGAGCAAGGGCCAGAGCTGGAGGTGAGGCAGAGAGATGGTGGGGTAACAGGAATTGTGATAAGCCATTCCAACGACCTTTTGCATGGAGTGAGATGGAAAGATATTGGAGTGATGTGATCTAATTTGTTTGAACAGCATAAGCTTGTCAGCTTACTGAGGCCATGTGTACAAGAGGAGGGATAGGAAGGGAGGGGGGCATACCTTGCCTATCCCCTCTTTCCAATGATACCTGACCTCCACCCCTTCCCAGCCACAGATGCACTTATCATCATCATTATATTCATTTCTTCTAATAAATATACACAGAATTGTAGATCTGGAGTGAACAAAGTTCAGATAATACAACCACCTAATTTTAGGGGTGGCTGAAGCTTAAAAATGTATATGATTTGCTAAGGTCATAAACCAAGTTTACTGCCCAGGCAGAACAGGAAATTTTTATGACTTCTAGTCTCATGCAGAAGCTTAGTGTGGAGTGATTAAAAGGCAAGGGCTTTGGTGCTGGACAACTTGGGGTTTCAACTTTGGCATAAAATAGCTGTGTAGATTTGGGGAAATTACATAAACTCTCTGAACATCAGTAAACTGGAAATGCTAGTAATAGTGCCTACCTATAGGATTGTTTTGGTGATTAACTATATGTAAAGCAAGCCAATAGAATGTTTGGGAGGCAGTTGGTGTTCAAAATCAAGGGGGCTTTTACTCTCCTTTCCCACCATCACAGCATCATCCTGTGAAAGCTCCTAGAAGTCAGAGCCGGTATCGTCTCAAAATGCTGTTTAGCTCACTACACAGTACAATGCTCATGATGGTACTGATATTATCAGACAACTTTAATAAGGATTGAAACAGAAAACTAATAAATTCCCAGATTTAGCTATTTTGTTCCTGACTCATTAATATCTACATAGGAGAAGCTATTGAGAAAAGACAGACACTAAACAGTGAATGATTTTGTTATATGAGATGAATTATAAATTATAACTGTAATAATAGTAACTACCATTGAGTTAATCCTACTATATATGAAACATTGAACAGGGTACTTCACAAACATTATTAAGTCATTTATAGTCCCTATAAAAGTTTATAGGGAGGTATAAATTATGCTCATTTGACAAATGGAAAAAGTGAAGCTCACAGAGAAGTCAGCCCTGATGCATATTTACAGTCAGTTGTTCATGATAGCAGTGGGCATGACGACCAACTAAGTCAACCACAGGAAGCTTCTTCTCAAGAGGCTCAAGTTGAGCATGAGAGTAGCCTTATCAAGCACACACACGAAGTAGCTAATAGTTTCCATTTATTAGATGGCTATGTGTGCCAGGCATTGTGTTTGTCAGTTTCCTTATCATGCTATTTAATCCTCACAGCCATGGGTATTAATTTTCTATTCTATAAACAAGGAAACAGACTCAGGTCATACTGATCTATGACACAAAACCAGGAGTTGAACCTAGAATCTTTGACACCAATACCTGGGTTTGGCCCACTGATGTGGACACATCAGTTAACTCTTCTACTGATTATAGCATCCCCAGTGCACCCTGGGAGGACAACTATGTCTTCTTGGTTATTATTTTCAAATGTTGGTTGTATCCCAATTTTCTCAGTAGCTATTTAAGGCTCAAACATTAAGAAATGAGGAAAATCCTTCCATTTTAGAGTGGAATTCAATAAATTTTAAAACAAAGCTCGTAAGTGTGATATGTTTCAATCAGAACTTCTCACATATCCTTTATGGAGATTTTTATTTCTTCCTTAAATAGGGTACATTACCAGACTCAGTTTAGGTAGTTTCCCAGATTGAAACAACCCTACCAGGGTACAAGTCCCCAGTCCATGGCTGCTTGACCAAATAGACAGCCTGAGATTTCAGCATTGTCCTTTATCCCCAACATCTTAGCCTCTGCTACTATGGTGGTAGCCACAGTGGTTCTTGGAACCAGGTACAAACAGAATGGACCTATAAAAGTACTAACTCCCCCAACATTTGCAAGCTCAAATGATACACCACACTGGTGTGTGTAGAATCTGATTCCTCAGGTATTATCTGGAGGGGCAAGTGATAAAAATCTAGAAGTATGAATGCTTCAAATAGTGAGAACTTTAACCAATAAGAGAAGGAAGACAGGAAAGAATGAGCAAGTAAATTTCTCTCCCTTTTCCCTCTGAAACAGGGGTTGTCAAACTACAGCCAAAGAGCCAGTTTGGTCTGCTTCCTAATCTTGTAAGTGAAGTTTTATTAGAACATAGCTATGCCCATTCATTTACTTATATCTAACAACTTTCATGCTACACCAGAGTTTAGTAATTGTGACGGAGACCCTATGCCCTGCAAAGTCTAAAATATTTACTGTTTGGCCCTTTACAGAAAATGTCTGCAGGACCTTGCCCTAGAGGTTTTCTCTGAGGCAGACCTGTTTGGAAAACACTGTGAACCAAGTCATCAGCTGTGTTTCTTATGTAGTTATGGCCAGCTTGGTTATAGAATTTTTGTGTCTACAGATCATCCCTCGTTCCCTGCCTCACTGTCCTTTTTGCCTCAGACCTTCTGCTCTAGGATTGCACTTATTAGTAAAGCCTGAGCATGTAAACTTTGTCACAGACTCCATATTTTAGAGAACCACGGATAAAGAAAGCTACAGATCTAAGACCCAGATTTATGAATTTTCTTCTTCCTAGATGTATTGGTTTACTCGTAATTTGCATAAGTCTATCAAAGAAAATGTGATCATTTCTAGTTCTTCCATGGGAATTTTAACTAGTTTTATAAAACTGTCATTCTTTTAAGAGGATCTCTGGTGAGAATGTATTAAAAATTTAGATCAATTTTACCCATATTGTGTATCTTTGGGCGTGGTTTTACAATCCAAGATTCCTCTTGACTGTAGTCTCATTTCACTTGGTAGCATACAATTGGGAGTCACTAATGTTTTCTAAGGCCATCCTATATAATAAAACCCTAATATGCAAATCAACCGAACAGTGGAACTACCAGTCACTAAAACGCTCACTGACCACCAGGGGGCAGGCGCTCAATGCAGGAACTGCCCCCTGGTAGTCAGTGCGCTCCCACAGGGAGAGCACCGCTCAGCCAGAAGCCAGGCTCACTGTTGGCGAGCTCAGCGATGATGGCGGTGGCGGGAGCCTCTCCCACCTCCACAGCAGTGCTAAGGAGTGGCCAGCCAAGCGGTAAGGAGCAAGCAGGTGGCTGTTAGGAGAGAGGGGTCCCAGATTGCGAGAGGGTGCAGGCCTGGCTGAGGGCCCTCCCCTGGCCCACGCATGAATTTCATGTATCATGCCTCTAGTATATAATGAGTATTATAGAGGGGAACCTGCATCTGTCATGACTCAAAGTCATCTCTTTGTATTTTGATTCCCCAATAACTAACACTACCCACTCCTCTAATTTTCTCTGTTCTTGTCTGTCATATTTTTTCCTATCAATTGTAAAGATTTGATTTACATATTCTATTCAATCACCAGCAAAGTACTCATTTTCAGCCGAAAGAAAAGCATTAGATACTGAAACTAATATGAAATGGTGCACACATGATAGAAAGTTGGTATATGGCCAGGGAACCTCCAATACAAGCATGTCATAGCTTGTATTGTCTTTCTCCACACCCTGCTTACTAAGGAGCTTCCCTTGAGGAAGGAGTTGTACAAAAGATAGCATCAACTTTAATTTGATCAGAGCTGTCAGTCTAAGTATAACCAAAGATGAAAGAGATAAATGCTGTAGTTATTTATCTTAGATCTTTTCTCATCCCCACTCTGTATCTCTGGTTAAGATGATCTAGACCAGAATTGGTCAGATAATGAGGGATCATTTCTACATCCAGGACTTCTCAATCAATTTCAGTCTTGAGAGATCTTAGAATTGAAAAGGAATTGCCTCGGTTTCTTTGTCAGGTTCACCTCCAGTCTCTTGAGCCAAAATGAATTGTCTGCCATCCAATTATTAGAACAACTTAATGGTTCTTTGTTATCAACATTTTTAGTTGTAGACGACCACAAAAGAAATCCTGATTAGACATTGGAAATAAAGACTGAAGTGGAATAGTGGCAATTACATAGAAATCAGTGCTTCACTGTACAGAAACTACATTCTTCCCAGCCTTCTCATCTTTTGCCTTTCATGCTTGGGGAAATTCATTTTCAAGGTTGGAAAGTAAAATAAAATCTAAGCTTTACTAAAATGTTGTAATGCTTTGATTTAACCAGAGAACTTTCTTTTTCAGTCAAATCCTATTTAAATATCCATAACAACTCTACCTTTGAATATAGAAACTAATTCACAGATCACTGCTTTAGCTTACATTTAGGTACCAACCTTGAAGATGCCATAGCATTCTAATAAATTAAAACATTCCTTTGGTGTTACTATCAATGTTATACATCTGCTTCAGTCACAAAATCAAACTAGCAATTATTTCTAATTATTTAGAACATTAGAAAAATTTGTAAATGTGTAATGCGTTTGGAATCAATTATAAGTCCTTAAAATTTGGTCACTTTTGTTCTGTGTGATTAAAATCTAGTAAAGATCAAATAATAATTGACAGAAATTATAATATTGGTTTTTCCTTGTTTATGTACAGTCTAGAGAAATAGAAACCCATACAAATCAAGCAAGAAAAATCAAGTGCCAATTTTAATTTTGCTTTTGCAATAATTATCTCTATAGTTCTTGGAGTTTAGAATCACCTTTTAGAAGCCTATGTTGAGGCCTAAATATTCAAATTATTACAGACAAAATATTCTTATTGTTTCCAAATAGTATCATTTTATTCAGATATTTGAATAATAAATATCAATATAATTACAGCTTATCTTCTTCTAGCTAAAAAACAAACCAAAATACTAATTACAATTCCTCCTGAACTTCATTTCTAACCTCCGTATTTATATGCTTCTGAACCTTTTCCAGTGCATCCAAATCTGTTGTAAGTTTTAGAAATAGTGCAGTCACTAAAGTTAGTATTAAATGTGGCAGGGAAAACGTTATCAGTCCAATTAAGAACATACTATTCATTATAAAATTTCCTAAAGCAACTGGATTGTAATAACTACATATATTTATGCAATTAATAACAATACTTTATTAACCTTTAAAAGACATATTGTTTAATCTATAAAGCTAACTCTTTTTATTTTGGGGGGAAACACCATAATAGTGGGCCATGGCAATTTCTAATATTGTACAATGCTTTATTTCTAATTGTAACAGATCTTTAAGGAGATCAGGTTTGCAAAAATCTCAGAGATCTTGTCCCACTTTCATATATTATCCTAAGTGCACTAAGATAAACTGTTTTGACCACATGGCAATGCCCACCCAAGTCCTTCACTCTTTATACCCTCTCTCAATGGGCCAAGACTACTGAGGTAACTACTGCTAGAGCCATAGATGCTGCTTCATGATTGGGCGGGGGCGGGCAATGGAGCCATGTTCACTCTTCGACAAAACCATAATGTTGTATTTTAAACTGCAAAGAAATCCTACTACTTTGAAAACTAGAAGAGCCAGATGTGGCAACATAGTTGTCTATCCATCTCTTTGGCTTGCTGGCCCCTAAGCAGTGTGGATGGATTATACAGAACTGATCTTTTTGCTCTGAGCCTTCTCAATGAACAATCTAAGTAACATCCATGCTGAACCCTTGTTCCTGACACCTGAAACTTGAAGGAATTTTCCATTTGTTGTTTCATTCATTGTTTCTCAAACTTTGTGTGAAGAGAAGCTATATTGAAATATCTGGATTCGAAAGAATATATGCACCTCTATGTTCATTGCAGCATTATTTACAAAAGGCAAGATTTGGAAACAGCCCTAGTGTCCATCAGTAGATGAGTGGATAAAAAAGTTGTGGTGCATTTATACAAGAGAATACTACTCAATCATAAAAAAGAAAATCTTACCCTTTGCTATAGCAAGGATGGACCTATTATGCTATATGTAATAAGCCAGTCAGAGAAAGACAAGTATCATATGATTTCAGTCATATGTGGAATCTAATGAAAAAAAATAAACTTATAAAAAAATAGAAACAGACTCATAGATAGAGAACATATTTACAGCTGTCAGAGGGGAGTGGGGTTGTGGGGCTAGATAAAAAGGATGAAGTTATTAAGCAAAAAAATATAAATAAATAAAATGAAAAAAAAGCTGTGAAATACTACTTGGCCGTAAAAATACAGAAATCTTACTTTTCGCAGCAACATAGATGGACCTGGAGAATGTTATGCTAAGTGAAATAAGCCAGTCAGAGAAATACCATATGATTTCACTGATATGTGGAATCGAAGAACAAAATAAACTAATAAACAAATAGAAACAGACTCATAGATACAGAGAACAGACTGACAGTTGTCAGAGGGGAGGGATTTGGGGGCTGGGTGAAAAAGATGAAGGGATTAAGCAAACAGCAACAACAATTTCATAGATACAGATAACAGTATGGTGATCTGTAGAAGAGGGGAAGGTAGAAAGAAAGGAAGGTAGAAGAGGGGAAGGCAAAAGAGGGTAAATGGGTATAAATGGTGACAGAAGACTTGACTCTGGGTGGTGAACACACAATATAATATCCAGATGATGTATCATAAAATTGTATACTTGAAACCTATATAATTTTATTAACCAATATCACCCCAATATATCAATATTTTCTTAAAAGGAACATTGATAACTTGGCTTTGACTATTAGACAGCCTCAGATCTTTTAATCATCCATTATTCTTCTCTCCTGTTCAATTGTAATTTCTCTCCAATTATTTTTTTCACAGTTTTAAATGTTCACAGTAATATAATAGTACATATACTAAAAATAGAGAAAGAAATATCTGGAGAAATTTTTTTTGTGTGTGTGTGTTAAAAAGAACCTTTATTATACGTTTATAGTAGCCCCTCGTGTTCTCATGCTTTCTTGCCAGATGCCTTGGGAGCAGCAGGTGCTTTCTGGGCTGGGCTTTCGGACCCTTTTGAGCTTTTGGAGGCACTGCCTTCTGGCCTGCTGATTTCTGGGCGGGAACCTTCTGGGCTGGAGCCTTCTTGCCTGCAGCGGTCACCTTTTTTGCCTCAACCTTTGCAGCAGCTTCTGCAGCTGCAGCGGCACCTTTAGCAGCAGGTGCTTTTTTGGGAGAAGCTTTCAGGAGAGCTGCCTTTTGAAGCTTCCTAATTTCAAGCTTGATTATTCGGTTCCTCATTTTCTTTGCCTTCATTACTTTGTAACGATCAAAATCTGTCATCTTGGCTTTCTTTTCTCTGGCTTCAATCTTCTTGGCCCATCTTGTGGCTGCCCATTTTGTATTGATGTCTGCCTTCTCCCAGGCTTGTCGAACATACTTCTGGAGGGCACTGTGTGGGAACTTAAGGATGAAGTCAGTGAGCTGCATGCATTTGAAAGGCATAGCCTATCTCCTTACTTGAGTGCAAGGTCCATCAACCAAAGCCCTGTTCTGATCGATAACATCTACGATCGCAACCAGCTTCCCGGCATGAGGCCCGAAGGAGACGTAGGCCACCCGGCCAACCTCCACGAAGCTCCTGAACACCATGTTGGCGGTGCTCAGCGAGAGCATCTGGAGAAATTTGAAGGAAATAAAGAACGACTTCAATCATGGGGAGAGATTTGTGCTTCCCCTCTCCTAAATTGAGATGCTTCTTTCCTCTGCTCAGTCACATTAAATATCCATATATCTCCAAAGCCTTAAAAGCTTTATCGTGTACAAGAGTATTGGGTTAGGCAATATGGTAAGATCTTAGCATGCAAACTTAACATCAATATTTTCAGCATTAGTTTGTAACCATTAAGAATTTGAGTTGGACGTAATGCAAGCTGGAAGCTTACTGACCTCATTTGCACAGCTAAGATCTATTATCTTCTACTTGTCACCATGTACACAGTAAAAAATCATGAGGTGTTACATATTGTGTTTCCCTGTGAAAAAATAGTCCTCAAATGAGAGGGAATTGCTGCTTCTAGAGGCAGAAGTGAAAGAGAATGTGAAACAACCTAAAAAAGTTATGGGTCTTAGAATATAAAAAGTTTAATGGGGGAAATAATTTGTTATTGTCATATTCAGAAATCTGAATATTTACAAAGCCTTGAGATGGTTCTCTTTTGAATTTAAAGTCTGTTGTGAAAGTAGGATTTTTAAGTAATCATAATATTATACCACAGCAAACTATGAGACTGAAATTTTAAGAAACCAAGCATAACAAATTTTGTCACCACGTCATCAAAGAGAACAAGTTGCAAACATAAATGTTTTATGAGGAAACCACATAGAGATGGAATATCAATTCAGTCTCCATCCAGCTTTAGCTTGATTTTCACTCACCACAAGGTTTTGGAATCTTGTGTGTTAATACAGGTGAAATGAATGTATTTGGGGTATTTTCCATCAAAAAGATCTCTTGTACATTTGGACATAATTTTAGCTATATCTATAGACTCAAAACCATGTATAAATGAAAGAAAACTCCAGCATAAAATCTGCTTACCATCTGACTGGTTTATTTTCTTTGGCTCCAGTGGTTACTAAGTGCCTTTCCTTTTTTTTATGTACGATCAAAAGAGCAAGTGTCTTTAGACATAGAATGTATATGATTATATCAATGGTAAGTCTCAGTCCTGAAAAGTTCTGCAGACAATTACAATAGGCGAAAAAGAGTACAGAAATTATTTGGAGAATTGAGAACATTTCATTACTCTTTGGAGTGCAGCCATAGCTGGCCAACATAAACCTTTTTGTGAGCGGCACCCATCTGGCCTTTATAGACAAGCACTGAATTCCCTGTAAGCAGTGTCATCCATCTGGCTTTATGAATGTGCGATGTGCTGGGTTCAACATAAATAATAACATCTGTCTACAAATAAACCAAAGCCAATTGATAAAGATATATCTACATATCTCTGTGACTTAAATAATGGGGTGACATTTCTGATAAAGATAAGTGGTGGTGTTGCTTTATCTCCCCCACCACTACCATCATCTATAGTTATTTCAACATCTTCCTTTAGCCTTTACAAATGCTTCAGAAAATACAAATTATTTAATGGCTCTGTGTGTGTGTGTGTGTGTGTGTGTGTGTGCGTGTGTGTAAAGTAGACCGTCATGATTTTTTTTCACCTGTTCCGTGATGGCTCAAATGTTTATAGTTGTGTGTTTTGTTTTTTAAATCTTGCAATGAGAAGAGGTTAACTTTCCAAAGCCTATGTTAATTTTCAACAATCTTTCTGGAAGTAAATAATGTTGAAGAACCTGTGTGGCATGTAATAGTGAGGTTCTCTTTATCAACTTATGTGCTCTACACAAGAATTGAAGTATTTTCAATTTATATTCCTGAACACTCAAACAATTTATCAAAGAACATGCTCATTACCAGAGCAAGAAGCGATTAGTCATATTAAACGTTCAAGATATTGAATAAAACAGAGCAGTTTAGAAAGTTGTAATGTAAACACACAATAATTAATTCTTATCACTCTAATAGTTTAACTGCAGGACATCAGAGCTTTCATTGGACAGAATATGCAGTGTTTGCTTTAGTAACTAAACCAAAGCTTTTGCACTTACAGAACAACTGCAGTGTTACATAAAATTAGTCATTTGTTAGAGGACTGAATAGGGTTCTTGTGTTACCCTCTCGAGTCAGTGTCAAAATAGACTACATTGGGTAGCCTGGAGTTTTACCACATAGTAATACACTGACCAAAATATTAAAATGAAGTATTAGTAACAACAATCAGAAAATGCTCCTTGATGGATAATAATCTAATGCACCCTGAGTCATTTCTCCAGACCTAGAACCAAGGAAAGTTGCTCTGGATATACTGACATGAATGATACGTTGTGGTTCCTGGTTTTCTTCTCCAGAGGGGAAAGAAAACTGAGATGTTTGTTGCTGACAAAATTCTGCTTTTGATTTAAGGCAACACATACAATTACTCATAAATACTTTGTGGAATCAAGATAAATACATTTTCTTCTCCCAGTTATTTACTTTATTAAAATTAGAGCCCCTAAAGGCTATTACTATAATACTCTCCTAGCTCTCTCAGAAAGGTGTCTTTTAACTAAAATGGTCAAGTCGAAGGATTTACTTCCTGAAGTTATTCCTTTGATTACCATTCTGTCAGTGCTGGGGTCATTTGTATCAAACATTTAGAGAACAACCACAAGAGGAAGAGTGCTACCCTTTCTCCTGCACAGTCATTGTCTGAGAGAATCATTGTCATTGATTTCATACTCATTTAGGAAAACCATGGCTTTGCCCCCATCATCCTGGTGTCCTTTAAAACCACTGATGAAATAGGCAGAGGGTCATTCCTCAATTACATTGATTATTTCTAAACCATTTAATAGTCTATTAATTCCCTTCCAGGAGGCAATATAATATGTCATGTAAATTAAATACACAAACAAGAGCAGACTCACACATACATACACATAGGAGCCACAGCTAATTATATTTTAAATACAGAATTCTTATTTTGCACAATTGAAAAGATGTTCCAAAAGTTCAGACCAAACAATTAAAAAGGATAATGATATAGTCTACAGCTTTCAGAGGCAAACAATGGAATTTCTCTTATCAAACATTCCACTAATTTCTCTATGATTTTTTGGACAAATGAAATAAAAATGTCAATAGAGCCTAACTCCATAAAATCACAATACTTCTGGTAAGCATAATACAATTTTTAAGACCTTCAAAAATGCCATGAGTAGGAAATGGGTTTTAGTCACAAAACACACAATCAAATTAGCTGTAGAAAGACTTTTGATATTGGATTTAGGACCTGGGTTCTAACCTTGATTATTCAGTTGATGAGCTGTCTGACTTTAGCCAAGTCATTCCCCCGCCCTCTACTTGTTATATAATGGGGAGAATAATTAAAATATATGATGATTATGAAGATTAAATGAAATAATGCATATGAATCTGCCAAGCATAATGGTAGGCACATAGTAGATACTTGGTAGACATTAGTACCTTTCTCAGTTATTTAGGGTTTTATATCCTTAGGTTGTAATGGCTATAAAGTCTTCTAAAAGCAATGGATAGAAGCCAGTCTGAACCCAAAATTTTTAATTGAAGTTAATTTTAAAATATCAAAATGAGAGGTGAAATTGTTCCTGATTTACTATTATTAAAAACAATAATTTAATTACTGTAGAGAAGAGATAAAAAAAACCTATTCATTTCATGTCCAGAGGATTTCTACAAAGATTCTCACCATTTTTCATGCAATGACCCAAGAGAAAAAGAGGCTCCTTTCTACTCAGTGGTGTGGCTCAAGGCAAGTTTGAATTCCTAACAATGGAAGGCAGGCAGACAACTCCCAAAGAAATAACCACCTCTCTACCTGTAATCCTTTGATGTTAACTTCTGATAGGAATGCTAGGCTGATCCCAAACAAAAGAATCAACTTTTTTTCTCATTTACATTTTACCAAATCCAGGTTATTTGCACATTAAGAAAGCCACAAATGTTCACTTAATATACCTAACACTTTGGATGAGTTGACCAAAATAAACCAATGAGTTTATTTTGCTGAGCAAGTTTCACAATTCTTTTATTGAAAAGGGAAAGATTAATGTTGTTGGTCACGTCACTGGGAAGTGGACTCTGAGAGGACTGAGATTTGCATTTGAAAGTTTATTGGGGAGTACCCTGGGCATTACCCCACTGTGGGATGGTAAAAGAAGCAAGACTGGATAGAGAGAGAAGGTGAGCACCACAAACACCTCAGCCAATCTGTGGGTGCTCTGTAGCTAGGAGTGTTGATAGCAGAGTTGTCAAAAATTGGGCAAAGGAATCTACCTTTATATTCTTCTCATCAACCATTTGATTCAGGCTCCCCTGGGAAGGAATGGACCCCTTATTGAGGAGATGGGAACTTAGCTTAGCATTGTTGAGGGAGTGAGAAATTCAATCCCAGGAAGGAAAGATGGGGACCAGAGACTGTTTCTGAAGCTTGTACTTGGTGTTCTTCATTATGGTTGCTCTTACCCCACAGGCTTAGGCTTAGTCACCAGTGTGGGGTTTCTTCCTATCACTTATATTTTTAGGGACTGGGAAATAAGCAGTGTGTGGATCTTTAGACTCCTTAAGCCAAACCTGAGCCAGGACTTTATTTATTATTTCCTATGTACTCTGTATCCAACATTCCTCAAAATGTTTGAGTATTCCCCTATTCTCAGTTTATAGTTATTAAGTAAATGTCCATAAATTTCTTTGTGGAAGTCCTAGGAGAATTATTTCCATATACACTTGTCATGATCTTGCTGTATCCTTCCTTCTGGAGATTTAGTCTGTCCCGTGATGAGTTATGTATTGGTAAACTGGCTCAGATCAACAAAAAGGGTAGGGATTTTGACCTTTTATTGGGGAAATTACCTAGCCTATTGATGATCTATTCTTGATTTATTTTAATTGTGTAGATTGAGCAATACCCTTGCTCGTTTCCCATCTATCTTTCCCCAAGAGATGCCATATTTTATTAACCATCTCCTGAGCTCTCTGCACATCAGCTACCAGTGCAGCCTCACATCTCACTAGAGTAAGTGTACCCAACTGTATTTTCACATTTAATAATTAGCCTATATTATTTCAGGATCCTGTCATTACCTTCTGCTTTGGGAAGCTCAGTTCTGTCTAGGGAACTCCTGGCCTATGAAGCATCGACACCACAGAGTTCCTCTATGATGTTGATGCCTCTTGCCAAAGCGTTCTTTACTGTTTTGATAAATGGAGTGTCCTCTGGGACTTCCCTTATAACGTAGTCATTAGGCAGGTTTTCCAGGCTTCCTTAGCATATCTACTTCCCTGAGCCTCTCGATCCCCTGATTACTGTCTGTTCCATAGCGTTGGCATTCAACTTCACTTTATCTGGGCCATGATTTTTCTCAAGCTCTTAAGAGTAGTTTCTAACTGTATGACAGCAGCAACTTTCTGGATACTTGATCGTAGGAGAGTTCTCCCATATTGGTAAATTCTCCCTTAGGAAATTTTCTTCTCTCTCTTTAGGCAACACAACACAACACAACTACATTTTAGAAAATTTGGGAACAACCAAGAAACAGAGGATCCTATCAAAAGATTCAAAAGATTCCCCCAAATTAGATGACTTTATACAAAATGGACTAGGATTCCTAAGGTACAACAGTATTGTGAGAAAAACATTCTGAGTTCAAACAATAAAATCATTTATAAATCTAATGCTATGTCAAGGAAATGAGTGCAATGGATAGAAATATAATTGGTTCATACTTTTTGCAGTGATTTTCCTATCTTCAGGTATTTTTCTCTTTCTTTCATTTAATAACACTAGAGAGAGAATGTTGTCCCACTGTAGCTAATAATATAACCACTTGACTAGCACTGGTCTGTGGATGCCTTTCAGGGCCCAACACTGGTCTGTGGATGCCTTTCAGGAGACAGTTTCCAATAGGAGCTGCCTTCAATAGAATAGAAAAAGGAAATGTGTAGAGATTATCTGAGGTAGAAAGTAAGCATCTTCCTGAATTTTTCAGGCATGAAAAGGGAGTTATATTCATCAAGGCAAGTCTGCATCGACACTGCCTGAGATAGCCATTCACAGTCGCAATAGCTTCTAAAATGCCTTTGGAGCATTGCAGCTTTTTTCTCTTGATGCCAGCTGCCCCTTCTGCCCCAAAGCCCAGACTACCAGCTCTGCCAATCTTTCCCATATGCTAGAATTAGAATGTGAATATTGAGGCCAAAGGGAGAGAAGAAAAAAAAGGCCAATTTTCTAAAGGTCAACAGTATCAAAAAAGAGTCCCTCTGAACCTGCAAGGAAGTACATATAGCAGCCTAAACCACTGGAATGGAATTGGCCTCTTGAATACATATTTATTCATATATATCCAAAGTAAATTAGTTTTTTTATTGTGCTTGGTATTTTGAGAAATTTAGTCTATATGCTCTTGAATCATTTATACTTAGATTATTAAAAAATGTTTTGTTAAATTAATTTGCCATTAAAAATCTTTAAAAGTATTTTTTTCTCTTTAAGCTCTTTATTATTAAAAAATCAAATAAAGCAAACTATGATTTGAAAAGTATAAACAAGACTTGGAAACCTAACTGTGAATTTAGAGTAAAATCTCACCTTTGGTTCATGTTAAGCCCTCCTACTTGAGCCCTCCCGTGGCTTCTGGAACATAATTGCTGCTTTTCATCATGGACCCTTTCCAGCTCCCAAGACTCCTTCTTAGGGGGCTCCAATGTGGCTCTTGGGTTACCACACTCTTCTTCCACAAAATTACAAGTCTTGCCATCAACGTGGCTGGAGAAAGGAAGTTATACACGTGTGAGTCTCTGTCTGTGAGGAAATGCCAACTAATAATGGATGTCATTCCTTGCTATGAGCACCCTTATTCCTCATTCTTACTTATCACAGATTCTGTTTATATTTCCCACCCGCCCTTTCATTTCTCTTTCTCCCTTAGTTTTCCTGACCTTTTGTCCTTTTTTCTAACATTCTGACTTTTTTAGGACTTAAGAAAGCTACTGAGGGCATGTGGGTTTGGGGCTGTAGATCTTCAGAATGGTTTAGGTATGATTGAAGAAGAGTGTCACAAAATTGACTGGAATAGAGTGTCCCCTCAACAATTAGTGGCAAGGCAAAGCATTGAGGCCTCTAGAGTCAGCCCCAAAGGCAGGTAAATAGTTGTCCTGGCCCTTCTCGAGGATGAAAACACTCCTGCAGTGGTCCTTTCGCCAGGTGTTGAAAAGGAGGTCCACCATTTCTGTGAATACCTAATTCTACAAAATGCAGCCACAATTTCATCTTCAATCTCTCTGTATGAGATTGACTATGAATTCTCTGAAAATATTGAGAGCATATCAAAAGCATCTCAGTTCAAACCACCCTTAGCATTCATCTAGACAACCACAGAGCCTCTGCATGCACTATGGGCCCACAACCACTCCTTGCTCCTTCCGTTCCTCATTCTACACAGCATTTGGGGTATATTTTTCAGAAGGCAAGTTTTATGTCATTGCTCACTTCTCCCTCATAAAACTTATCAAGCCTTTGACTAGTTCTTGGAATAGAGATCAAAGTCCAGCCCCATGTTGCATCACTCTTCTCACTCTCCACACCCTCCAGCTGCCCTTCTCTTTATTCCTCAGCCCTCCATGCTCCCTCCCATTGTGGGGTCACTACACTTGCAACACCTCCTTTGAGTACAATATACCCCCCAACTCCCACCCTCACTGCCTCACCTCTGCTCCACTCCTTACACTGTTAACTCCTACTCATTCCTCGGCTCTCAACTGAGGCATTATTTCCTAAGAGGAATTTTAGGCTCACTGTTAAATGGTCTTATTGTACAAATTCTATTACTTCAAAGTTCTTATGTTAGTATTAGTTACACCTTCTTGTGACTTTTATCACCATTACATCATCAGCATAGGGCCAAACACATAAGATTCACTCAGTCATTGTTTATTAAATGAATAAGTGAACCATATATTACAACATGGCCTCATTTTGCCCCCAGCTATTGTTATCCATATACTGAACTAGATATGGGAATACCATTTCTGTAGACTTTGAAGTTTAACTTACATCTTGGTCTTTAAATAACAAACCCCAATGTTTTCCCTCTTTCCTCACTGAGGTATTGTTAAAATGATGTCAAGAAATTAAAAACGATTGCTCTGTGAAAGGACATATACAAAGAGGATGACATGTGAATATCCTAAATACAGGCAACATATTTGACAAAGGATACAATCTAGATTATAGACTATATAAAGAAGTCTAAAAACTCAACAGTAAAAACAAAAACAAACAACTTAGTTAGAAAATGACAAAATACATGAGCAAACATTTCAGTGAAAAGAATGTACAGATGACAAGCACCAGGAAAGAGCTCTCTATATTACTTCATAAAACCACATGTATTATTTCATAAAATCACATTTATCTCAATAAAAATTAAATGATATTGAGAAATTTTATCATTTTACTTATTTCGTCAACAGATGAATTCTATGCATAATACATTGGTAGGCACTGGAAACCCAGTAAATGCAAGATAGGACACATCTGTAGCTATTTCAAACATATATTTCTTGTGCAAGGATGGAGAGGGAACCAGCTTTCAGACTGATTTCATGCCTGGACTTAAAGATAGGTGGGGCTACTGCTGCCCAGCGCTCTCTGTGGCAGGTTATATATCCTTGGGATTCAAATGTAGGCAAAAGTAGTCCTAGGTGTTATGGTGGGGACAGGCCAGGAATTCCAGCATTAAAGGAAATACTAGATGGAAGAAAAACGAATTAGAGTTGAGAATACTGATAGTGGCTTGGATTTCTATGGATTTGTGTAGCAGATGAAATAAATAGGGAGGGGTGGGTGGAGAAGGTGTTGATTACATGCAAGACTTGATGATAAGGTATCTATATATCGATTTCAAGGCAAAGTCCCATCTGCCGCAGATGTGTGCATATGTGTGTGCACATGGGTGTGTGTGTGAATTTATAATTTACATAATAGTAATCTCTATCTGTTTGGGCCTTGCTGTCTTAAAATTTGCATAAAGTGGTTATAGTTCAGAATTTCAGACAAATGCTGACAGTATTTTTGCTCTGATTTGGCACTAATTTAGACATTCACTTTTATACTTTTGATCCTGGGGCTTTTAATAAAGGTCCACATTCCCCTTAATTAAAAGCAGGATGGTAGGGCTTAATTTTACTATAGGGAATTCTAATAAGGCATCACCCAAATTATCATGAGCGCTCATTAAGTTTACCACAAACCTTTAAATATCTGTGATAATACTTCTTCTGGATTACATTCTGGTATAATGTTTAAGGAAATTCTGAGATTTTACCAGATAGTAAAACAGCAATGAAATAGCCACAATTAATTACTGAAAAATGATTGATTTATTCTCAGATGTAATTTCATGAAGTGAAATTTGACGCTGTGTTCTTAAGAGAGGCAGAATAATAACAACAACAACAAGAAGAAGAATACATGCTGCAAAAAATGGGAAAGCAAGACTGAGACCATAAAAGACTGCAGAGAAAACATGCTAATTAGAAACTAGCTAATGGTATCTCACTGAAGGTCTCTGTGAAAAAAGAAGGTACTGCCTCAGAGGTGGGAAAGGCTCCCACCACCACCACTGCCCTCGCCAGCCGTGAGCCCAGCTTCTGGCTGAGTGACGCTCCCCCTGTGGGAGCACACTGACCACCAGGGGGAAGCTCCTGTGTTGAGCATCTTCCCCCTGGTGGTCAGTGCACGTCATAGCAACCAGTCATTCAACAGGTTGGTCAATTTGCATATTAGGGTTTTATTAGATAGGATTAGCATTAAAACACCTTGGATTTTTGTCTTTGATATTGCTTAAATATTCATAAGATGCAAAAAGCCAATATCATATACTTTCTTTAGAGCAGGTATTCATGGAGCAAAAATTTAAGAAATAATGCAGAAAAAAGAAGGCTAGAAAGAACAGAGGTAAACAGTGACAACTTTGCCAAGAACCAGCTCCATGCCTCATGAGAATTGAGATACATTTACATTTGGCTTTTAATTCCTCCATCAATTTGTACTATGTTTTTGTGAACATTAGATAATAGATGTGAAAGTACCTTTCTAAATTCTTGGGACATGGCAGATGCCCAATAAATATAAGTTTTACTACTATATGAAGCATCTTCTTACCATAAGCAGGATTTAACCAGTTGGTAAAGAAAGTTACAACTTAGTTGAGCTAATTAGAATAAAACACTTCAAACTGAGAACGCACACTTACTGTTACCATAAAAATTCTAAGCCTCACCTTCATCCAAGAATATAAAAAATCATTTAATTCAATTCTGAAAAACCTAAGAATTCCTATTTCCTGTCTCTAAGTCTCCCTGAGCTTTCATTCCAAAAGAAGCCAGGCAAATTTCCAAGTTATTTCATTTTCATTTGTTCCATGTTATCTTTCAGTGTAGATGAATAATCCTTAAGACAATCCCATATAAGATAATCTCTTAATGTATACATACAGTGGGGCCTTGACTTACGAGTTTAATTCGTTCTGTGACAGAGCTCGTAACTCAAATTACTCCTATGTCAAATCATAAAGTGAACGAGTGAGACACGTGATGCTGGGCTGATGTTGTGGCGTTCACTGTGACGTTCGCTGTGCCAACTAGCGGTGGGGTATCTGAAGCTGGCTCGTAACCCGAATTTTAGCTCGCAACTCAAAGCAAAAAATCGGCCGAGAGACGGCTCGTATCTCGAAAAACTCGTTAGTCGGGACACTCATAAGTCAAGGCCCCACTGTATTTATAGGGAATCTTAGCAAAGGAAAGTAGCAATTTGCTTGTCTGAAAGTAAAATTCCATTTTGGAAAGTACATGTATAATGTTGGATGTTTATAAATGCCATTCATTGGCTACTGACGAGTATGGCGACAATCCTATGTCTCCATGTCACCATTGATAGAGTGACAATAATCACCCATCTTTGAGGGATTCTGCACGGTGACTGTTTTGGACATTATTATGCAACAAATGAGTGGCAAATAAAATAAAAGTGGAACCCAAGACTTTTATTCACAGCCCATGCCAATTTATATGCTCTACCAGTTTAACAGTTAAAGCATCTAGAAATGCTATAATAATGTTATTTAGCAATGCCATTGAGAGGTCTCAGAATTTTATTTATTATATTTTTATAGTTATTTCATTATTATTTCTTATATTTTTATATTAGAAACTTTCTTCTTATTAAATCAAATTGCTGTTCTATTTAATTCTGTTATTTTAAGGTCATTTTTATAGGTCTGTCTCTAGATACAGTTTTATGTATACATTCAATAACTGTTACACAAAATATTAAATATACACAAAATATGTGAATACTACATTACCAACTCATCATTTTTTTATCTTCCAAGATGTTTGAGGGAGTCATTTTTCATTTTCTCTTTATTCATTCTATTTTTAGCCAAGACAGTCAAGTGACCCATTAAGTAGAGATGATGGGGAGAAATTAGTCATCCTAATCACTTTGGAAAGAAAAATAAAAGGGGCATCTCCTATAACTTAACAAAGGTGTAAACTTAAATCTGTAGGAAGTGCTTCATGCATTTCCTACATGACTATTTTGTATGCCACTAATTTTATACACACACTATATGACATCAGATAAAATATTCATTGTTTAAATTAAGTAAATCGAGACTTCAATATTATATATTATTTGTTCAAAAAATTATTTCTGTGGCTAAGAAAAAAAATCCCAGTTCTCAATCCAGACGCCCAGACTCATCTGTTCCTGGAGACCATGTAACTTCTAAGCATCCCTTGGAACACTTAGGTCACAAGGTCAGTCTCTGCCTTGTTCACAGTGATTTAAAGTCATTAGCAGCTAATGATTATTTGTGTTGAACAAGAGCCCAATCACACTACAAGCTGCCATGGTTGGTATTAATTACCAACCTTGGTAGCAGCAGCAAGTTCAGAAATTGAATAATCCTACCAAGCACTGTGTGGTTGGTAGGAAGTTGCCTTTCACATCCCTGCATGTTCTGGGAGAGGTGCACTGATCTGGAAGAGTGGCCAGCATGAAATTTCAATCCATCTCCAGTCATGTTTACAAGACAGGGACAGATATAAAAGAGAAAAAGAAGAGTAGGGTTGTTGCTCCTAATATTAAAAAAAAAAGTATGATTCAAGGAAATAATATCCAAGAATAATTGAAGGCTTGGTTTAATCAAAAGCAGATTAAGCATGTCACTGAAAACACAGCTCTGATACCCAGTTATTAATAGGCAGTGCCAGCAATAATAATGTACCTTGATGTTTACAGCTGGGCCATGCCCTGTAGGTGAATCATAAGATGAAAACCATTGTATAAATTAGAAGTGCTAACATTTCCATGAATAATAAATAATTGATTCCTATGACTCTATAGAGAAAACAATTTACTTGAAGAATTTTATCTCTTATTTAGATTTATAACTCTTCTTGACATTTTGTTCTAATATTCAAAATTATGTCAGAGTAAATGAACTATTATAGGAAAAGTATTAATTTTGCCTGTTGATACAAGCAAAGCATATTGCTTTTGATTTTTTATGAAAAAGTAATTTTGTTTTTCATAAATACATAATGAACTCTTGTTTTTTCACCCATGAACAAAAAGGGGCTTTTGAATACATAAGACATAGCTACAAGGATGCCAATCTCCTTTTATTTATCTCTGTTCAGCCAACACATTTGAAATGTTCTGAAACTGATTTTTCTTTTTACATGTAATAAAGTCTGTCACCAGCACAATAATGACAAGATTCACAACTGACCCATTCTTTATATTACGAATCTTCAACCTCAATATGGGCATCAATAAAAGGCTGTGATTAATACCAGGTTTAAGGCCTTTTTGTAGGAGCATATTGCATTTAACCCTAATAAGTATCCTTTCTTACCCTTGCAGTTGTACTGGTCTAACTGAATAGGAAAAGAGAGAATACAAATGGTTACATCATTTTAGATTATTTCTTGGCTCTGTCTTATGAAAGTTAATATGATATTTCACTTGTATTCTCTTAAGGTAAGAAGTACCAATGAATTTATTACATTGAACTTTTTGGGTAGGGAGGGAAGAATGGTACTTTTTAAGAAGTCTTTCTGTATCTGTCCACTTTGCTCTTACTCCATTCAATCAAACCAAGACAAGTTTTCATGCACCAAATTATTTCAGATGAAACGTAATAGGCTGTCCAGGTGTAGTCATTTTGGATATATTTCACAAATTAACATAAAAAGGATGTATATGTATATATTATATAATTATACATTTGAAATTTGAAATATAAGTACCTTATATAACTGAAATTTGCTAAAAGTAGATCTTAAATGTTCTTACCAGAAAGAGGTGTGGGGAGGGGGGCCAGTAGGAAGAAGGAAGGATGGAAGGAAGGGAGGGAGGGAGGGAGGGAGGGAGGGAGGGAGGGAGGGAGGAAAGAAGGAAGATGGTAAGCACCAACTTGGTGGTCAAATGATGCACTTATAATAGCCTTATTTTGTTTGTAGTTGAATGTTGTTTACTGAGTTTTTTGTGATAAGTAACTTGTTTGTGAAATTGGGAGTTCTCTGAATTTAATATAATACAAATATTAAAAGCAGCCAACCTATTTTTGCCACTGAAGTTCAATGAGATGAATAGAGTTCATTTTTTGTTTTTTACATATTAGAGAAAAGATACCCTTTAAGATAATCATTTCTGAATGGGACTGCTCATAGGTAGAAAAATAATCTTTGAAAATTTAGGTTGATGGATCTATGATATAGCCACTCATCAATTTTAAAAACAACCTTAAATTGAATTCTTGTTAGGTTCCAAATACTATTTTTTATTGATTTCAGAGAGGAAAGGAGAGGGAGAGAGAGATAGAAACATCAATGATGAGAATCATTGATTGCCTGCCTCCTGCACGTCCCACACTGGGGGTCAAGCCTACAACCTGGGCATGTGCCCCAACCAGGACTCAAACCGTGACCTCCTGGTTTATAGGTCGATGCTCAACCACTGAGCCATGCTGGCCAGGCCCAAATACTATTCTTAATGCTGGGAAAATGCAAGTGGAAAGATACAAAATGTTCTAAGGAACACTGTTTAGAGGAAGAGATGGTTAAATAGACCAGTAATTACCAGTGTGTATGGGGCTATGATAAAATCTAAGTTATCAATCAAATGGTTTTTGCTCCAACTAGAAATTATATTAAAGTGCCTGGCATAGGCATTTAATTTTAAATGGAGCACAGAGAAAACATTATTCTTAAATATTTTAAAGTGATATATTTTAGGTACCCGTTCTATTTTCCTCACATAACTACTAGTGTACATGATATTCATAGTTGTCTGCTGTACAGAGTATATTTTGTTCAACCTTATATCTGCTAAATCCAATGAAACATCTTGTATTTAGCTTTTTACATAGTGGGTACTTGGAGAGTGTACAGCTAGCTATTCATGCAAGGCACACCATGGTTTAAAGCACTTTGCTTCATGTACCCCATAAATCTGAAGCCCTTAAGAAAGACTGATAAAAAGAAATATCTATAAGATAATCCCATCATAAAACAACTCATACAACTCACATAGAAACATATACCATACTTCTTAAATGTGGATGACACCCAAAAACAATGGTTTGTGAATAAAAGGCAGCTCAGTGTTTTCTATGTAGTTGGTGCTCTGTAAGTACTAAATAAATGAGTGAATAAATAAATGAATGAATGAGAAAGAGAGATAATATATGAGTGTCACTGTTAACTTTAAAGCACTGTCTATGCAAACTATTGCTGTTTGTGATGATTATTTTGAAGCCTTAATAATTTCTAGATATTTTCTTCATCCCCAACCCTCCTTTTAAAAAAAGTTGTTTAATTACCTAACTGCATTATCAAAAGACAACATTCATTCTGTACATGGAGGTGAGAAACAAATGTCTTTATCTAACAAAGAAGTACCTTGTATCGCCATCAATCTATCAGCCAAGTTCATTAATCTTCTAAAGCAAAGCAACTATCCTCAGATGTTCCATTATAGTAAGATATGAAATAAAGGTACCAAGTTTTAGAAGAAAAAGAAGCAAATTCTTTAGCCTCCAAATTCCAAGTCATCTGTTATGGAAAATCAAGTTTAGTATGTGTCAAAGAAATGAACTCTACTTCATTCTTTGTGTACAAGTCAGGATTTATCAAGTATACTTTATGAGTTACAGATAACTGACTATCCATTCCCTGGACTAATAGGTCATCTGATTTTTCTCTAAACAGCCATGGATCCAAGCATGAAGCCACTGAGGATGATACTCATAGCTGATCTCAGAAGTGCTGAACTAGACCAGAATCAACCTAGAAGAAAACCAGGTCAGAATTAAATTAATAAAATAATCTCTTTGGAATTACTTGCTATTTTGTAGCCGAAACCAGTCAGCTAACAAGGTCAGTTATCCTTAGAATTTATTTTATTATCTGTGTCTACTTTTGAATATTCAGATACAAATGGTCCTATTCTTATTCTAATTTGGTGGTTAACTTTATAAATGTGCCAGAGGTTTACTCTACTGGGCATGTTATCTGAAAGTAAAATAATGGTGTTATCCAGGCAAACAGCTTATTAAATAAAGCATGGGTATTTCACTTGTGCTTTTGAAGAGAACAAATGCCTTTTTCCTCCTTTAGGAATTCTATCTATGGGTCCCAATTATTTTGAGACATATTACAATCCAGTGTTGTTTTTTTCAGGAATGTTACCATTTTACTCTGGTCTAAAATATTCCCTTCAGATCTCTGGAGTGTAAAAAAGTACTCAGAAAGTTATAAATTCTCCCACCAGAGAGACTGAATCCTCTGCAGTCGCAGTCGATCCAAGTTACCTACATCAGCAGAAAGTCACACAGAACTCATTCTGAGCATCAAAGCTAGAGAGGTTGAAACAGTGAAATAAACAGTATGACCATAGGATAAAATGCATCCAGGATAGATAGGCTGTGGGCAAAGAGGAAATGCTGATCAGCAGCTCAGCTCAGCGCAGCCTGCATGGCTGGTCTTCACCCAGCCAGCACTGCCATGTCTATACCCCTGTGTCTGGCTGGCATGGCAGCTCTCCTGTCCCCAGTTATAACAGGGAAGGACCATGACTTGCCCCGCACAATATGAGGAACGGGAAAGGGCATGGCCAGAGAATTCTTCCTCTGCCACTACCTTTTTGAGCCCTGATTGTTTCTCCCACCAGCCTTACATTAGCTATCTCCACATCAAGACCCAACTATCTTCTGCCTCCCACAGGTTTCTCAAAGCTTTTCTTGTGGTGTCTTACAATAGCCCTGAGATCCATCAAGCTCCCTCTATTTTCTCTGGCTTTGGGGTTGGGAAAGGATCCAAGAACCTGTACTGGTTCATCTTCTTTCTTAATTGTATAATACTTCTTTGGTAAAAATAAAATAAAAATTTAAAAAATCTAGTTATTTAAAAAACTCTTCCTACCTATGAATTGTTTTTACATTCTTAGCTATTGTGGAAGTTTTCCAAGGATTAGAATATTTCAGCACCAGATTTGGCTTTCAAAGGAGAAAAGAGACCCCTTTTATTCCTTGTGACCACTCCCACTCCTTACCTGGCCCAGGTAACTCTGCTCACTCAGTCCCCCTGTCTATACTCCTCAATAAGCAACAGCCAGTTCTGTATGTTGTACTATATAGAACTGGCAACTTTTCAGTGTGACTCCTCACCGATTTGGAACTTTTGAAATGAGGCCCACTCCCAGAAGGTAAAAGACTATGGCCAGGAAAAGATACTTTTTTCGGAGACTTTTAGTACAGAAACAGGGTCTCTTTGCTTCTGAACTATACAGACAAATGTTGCAAGATGTAGAGATATCACTCATTTGTCTTCCTTGCAGACAAAGCACTTACACCTAATGAGGTGTTACTGACGTGATACCTTTCTGCTTTAAAAACCCTTTTACCTTTATCAGCACTTCCTTCCAGGGAGCTCAGGTGTTCCAAGAAATCAGCTCTTTAAATGCTGAATTCACTTTCATTATCTGATATAAATCATGAACATTGTCTTCTACATTTGTATGGTGTATGAAATCCTGTGTAATTACCAAAACTAACATACTGGAGCCAGGATATTTTCTAATAATCATACGAGTAGAATCAGTCAATGGGGAAGAATTAATCAAAGTAATAAAAGGGGAATCAATTTATTGTTTTACATAGTGTGTGAAAGTAGCAATAAGTCAGGTTTTCTTGTCTTCTTTGAAATAAACCTTCAGATTAAAATAAAAATTAACAGAGATTCCAATTTGAACTTTCTCAGGTAGAACATATGGGGTCTTCTCTAGAGAAGTCGAATATTTCACAAATAGCAAGATATCAACAAATGTTTGTTGAGAACAATTGATTCTATTAACATAGTAGATGAATTACTAGAAATGGGAGGATTTGGTGACCCTTGACAATTTCACTTTTTTTTCTATTCCTTAATTTACATACATCAAAACATTAGTCTCTGGCCAGGTTGTTCTTTTATTCCCAAATTGGATGGAAAGAAATAGAGGAACAAGGATCCCTATGAACCTCTGTGTGATGTGATCCAGCGTTCTGGGAAAGATTATCCAGCTTTGAACATGCCCAAATCCAATATTAAAACCTTTCATTTGTTCCCTGGCCCTCTTGGAATTAAATAGAAATTCATAATTATTTTGCTCTCATTTGAAAAACATTTAAGTACCTACCATATGGCAGATACTCTGATATCCTGATAATTAAGACATGAAGATAATACAATTAATTGTAAATGTTCAGGATTAGTAGGGGGGGGATGTTTATCAGAGAGGCAACCTATGGTCCTACAGCAGAGGCAGCCTCACTGCCAACTACTGGGAAACTCAAATCCTGATACATTTCTAAGGTACCTAAGACCCTAGATAGTATACAGTAGCTGTCCTGGGTGCATCCTTTCTTCACAGGGCCCATTTTAATAGATTGATTCTGCATGTAACAACACTATAGGTATAAGACTGCAAGAATATTCTTGTAACTTCCTATCAAATCCTATATAATAAAAGGGTAATATGCAAATAGACCGACGGCAGAACAACCAAACAACCAATCAAAGAGTAATATGCTAATGATATGCTAAGGCTGCTCAACCGCTCACTATGACGTGCACTTACCACCAGGAGTCAAACAGTCAACTGGTCAACCAGTTGCTATGACGTGCACTGATGTAGGGCTCATGGCTCCCTCTTTGGGGTAATCGATTGCAGCACTTGCCTCTCCCGACTGGGACTGATTGGGTGGGAGCCTGTCACAGTGGGGCCAAGATGAGCGGGAGTGGCAGGTAGAAGCTTCAGGCAGCGTTGGACTGCGGGTTTCAGCCGGATCCCTTCAGGCCACTCAAAGGGACCCCACCCATGCATGAATTCATGCACCGGGCCTCTAGTTTAGTTTATCTATAACACTTCAGTGTCTCAGCCATAAATAATAAATGGCTTCATTCCAAAAATTCTGTCGACATGGTCTTTCCAAAGGCTCTTCCCAGTTTTTGGGTTGTTTTTTTTTTTCAGGCTCATGTTTTCCTAAAAGTAGTTGTCTTATAATAAAAAATAACTGATAACGATCCAAAGTGTTCAGACACACTGACTAAAAACAGCCATTCAAAACATCCCTATGTCTTCTACTATTAGACAGACTTCAAAAAGTTCTTATCTATTTGTATTTCTATAAAAGATAATTTTATCACCCTCCATTTCACTCTGCCTGCAACAGTAACACCCCTAAATAAGTGAAATTAAATAATATTGTCTCAGGTGCCCTTCAACTGCAATAGATGACTCCTACCCTAAGCCCACCTTGTAAAAAGAGAATCATCAAGGAAGGAAAATAATCACCTCAAATCTTTGGTTTGGCTCCCAGGAGAATCATGGGTCATGAAATAGGCACTTGAGAGAATCAGGCAACTGATTTTCTGTTTAAGCGGAATGTGACCTTGAGCAAAGTACTTAATCCCCCTTGGCCTCAGTTTCCTCATATGTAAAATTAAGGTTAGAGTAAATGTTCACTGAGTTCCCTTCCAGCTCTAAAATTCTAGGATTTTGAATGGGACACTGGTTATCTCTCTTATGAGATTCCCTGGCTATTAACACACTCATTTACTAAATGACATTTTAATTTCAGCCCCAAGTGTCAGAGATTTTTACATGTTCAACAAATGGTACAATTCACTAGCTAAATGCTTTAGGTTTGATCATAAATTGCCAGAAGTCAGTTATAACCCTGAGTCTGTGATGAGAAGACTGGGGATTTGTAATTGAAACAGACAGCAAGGCTTCTGGAGTGCCACTGGGGGAAAGGAATCTATTCCAAAATGAAACAGGCATTACTGGGTTTCTCAGAAAAATGTCCCAAGTCACAGTGGCCAGCCTATTAGGAACTCTACTCACTCTTGCCAATTTTTCCAGTGACTGCTTTGTGTTATCATGGTCTAAAAAATAGGCCTGTATTTTCTTTCTTTCTTTTTTTTTTTAACCAAGAGAAAACAAGATGCATTTGGTCATCAAAAGCAACCCTTTCAGAGAAGCAATTTAGAATGTGGTGGAAAGCAAATGCATGCCTGTTAAAGCCACAGTTATTCCCTCACTTGCCAGTCTCCATTACTAGTATTCCAGAAACAGCTGCTCTGAAGGTTGGCTGAGGTCTTGTTTAGAGAATCAATTAGCCAAAGAAGTTTGGGCCAGTGAAGAATGCCACTCAAGTAGAGAAAGATCTGGAAAACACTTCTACTTTTGTGTTTTCTTTAAGAAAACTTATCCTTGTTCTGCACCACTAAAATACTGTGCAACTTAACAAAAAAAATGAATCAATCTAAAATGGGTTTTATGGATGACTTTCTTAGTGAAGACGATGCTGACCAAACCAAAACTGGAGCATAATGACGAGCAAGTCCACAGAGTTATAGGAATGCATCACGACTTTCAGGATAGGTCTCAGTTTTAGTTCTACTTTAAAAGAATGAAATGTTGACCTTCTAATAGCAATATAGGCTGTTTGATTCAACTAAAAAGTGTCTTTCAAGCAACGGAAATATTATGTATACATATCATACAGGCATTCTTCAGAATGTCTTGATATAGTAAACTCATATAGAAAATATATTTGATTTTGAGGGAAAGAGCAAGGCTCATTTCAGTTTCAAAATACTTAATTCTACACATTTATCATCATTGTCACTTTCCTGTATAGGAAACCTATGGAATATATTTAAAGGTGTGTGATATGATTACATTGTCAACTATATGAAGAAAAGGTTGGAGATATTGACACATAAGTTACAGATAACAAGTAGGAGGTTATTCTAATAATCCAAGCAAAAATGATGAGAGACTGAATGAAGTTGTTGGTAGTAGGAATAAGTTCCATATGGTAATTATCAATTATTTAAAAAAAAACATTTTATTTCTATGTTGCCTAGCTCCTTTTCTGAATAGGAGCAGATGGCTCTAAATATATTGTAAATATATTTTACATTGCAATAATTATTGAACAAATTGTGCTTATACTTCTTGAGGTAACTGAAGCCATGTGGCTGGAGGGATCATCAAAAGAATAAATCTAGGTAGAGAAGAAAAGACAGATAAGGGAAGAGAAAGGCATATCATGTTGGAGGCCAATCTTAGGACTTTGGGTTTTGCTCTGAATGTGTTAGCACGATAATGCAGGGTTTTTAGCAGAGGAGTAACATGATCTGATTACTCTAACAGGATCACCCTGGCTGCTGTATTGAGAAAAGACTATAGGAAGGTAAGAGTGAAGCAGAGAGGCTATTGTTAGGAGACAACTGCAATAATCTAAGTGAGAGATTATGGGTGCAGTGAAACTGGTGAGAGATGGTTAAGTTCTGAAAACATTGTTAAGATAGAGCCACTAGGATTTGCTGATAAATTGGATATAGAGTGTGTGTGAGAGAGAGCAGCTAAAGATGATATTTGAGTCTGAGTCTGAGATAAGGAGGAATACATGAGAAGTTTGCAGTGAAAGATCAGGGAAAGTTTAAGAGAAGTCACAGGTCATTTTGGACACGTTAATGTTGCTATACCTATGAGATATCCTTGTAAAAGTTTGAAGAGGCAGGTGGAACTGGGGGTCTTAGAAGAGGTGAGCCTGGAATTATAGATTTGAGAGTCATCAATATACAGAAGGTTACTCCGGCAATGAGACTAAGGAGATGATCAAGAGAATGAAGACAATCAGAGAGAAGAGGCAAGAAGTGAGCCCTGAGGCTCTCCAACATTAAGTGTCTGAGGAGGGTTCAGGACAAACTCCTGAGAAGGAGCAGGCAGAGGAGCTGTTCTAGAAGACTATGTCCTCAAAGCTAAGCCAAAAACTTCAAAAAAGAGGGAGGAGTCAGTTTTGTCCAATGGTAGGTAAAACAAGACATAAGAACCCTAAGATGTGTGGCCCCCAGAGGTCAGTATTGGTAGAGCTGATTTGGTGCAGGCAAAGGTAGATGGGGGAGGGTTTGAGGGAGAATGTGGAAGAGAAATGAGATTCAAGAGGAAAGGATAACCTTTTCAAGGACTTTGGCTGTGACGGTTGATAACTAAAGGAAGAAATGAGATCAAGAATTTGTAGGAATTGCTCATGTCCTTGTCACAGTTCTTTCATGACCTCCTGGTTCTTTTTCTATAAGGAAACCAGTCCCCCTGATTATTTCTGTTGATCATCTGTTTCTGAAGATGAAATAATCAGAATTATGTGCAGTATCCCAGGTGCTGACATATCAAGGCTTTATTTAGATTTGTTCTGTTTGTTTATTCTCTAAAAGATTAAGCAATGATTAGGAAATCTAAATCTCTTTGGAGGATAAACAGTGTTCATCCCCAAAACTGGATAATTTGCTATAATTTTAACATGTTAATACTAAAAACTAAATGATAGTTATTATCTTAAATCCATTTAACAAATACTGATTGAGCACCTGCCCTATGCTCTGCAATGGGCAACACACAGCTTTATTGGGAAGATAGCTTTTCCTTGAGAAGCCTGTGGTGTATTAGAGAACATAAGATGTGTACCTATATAATTGTGACATAAATACATACATTTTATCAACATGGAAATCCTCAACAGCCAGGTTTCTCTGATTTTGTTATCATCACACTGATAGCCCAAGCTATTTAACAAGGGCTTTTCACACCCCTGAACTGCTTTCCTCTTTTTTCATGTCAATAAATCAAATACCATGGAATTTTTTAATAACCTAAGGGACTGGGGAATGGTGTATGTTTAGATCTGAGTAATGCCCTCCCAGGGAGGGATAGCATGGGTGCTCAATTGACTGAGAGAAGGGATGCTCTAACACAGCGGTTCTCAACCTGTGGGTCGTGACCCCTTTGGGGGTCAAACGACCCTTTCACAGGGGTCACCTAAGACCATCGGAAAACACATATATAATTACATATTGTTTTTGTGATTAATCTCTATGCTTTAATTACGTTCAATTTGTAACAATGAAAATACATCCTGCATATCAGATATTTACATTATGATTCATAACAGTAGCAAAATTACAGTTATGAAGTAGCAACGAAAATAATTTTATGGTTGGGGGTCACCACAACATGAGGAACTGTATTAAAAGGTCGCGGCATTAGGAAGGTTGAGAACCACTGCTCTAACAGGTGCCCAAGAGACTTCTAGCCAGAGGAGACAGTTCTTAAGGGACTAGACACGGAAGCATTGGAGTCCTTTCCTGTCATCATTTCCTAAGATTCACCTTTCCACAAACTTTTTTGGGTATGGGAATCAGTACTATTTCTACTACCGAGGTAGCGATTTTGCAAGCTCTGAAGTAACATTAGTTACACCAATAATCTTCTGATATTATTGAATTTAAAAATGAAATTACTGTGAGTGAATTTGCCAGTAAGGAATTTTTGTGGATTGATTGCATATGTGATACTGGGAAACAGCTGCAGAAACCTAAGGGAGTTTCACAAAGTCGTCAAGTACTACCAATAATAGATCTTGTAAATGTCAACAATTGGGACATTTTCTTATGGTGTATATCATAGAAAGCTCCCTTTCTTCAAAGAAACCGATCTATGTGTCTCCATGGGGAAGCTGGAATATTCACATAATAAAACCACTACATTTCCACTGGTTTGAAGATTGAAATGAAACATAAAATTCCATTTTACAGAATTAATTTTTGGAATTATATTTGGAATTAATTATTAAATAATGGGAGGCTGGAAATATGCCTACTAAGTGCTCTACAGACTTAGCTTTTCTTAACTATTAACTGGAGTAGAATTTATAATTAGCACTTTAAAAAAACTTTCTAGTGACTAAGACTTTAAAATAGTAAGAAAACCTCATCATTTGCTTTACATTTCAGTGAGTCCTAACAGATAGCAACCTCTGAACACTACGGTGTCGGGTGAATTTCCCGCCAAAATATAAGATGGCGCGGGCAATTATTTAGGTTTCCCGCGCAAAATCAGAGTTAGTTTAATATCTTTTGAAGTATGGGTTCGATTGAAATGAAATTTTCGGTACTCGACCAGCGCCATAAAGTGTTCTCTACTTACAAGGGATTTTTATGATACCTATTACCCCAATGGGTATGAAACGGTTCGCATACACAGGTAGGTATCTTTGTGAACGGCAAACAAACAAATATTTGGTAATACGCAGTTACAATCGGCCCGAGTTTACACGTTTCCCGCACTCCACCGCAAATCTATATGAACCGAGTTAAGACGGCTCCCGCGGAGTACGCGCAATTCACGCGAGCCGACTTAACTCGTTTCCCGCAACCCAAGTGTGAATAATGAGATTGCCTCTTTGCTTCAAGACACCTTACTCTACTCTTATTCCTGATAGCTACCCTGTGCATTTAGAAGCCAGGACACAGGTTACAACTGAAAGAGGTGGCATGGGGTATGCTGACCAGAGAGAGCACCAAGTGACTTCTGGTGTGCAGATTATGTTGTTTCTTGATCTAGGTGTTGGTTAACCAGGTATGTTCAATTTTAAATGTGCTCTTTGTGTGTATGTGTGTTTGTGTGTATGTGTAATATTTCAATGAGTTTAAAACCCAACTATGTGAAATGCTTAAATTCTTCTGAAAATCAGTAATATTGTTGCAGTTTGTGTAAAAAATCTTACACCAGTGAAATTTGTAATTTGCATTTTATATCACAGTTGAGGTGAAGTACAATATCAGTACGCGCACACAATTTAATTTATTTCAAGGAATTGTCATAGGATTGTGGGGTCTGGTTGGGCAAAGTTCGGAATTCATATAGTAGGAGTACAGGCAGGAAACAATTGGGCAGGAGCTGGTGCATCGGACTGCACACACAACTTCTTCAGGGAAAACTCACTTTTGCTCTTTGGTCTTTCAACCAGTTGGATGAGGTCTACCCACATTATCTAGTATAGTCTCCTCCATTTAAAGTCAACCGAATGTAGATGTTAACCACTTCTCCAAAAGAACTTGGCAGCCATACTTAGATGAGTATATGATTGAAAGCATGGGTAATATAGTCTACATAAAACTATCTATCATAATGGGGTGTATCGGTTGCAGTCGAAACTTATTCTTCATTTTGTCAAGTTTATGTTTTCTCAGTGTGAGTTTTGAAAAGAGGAGTATACACAATAACCAATTATGAGAGGAAACTTTTCCTGTATGTTCTGTGCACAAACTCAGTACTTTCTAAATCTCTCCCAGCATGACCCTTGAGGAAGAAATTCTTCATCCTTATTGTCTTCTCAGAAATGAATTACATTTAGAAAGGCTGCAGAAATCTGTTCAGTCTTTTAGAGCAATTATAGCATTCCAACAAGCAAAATGTGTGTTTTTTTAACCAGCATTGAAATTTGCCAGAATTTATGCAAAAAAACACACCAAAAAACTAAAAGAATTTGAATTTTAAAATTTCAAAATTGGCCCATGTATTTCTTCAGTGAGGCATGTGGGTTTTGCATGTTTGGGATGGGGAATTGGGGAAGGGAGGAGGAGGGAGTCATTTAAGAATGAATGTTACCAATAAGAAAATAACTGATGGTTTTGGTTAATTCACCAATATTTAAGGATATGGTGATACACTCCTCCTCTTCTTGGTTTTCCAAGATTGACCACAAGCATGAGAAAGAGAGGCACCCTTTGGTAGAGCCCCCATCAATGGTCCATTCCTTCCCCAAACCCCTGCAATGTCAAGGGCCTAGCCAAAGAGCCAAACCTTTTCCTTCTCTTTGTTGATCAGCTTCATGTTGTGTTCACAATTCTCTGAGCTGATACTGGTAACTAGAGCTTATAATTACTGAGTACTTCCTATGTGTCTGGAACTGTTCTAAACACTTGGTATATTTACTCATATAAAGCTCTTAATAACTATGAGATAGGTACTATGATTGTCCCATTTTATCATTAAGGAAACAGAGAATTAAGGTAATGTGTTTTAGGTCACATAGCTGTGAATAGTGGCCAAACCCAGGATTCAAACCCAAGCAGCCTCGCTGCAGAGACCAGCTCTGAACCACCTGACTAATCCCTTGGTATCAACTGGAATGCAGTTGACCCTCAGGCACAAGCTGGAAAGTTGTTATTCTCAAAACCATTCAACTGTTAAAATATCTTCTATTTTTTAACAACAGCGTTAAAATAGATTCTGTGTAAGATGTGAACACCCCAAAAGTAAAACTTGACAATGAAATCTACTCAAACTAAGGTGCTGAATGGACAGTAGCTAACAACACCTACCAATCAGTTGTGGAGCTGGCTTGTTTTGAGTTTTGAATCTGTAGGGCTTCGGGTGACAAACACAATTTATAATGTTTAAGTCTTTCATTTGGACTTCTATCCCAGGGGAGCTTACCCAAGATTGCCACTGGGTTAAACCATTATCAGTTTCTGTATTCCAAAATACTTGGAGGCAAATAGGCAAGGTTTTTTTTTTCTAATCCATTAATTTTTATTTGCTTATAAAAAAACTGTGGGATAAGATTCTGTGGAAGTGAATTCATAAGTTGCTTTTGGTAAAATTCCATTTTCTCCAACATTTTGTCTCTAGACCAACAAAAAGAGCACTGATAATATCTTTTCAGAGGCAAAATTGGTGTGGATTTTTTCCCGTGTAGCAGAACTCTAGACTCTGAAGAAGTATTTTTGTGTGCTTATTTAAAGAACAGTTAGATTTACTGCCAAATAGCTCTTCATGAAAGACATATGTAAACACAGCAGAGTAAATGAGATAATTCTATTTCATTTGAAAAACACTTTCTTAATTATGTGAACTTGTTTGGAAGAATATGAAATGCTCTGTATTTAGTTCTGTAAGATGTTTGGCTTTGATATTTATGATGTAGTCATAGCCAGGAGTTGAAAATTATATTAACATTGAATGCAAAACTATTTTCTTTTCTCCCTTCTTATATTTTTAATAAAAAATGCTAATTTAAAAAATTGATGGCAAAAGAAAATATCCTCTCTGGCACTAAGTACTGTCATTTAGCTTTATTTTATTTGTAATGTGTTAGAATTTACATTTATAATGTTCTAGTCTCTAAACTACTATGTTTTTAAAAACTGAATTAAATAGATTCTCTTGTTAACAGTGGCATTAAAATGTCCCCAAGGCTAGTCTTATTTACATACTAGGGTTGTGTACCAGAAAACTTTTGCCCCAATGCTATTTTCAACAAACATCTAATATTTTGTTTCTCATCAGATATGAAACCAGCATTGGAAGCAATTTCATATCAACTATCTAGTTCAGATCTTAAGACTCTGAAATAATTTGAAAGATGATATTATCTGTTACAAACAGGGAGCTGAGGAGCCAAATGACTGAGTGTCTTGCCCCAAATTCTACTGTTAATGGTAAAATCTGTTCAAGGATATTAATTTCCTGTCTTCCAAAGCTAAGCTCCTTCTCACTCCCTCATGCTACCAACTCAAGCCTGACTTTAAATACTAATCTTGATGGTTAATTTCTCCCCTTTCATTGGTTTTAATAACAAGATACCACAATGCAAACTGTTAAAGTAAGCAGTATATGCATTCTAAAATTGTATCTTATTTTATTCTTGGAAACATTTGGTTGTTGTTGTTCTACGAAAGTTAAAGTGATCACTGTTTGTGTAGAAAATTGTCTATATTAAAGCACTACTGAGATTCCAAAATTGAACTCATTTTCACTCCATACTGAAGCCCCAACAAACCAGTTTATTTTAGTGAATGTCACACTCATTGACCCTGGAACATTAACTAAGTGCATAAGAATCATCCTAGATTGCTCCTCTTTTCCTTGCCCTCTCTTCTAATCACAAAGTCTTTTGCATTTTTGCCCCAGGCTGTTACCTTTTTATTGCTTGGATGATTACACTTACTTCCTATGTGCTCTTTTCATCAAGGGTCTCCTGCTCCAATCAAATTATTGCCAAAGAGATCTTTCTCTTCCACTGTGTCACACACCTGCTTTAAACATTTTAATGTTTCCTTTAAAATAAAGTTAAACTCCACAAGCAGGTTCACAGTGAGGAATCCCCTGACCTCCTCTCAGCCACATTTCCTCCCATTCTTTTCTGTATACAGTCCATTCACACAATGTGCTTGCAATCCCCAGGCCCATGATGGTGTGTCCCACCTATTGGCCTAGATGCATGTTCTCTCTTCTGAGAACACCATCTTCACCTCCATGCCACAGAAAGAGATGCAATCTTGCAATAGTAATAGTTTGAATATTAATCACTGTTCACATCAAATTTCTTTAGTAACACTCAAGAGAATATCCCACCCTTCTTCTCACTTCTCTTTTACACTCATCCTTCCTGCTTTTCTTCTATTTATAAACTTCAATAATGTGCAACAGCTATCAGAGTTATGGTGCAGGTGCAGTGGGGCATTGGGATATAGGGTCAGATCTAAGAGGGACAGAGACAATAACAATTTCAGAGCAGTGCAGGGGATTGAGGTTTTAAATCCACTGTTTCTAACAGGAGGAAATACATACATAATGCTTCAAGCTATTCAGGAGGAAAAGATTACCTTCCGAAGCTTGGCACAAGAAGTAAGAGCTGCTTTTACCATTCAGTAGAGTTGATGCTACTTGAGTTACCACAATCCTCCAAAATCAGGCTTATGGTTGTACACATCATTTGAATATCAGTTTAAGATCTAATAAGAAACATCTAAGCACATCTAGTTCGATATGTTAATGACACACAGTGGGCTTTTATTAAAATACTAGCCCAGCGTGCGATTCAAATCGCGCGGCCCACCCACCTGCAGCCCTGCCTTGACACCTGAACCTGTCCATGCTGAGCTGCAGCGCGCCTGGCCCAGCCCCCAAACCCTCTGGCCTTCTCTGGCCACTTCAAGCCCCACCCCGCAGTTCCTCAAGTCGCCTCAGGCTGGTCCTGCTTTCTCTGGTGCCTCCCGGCTCCCACCCCATCTCCGGAGCAAGCGAGTGCTCTGCCCCGTCATGGCACCAGAGGAGAGCATGGAAGCCTCCCGCCTGCTGTGCTGTGCTCCTTCCCTTGGCAGGTGGGCGCTCAGAGTGCCAGCGATGGGTGGTGAAGGACTGGTGAGGGGGCCGCTATGGGCTCTCACCCCTGCCCCCCCCAGCACGGGATGGTCCCGCCTCCGGGAGCCTCCCCGCCCCAGCTAATATGCTAATGACCTGGTCATTACCCGTTATGGAGTATCGACCATTAGCATATTAGCTCTTTATTAGTATAGATTAGTAGCTATAAATTAATAAAAATAGGAAATTTTAAGGGATTGGTGCAAAATACTTGCTGTTATAACAACATATCGCTCCATATTATCAAATTTTCTGAAAGCATGCTATTAGACAAACAAATGAAATAATATGACATCAAACTGAAGTAAAACTGAGCGTGAATGAATGCAGAATAGAGAGAAAGTCCAAGGATATGCCTTGGGTTGAATGAAATTAAGGAATAAGGGGAGAAAATGTGCATTTCAGTAGAATTAAAATCTGTATTAAAATCAGTACAGTATAATGAAGAATACAGTGATAATGTGTATTAATCTAAGGGATAACCAAGTTATATATTCCAAGAAAAAATAAAACATTGAAACAGAAGAAAAAAGCCAAGGACATAATTGTAGAAAACCTTTTGAAACTGCAGTGTGCACACACTATTGTTGCTCTACATGCTGCAGAAAATTTTACTGAAAATATGCCAACTACCTAAACTATCTTGAAAAAAAATTTGAATTGCAAATACAAAGTATAAGCATACAGGCAAAAAAAAAGGTGTATGCTACATATAAAAACAAATTAGGAAACTCTTAGCTGTATACTCTGGAACATAAAATGTCAAAAACAATGGAGTAACTAATAATTTCTTATACATCAAAGCAGTTACTTTACATGAGAATAACAAAATGATAATCTAAGACATGCAATAGAGCAAATACCAAAATACAGTGCCTCAGGATAAAATAAAACAGTATTCTAGAGCCATCTAAATAATGAATCAAAATTAGAAATTATACTAAAAAGTGACTGACATTAGCAGATATTTTTAAAGAAAAAATTTTATATATCTCCCCAAATCTATACCCAGCTAAAATATAGACTTGTATACTAGCAACAAAGAGAGAGCTTTAGATACATATACCTATGTTAGTTTATGCTCATATGTGTCCCTGTGTATATTACTGATGAATCCTTTTGAAAACAAAATATTTCAACTCTTATTTTAACCCACTAGGAAGAGAATCAAAACAAAGACCTCTGGAACATAGAATATGCTATCTATTAGGGAAAGATAGTACCTTGAAACCAATTACACTCTGTTAAGGCTAAATAACTGTTGCTAATATAGTTATGGAGATGAATACAAATGTCATTAATAATTATTTAAAATAGGAGTATAATGCCAATTCAAACAACTTTATTGCAATATCCTAGAAATAAAACTCCAGATTAAATAGTTTTGACAAATTGAGTCATTTTAGAAAATAACATTGTTTGAAAACAGTATGTTCTCTCCAACCAAAAAACAAAGTCAAATTAAGAACTGAATATACTGTATAAAATGTTTTAAAAGCTGGTATAATAAAAACACCATAGAGGCACAGAGTCAAAACAAACAATGGCATCAGGAATGTATGTCCACAAATGGCCAAGTACTAACATAGTTAAGAATTCAGTGTGCAATAAAATAGTGCTTTAAATCAGGGGAGAAAGGACAATTTATTTAATAAATGGAGTTTAGAAAAATTTATCATTTGGGGGGGGTGGGGAATTTGGATCACTACCCACAAAATATACACCACAGGGCACATTACAGATTGGGTGATATTGAAATAATGAAACAAAAATGTATTACAAGAAATTATAGGGGAACATTTATACAAATTTAGCATAGATAAAGACTGACTCTCTAGGCATGCTATCTATGCATCAATATATATAAATATTGATACCTCTATCACAGATATACTTAAAACATATGTTTCCCAACTACAGCCATGTTAAAAACTAGACAAAATATTTTAAATATAAATGACAAGTAAATAGTTAATATTCTCAACATAAGTAATCCTTGGAAATAAATGAGATAAACAATTCAATTTTAAAATATGGGAAAAATTTTATCTGAAATTTATAAGCATATGTGATTTGTACGTTTAAAAAAAATAAGGAGGTAATATCTGTTACCTAACAAATTCATCAAAGATTGTTTTATTTGTAATATCTAAGGTTAGCAAAGGTGTAAAGAAATAAACTCTCTGTACACTATTGGTAGTGTTATAAATTCATATTTTCTTGGGGACAAGTTTGTTCCAGTACCTTGTGAAAATGTACCCCCTTTGACCCAGCAATTTTACTTATAAGAATTATACTAATTATAGACATGCGCAGGTATGTATTTATAAGTATAGTATAAGATTCATCTAACACTAACCTATCAGATAGTCTTCATAATTTGAATTACCTGTATCCTGTAGTAATATTTACTCTTATTTGGAATTTAAAATGTTTTAAATGTGGCATCCGCTGAGTATTATTTGTTAATCTTGAAAACCCATGTTTATGTAAATACCCTGGGAATGTCTTCAGGGAAATGTGTATGAAGAGAGACAAAGAAACTCCAGATGATTATGTTGAGCAAACAAGAAAAGAGATGGAGGATTTGTTGAATGAACAGGAAAATGTTGGCAGGGAATTTTTAATAAAGGATGAACAAGACAAGTCCGGTACTATTTCCTCACCACTACACAGACCAAGAAAAATTATCACGTTGGAACTGTCCCCTTTTTGTCATTAAGAAGTGGACAAAAAAAGGCCCTCTATTATTTTTAGCTCCCCCCAATCCCCCACCCCCCCCCACACACACACACCCCATTTAGAACTTTTATAAAGGTGGTAGGTAAAAACTTAAGGAGCCTTTCCATTATCTTAAGGAGCCTTTCCATTATCTTAGGTTGCAGGAAACTTTGTAGTTTTTGAGGATTATATAAAACAATCTTTTGCATTGATGCATTTTGTAACTCCCTCCATTAAAAGTGGAATAGCATGAATATCACCTAAAACCATTTTTAAGTGATATTCATGAAGAGCAGTGAGTACCTAGCACTGTGTCACTAATGAAAGGAAATCCTTTCTGAGAAGATGCATTTCTTCCCAGAGCTATATCTTTCCACCCTTGGGGGCCTCTTCTGGGAAACAGAATCAAACAATGTCATTTTAGTTGTATCTATAGTATTATAGATGTCGGGCAGTACTGTATCATACCTCTGTACCTGCTTATGATACATAGTAGTGACCATGCTTTATTAGAACTGGGTTTTTTTAAACTCTTTATTGTTGAGATTATTACAGATCTTCCCCACCTCTTCCCCCCACTGACCCTCTCCACCCAAATCCTGCCCCACCCCAGGCCTTCACCACCCTATTTATTTTCTGTGTGCGTGGGTAATGCATGTATACATATAAGTTCTTTGGTTAATCTCTTCTCGCTCCACCTCCTTCCCTCTGAGATTCATCAGTCTGTTCCATTGTTGTTGTTTCTTCTTCTTCTTCTTCTTCTTCTTCTTCTCCTCCTCCTCCTCCTCTTCCTCCTCCTCCTCCTCCTTATCCTCCTCCTCCTTCTCCACCTCCTCCTCCTCCCCTTCATCCTCCTCCTCCTCCTCCTCCTCCTCCTCCTCCTCCTCCTCCTCCTCTTTCTTCTTCTTCTTAAAGAAGACACTTTAACATTTCATGTAGTATTAGTTTGGTGGTGATGAACTCCTTTAACTTTTTCTTGTCTCTGAAGCTCTTTATCTGACCTTCAATTCTAAATGATAGCTTTGCTGGGTAGAGTAATCTTGGTTGTAGGTTTTTGCTTTTCATCACTTTGAATATATCTTGCCACTCCCTTCTGCCCTGCAAAGTTTCTGTTGAGAAATCAGTTATCTTGTAGGTAACTAACTGCCAGTCTTAATATGGCTTCTTCTTTAATTCTCTAGTTGTAGGGCTTCCATTCAGCCAGATTTCAGATGGTTCTGAATGATGGTTGTCCTGTGGCTTAGTTGTAATTTTTATTGTGGGAGAATGTGAGTACCTCATTTACCTACACAGCCATCTTGCCACCATCTCCCCCCACCCCGCTATGATCTTATCTTAAGCCCAGAGCTGTTTTAATGACATTATTCTAGAATGTTTTATTTCCACATGATGATGGAGAAGCTAATAAGAAAAAATGGTGCCAGGTACCACAACAGTAATAGAACTTTGCTATTTTCTGGGGATTTGTTTTTTACCTTTTATTTTTAATGCAGTGTGCTGGATGTCTCTATAATTTTGTTCAGATGACTGTAGAACGTGGGAAAGCTGTTGCTTTTTCATACATAACATACTGCTATTGATCTTTATATATAATTTGAATTTTTGGAAACTTTATTTATGCTGTCAACTTAGGAAAAACTATCCCAATTGTACCATGTTGGGTTAGCATTATACAGAAACTAGCAGCCACATTGGTCTAGAAACATTCAACATAATTTTTTCCCATTTGTACAGGGGTAACGCACTGTACTAAATATGTAAGGTCTTAATCTACATTTGATTACAGAAACTAATGAAGTATTCTCTAAATCATGAAAAAAAAAGCAGGACAACAGTTTAAAAAAAAGTGGAGAATCAAAAGCATGATGGGTTTAGTGTCTCTTGACCACCAACCCACTTATCAATATCTCCCAGGACAAATGACTATGGGAGCCTAGAAAAGTTTGAATTTTCCCATAAAGAAAACATTCAGTTTTCCACATCAAAACAACTAAAAGTTTTGAAGCAGAGTATATAGTAAAAATGAGTAGAAGTATAGTGGGTTTTATATTTAAATGATGCACTTAACTGGTAGTCTTTTTTAAGAGCCTGTTGTCAAGTGTACTTATATATTGTTCCACCTCATTCAAATCAATAAGTACTTTGAGTTGTTAATCCTTCTTATTGGCAAGTTCAGTCCTAACAGGAATCATTCATTATTATAGTAGACATTTGTCACTCTCCTAAGACTTCCTATATATGGGAGTCCCACATCTTATGACTCTTGATAAGAGATAAGCTGGATTCCCTTTAGAGAAGTATATTGTCTCATCCTCCTCCAGACATTATTCTAGCTGTTGGGAAATAGTAGAAACCTTTGGTAAAATATACATTTGCCAGAAAATAGGATATAATAATATCACAAAATGTAGAGTCTAATTTTAATTTCTCTTAAAGATGTTTCCAATATCAAGGGTCCATTTTGTAAAGTATATGATTGTTTCACCACTATGCTATACACATGAAACTAATACAAGATAATATTGAATGAAAACAGTAATTTAAAAAAATTAAAGATCTTTTCAGGATAACATAGGCTCCCCCAAGCAAAGTGAATCATAAGGTGCAATAATTTGTATCCACTACAAAAGGGCATAATACATGAACCATTTAACTTTAGAAGAGAAAATATAACCATTTTTGAATATCCTATCTGAGATATATTAAAGGTAACTCCCAGAGGAAAAAAGGTGTCAGCTGACCAGGCTCTACTGGAACTACCTCCACTAATTTGCTCTTATACCTAGGAAATCCAATGGTTAAATTGGTTGCCAGCCCCAATAGGAGAATCACAGCTATTAGCTTTTCCTCAAGTGTCTATGTTTGTTTTGAATAATAGGCCCTTGTCTCTGGTACCTATTTACAACTAAGCATGTGACCATGGGACCTATAACTTCACATTATGAATTTGATATATTTACCCACTTGTCTACAAAGTCAGCTGTGCCCCAAAGTGCTGCATCATCAAATGGAAATGGATTGTTAGAACTGGACCTGATTAGGTTCTGAAGACTCAAGTGAATTTGGAGCCACATTACTACCCCTTCATCTATTCTTGCCTAAGGTATCATGGAGAGCCACCTATGATCAATTGACTGAAAAGAGGAAAAGATTTCCTGGATTTCAGATGGCCCTGCACAAAATACAAGCACAGTTAAAATTTAGCTTTCCATCCTTGAAACTCTGGTACGGTTGATTTGATTATCTCAGTAACCAAGGCAGGAATGCTTATATCAGAAAAAACAACAATGGAATCTTTAGTTGGCAAATTTGTGCCACCTGCCCAACTCGGACTCTTCACACTGCCATGAAGTGAACAAGCAATAAGGGGATTATGGTGTTGACTTTTGAGATTGATTCTGACTATGAAGAGGAATTAGAATCTCTGCTACACAATTAGGAAAGTAAGAAATATTGATGGCACTCAAAATATGTCCTGGGATGCTTCCTGGTATGACTTGTTTATTGGTAAAATTCATTGGGAGACCACAGAATCTGTGTAGGAAAGACAACCGAAGGTTTAGATTCCTCAAGAATGAAAGTTTGGGACACTACACCAGATAAAGAACCTTCAACATTTGAGGTGTTGGTGAAATTTCTTTTAAAGAGACATGAAATGAGCAATAGAAGAGGAAAGTCATAACTACCAACTTCAACCTCATAACCAGTTAGAAAAAAGAGGACTGTAACAGCTTCTTGTGTTTTCTTTATTTCTTGTGTTTATATATTTATCTCTTCTTCCCTACTCTTTCCTCCCCTCTATTTTGTATAGTGTATGTTGGTGCTGAGTAACTTTTCAATTTGGCCCATAGTATTATAATGGATTGTAAAACAACCAGGAAAAAACAAATTTGTCAAAAGCAGTAATAAATGAGACTTTGTGTTATCCCCCTTTTGGGGAGGAGATGAATGCATTTTTGATACATGAAGGTTAGCCGCATTAAGTTAAAGGGAGAATTTTTGTAACTATTGGAAGGAGAATTTAAGTTGACGTCACATGTGTCAACGTGAATTTCAGTGGACATCTGGCACCCTTTTTCACTTCTCAGTATCTAAACCTGCTTCTCAGTGAGAGACCCAACCTATCTCCTAGTAGAGAAAGTAAAATTGCTAAGTTCTTGTTCTTTCCTTTCTCCCTGGGAGGACATGTGCCTGTGGCAAAGGCTTTATCAGTCATCCCCAAACTCAGGAGGCAGTGTCAGAAAGAAGCAGAGACCAAGAATCCTCCCTGGCAATCCTGGCAGTTAAAACAGGAAGAGTTCCTGGTGGCGGCTGAGCCAGAGAAACCAGCAAGTGTTGCTAGTGTGTGGATCAGAATTAAAGGTTTTGAGGTGGATAGTGTCTATGGTGTTATTTGGATGTTTTCCATAGAGACTTCATATTTTGTTTGGATCTTCAGAGTTGTTGTTTTGTCTTTTGTGTTGTTGTGTTTTTTTGCAGGCTCTACTTTTATTTTTTTAAATAAACTTGCTATTGTTGATAATATTGCAGATATATCCCCTTTCCCACCCTTTACCCCCATCCTCCCAGCCCCTACCCACCCCCCCCATGTCTTCACACCCTATTGCCTGTGTCCATGGACTATGCTTATAAGTATATAAGTTCTCTTCTAGTCCCCCGACCCCCACATTGAGGTATGCCAGTCTGTTCCATGCTTCCACACTTCAGGTCTTATTTTGTTGGTCAATTCATTGTGAGTTTTTAACTTTTTATTTTGAAGTAATTTTATATCAAATCCTTTTTACTAAATCTTTTTTTTGTTTAAATCAGCAAGAAAAATTTTATTTTAAATCAACAAGAAAAAGCAGAAATTTTATGCTTATAATTAAGAGTCTTGACTGTACAGCTATATAGTTTATTACAGGTTGGTAATTATGAATAACTATACATTAATAAAATATCTAAAGTTTGGTGGTGGGTTCAAGTGAATTGTATTTATACCACAGAATGCTAGTCATCATTTTTAAATGATGTTATATTTTAAAATTTAACAACATACAAAAGTGTTCATGATGGAGTGGCAAACCATGTTGCAAGCTGAGTGCTGGGTCACAAATTTGTTTTTACATATTCTTTAAAACATATTATCATCTTTTTTTATCTATCTACTTATCTATCTGTCTATCATCTATCTTTCTATCCATATATCTAGATATCTATGATCTATCTATTCCTGTTATTTATCCATTATTGTATAACAAATTACCCTCAAACTGCTCTAGCTGTTTTTTGTTTTTTAAAAAAAATGTATTTTATTGATTTTTTACAGAGAGGGAGAGGGATAGTTAGAAACATCGATGAGAGAGAAACATCGATCAGCTGCCTCCTGCACACCCCTTACTGGGTATGTGCCCGCAACCATGGTACATACCCCTGACCAGAATCGAACCCGGGACCCTTCAGTCCGCAGGCTGACGCTCTATCCACTGAGCCAAACCAGTTAGGGCTGCTCTAGCTGGTTTTGATCAGTGGTTAGAGCATCAGCCCATGGACTGAAGGATCTTGGGTTCAATTCCAGTCAAGGGCATGTACCTCAGTTATAGGCTCAATCCCTGGCCCCAATCGGGGTGCATGCGAGAGGCAACCAATTGATGTGTCTCTCTCACATCAAAGTTTCTCTCTGTCTGTCTCTCCCCCTCTCTTCCACACTCTCTAAAAATCAATGGAAAATATATCCTTAGGTGAGGATTAACAAAAAAATGAATAAATAATTTACACCAAAACTAAGCAGTTTAAAACAACTATCATCTTTATTCTCTCCCAGTTTCTTTGAGTCAGGAATCTGGGAGTAGCTTAGCTGGGTGGTTCTAGTTCAGTGTCTCTCATGAGGTTGCAGTCAAGCTATTGGCCAGGGCCTCAGTCTCTAAAGACTCGAGTGGGATCGAAGGATCCTCTTCTAAGCTCAGGAGAAGCTTTATTTCCTGACCTTATGGACCTGTCCATAGGACTGTTCACAACCTTCCTTCCTCCCGAGAGAGTGGAGAGAGAGGCAGGGAGGGAGAGAAAAAGAGAGCATGCACACTTAAGGTAGATGTGTAATCTTTTAAATCTAATATTAGGAGTGACCGAGTAACACTAGAAGCAAGTCACCAAGTCCAGCCCACATTCAAGGGGAGGGTAATTAAGCTCCACCTCTTGAATGGAGGTTCTGTAGACACATCTTTAAAACCACCATGTACACATAACATATACAGATAAAAGTATTTAAATATATATAAAATATTTCATAATAAATGCATCAAATTGCATGGTATATAAAATATCATTTATATTATAAAATTTATGCCATAATTATTCATGTGTGTGTAACCAAATACTGCCTATGTCAATTCTCCTCCTAACAACTTCTAATGAATTAAAACAGGGCTGAAGCACCCCCTGGGAATAGATTTATTGTGTCTACAATTGAGTTGCACACATATACAGACATAATTCTCAGACTCTGGGAGGTGTAGGAATAAATAGCACACAAAGGCCAGATTTCAGGGATGAACTATTGGGTTCCTAAAAAGGATCCTAAGGAGAGAAGGAATTCAGTAAAACAAACAGGATTGAGGTCCCAGGTGATGGGAGAAAAAAGTAGGTTGGATACTAGAGCATAGCAGCTGGCACTGAACCCACCCACCATGTTCTCTGGAGCAATGTGTCCTCCCAGGTCCCCTCATCTCAATATGCCTTCTACCAATATATGAATGAGCAGCAAAAGTGAAGTTGATTTGCATTCTGATGTGAGGAGTGACCATAATGAAGAGGGTGGGGACAGGAGAAAGCTTCACAGAAGACAGGGTGGTCTAGAGCTAGTACAAATTTTGTTTTTATACTATTTACCTCATTTCTATCTAAAGTCTGTTTGAAAGATTCAGAGTGGATAGGTAACAAAAAGTTAATATTATTGTGACTTTATTTTTACTAATTGATATCTTCTAAATTTTTGTAATTAATATATATTTTATATTAATAAATCCAGTTTTTCAATATTCTTCAAATATTAAAAAGATTAAAATATAATAGAAAGTGAAACTAGTATATAAAACTATATATAGTAGGAACCCCATTCATTGTTAAATGCAGATGTATTTTAAGACAAAGTATTAATGAAATTAAATACACATATACATAATAGGCATAACTATTTTCTTGTATCTATATCTATCTGTATCTATTTAGGAAGATAAAACCTAGAAGGAAACAAAGTAAAATGTAGGTAGATGTTTTTCTGTGAGATTTCAAATTATGTTTTATCTCCTTTGTACTTTTCTGTATTTGCCAAATTTCTATAATGAGTACTTATTACTTTTATAATCAAATGAAACCCCATTATTTTAAATAGTTTAAAAGAGAAATGTTATGATTCTTTCATGAAATGAAATAACATGTAACTATTAATATTTCATTTCCAAAGAAATTTAATGACCTGATTAAATGCTTATGATATAAGTACAAAGAGTTAAAAAGTACTGCATAAGCAATGTGAAATCAAACACATATATATAAATATACAGGAATTTGAATAGGACCCTTCCTGTTGTCTTAGACCTTCGAATTTTGGCTGAAGCCCCAAAGCTGAGAACAATGAGTTATAAATAACAGTACATTCTAAAGAGAGATGCTGGACCTATCCAGGGAGGATTTAGTGAAGGGAGCAGAGCTGGTCCAACAACTTTCAACCCCCACCATGGCTTCTAACCTACTTAAGAGAAGTCTAAAGTTCAAAAGTTGGTTAAAGAGCACTTTTAATAGAGAAGAGTGATCAAACTCACAGGGAGTAAAGTGTTATTTTCCGCTTCCCTATTCCTTCCTTTCCAAGCCCTCCCTCAAATGCTCCAAAGGAACACCCATATTAAGGATAGGATATCTATAAGATAGAGATGCAGTCACTCATGTGTCCCAACCCTGTAGAATGGCAGTCCTCACTGCTGCATAGGACTGAAATACAGTGAGAGTTCTTAGCAGAGACTGATGGGTGTGTCTTGGGATCTGGGGAGACTAGAGCCTGTTTTTCACTCTCAAAGCAGGCAGGCTGGTCACTGCTTGAGTTTGCAAGATAAGGACACAGGACAGTTATAAAGAGCAGTTTGTAATTCAACCATTTTGCAAGGCAAGGATGCAAATGTCTCCTGAGGGCTAAGTGGTGTGATGGCTGTGACCCACTCAAGAGGGACAGTAGGAGGCAGTGAGGTGTTCTGGTCAGGAGCTTTTGGTTCAGTTAAAAAGGACATCTTAAGAAGTCACAGAGATGTCTGCATGAGGAAACATTGCGTTAAAGTGTGTGTGTGTGTGTGTGTGTGTGTGTGTGTGTGTATGTAGAGGAATAGATATATGGTTGATAATGAATGCATAGAGACTGATAAAGCTATATTGGTGTTGACACACAGATATCCACATCCTCAAAAAATAATTATAAAGCAACATATCAAAAGTTAAACAATGGTTATCTAAAGAGATGAAATTGATATAATTTCTTTATCTTTATCTTTTTTCCCCTGTATTTTGCATTAATACTATGTATTAGGTACAGGGAGTTACCTAAAAAATTTCGAGGAGACATTTTACTGTTCTACTAAAGCCCAAAAGACAGAAATCTTCATAATGATAGGGATCATTATTATCTTATTCACCATTGTATTCCTAGAACAGTATCTGGTACAAAATAGGTTTTCGATAAATACATACTGAATTCATTAATGAATTATGTAATTAAGTTCAAACACCTACTTTAAAATTAAAGTGGAAGAAGTGCTTTTCTCCCATGCTACCAGTAACATCTCTCTGTGCCCATTAATGAAAAGCAGAGATTGTCAAAAAAGGATGCCAAATATAATCTGAACCTAAGTGGTATAGTGAACACAGGCCACAAATATTTTTTAGCACTTTTTAACAATCAAACTACCTATGTAGAAGCACATAATTATTTAAACAGACATCATTGTTAATAAGAAACATAATTTTTGCAAAGATAGTTTTTGCATTATAATATTTGTATCTCAATTTATTTAATTTTCTGATTTTATTCTGATATTGACTGATTTGGCTTTTCAAATTGTATTTCACCCAGTTCCAGAAATGGAGCTTTCTAACCACATTCTATCCCAAAATTTTACTTTTACTGTTCTTATGTTGATCAATATATTTAATTACCATACTCCTTACCTCCTCTCATGTTTCCATCCATAGAGACTCTCTCGTTGATCTGTGGCTCCTGAGAAGGCTTTCTCTTTCAGAGAAAGGAAGTACCGAATGTAGTAGGAAGAGCTGTGGACTGAGAGCCAGGAAGTTACCCTTGATGTGCCAGAAATTAAACATTAATAAATTTACCCAGACATGCATTTCTTTTTGCTAAGCTTATGGTTTCCCCCATTTCATTGACATCCTTCCATGGTGGACCTCCTTCTACCTTAGGATTTTATAGTAGAAGTTGGTGCTGCCTTTCTGGCTACAGTTTCCACAAATGCTGACATTTCAACAGTGGGCTGAATATTTAGATCTTCCTGAATCAACAGCCTTTTCACTTGTGGTCTCAGTCTGCATTCCACATACTAATCTGTTCCCTGACATGTTATAGACCCACCGCAAACTGGAAGAGCTCTTAATTGAGTCAGAAAAGGGAATATCAGTTCAGGTTTCATAAATGGAATCAATATAAAGTTGCTAGTGAAAATATAATTGGTACACGTTTCATCAGTTTGTTTTCTCCATAAAATAAGAAATGTTTTGCCTTTCTTGAACATCATATGACCTAAAACATTTCCTGTTAGAGAATACCACATTACCTTTTTGTAAAGTTCTTTACCTCTTTTTTAGTGTAAATTATAAAGGTCTTAATAGTTTCACTGGGCATTATTGCCTACATTAAATTTGCAATTTTTTCCTCAGGTTAAACTTTGACTTTATGGGACATTGATGGTGTCAAAAAATGAGAGTTATCATTCTTAATCATGTGCCAAATATCTCCTTCCACCAAATAGTAAAAATGTGATAGGAATTCCATATGCCAACAAATAAGTTGCAGGATTTCTTGTGCAGGGCTCATTGAAGTTTCTCATTGCTAACCCAATAAAAACATCACAAATAATAAATTAAGGGTATTTGTTCTTTTAGGAGGATTTTTTACAGCTAGCAGGATATGAAACATTCTCAAAATAGCTCCTGTACTAATCTTCATCACTTAATTTTTTCTTTAATTTTTAAGCTCTTTGAAATTATCTCAAAAGAAATAAATAAAAATGTACTATTTTACCCCAATCTTCACTAACTTTGAATGGTATTTATATTTAAACAAATTAGAATCGGTATATCTCAGTAAAACCACTGTTTGCATATTGTACATACACATGTAACAATAGCTAAAATTTTATGCTGCTTTTACTCCTGAAAAAATTATTTCACATGTATACTTAATTTCTAATGATCAATCAGACTTTTCTTAAAATGGCTACATGGACTGCTGTATGATTTACAAATAGATATAACAAGATGCAGGAACAGCTGAAAAGCTGAAAACAAGAAAGAATTTGTAGAAGGAAATAACTCTAAACTAGAAAGAAAGAATTAAAACTTTCTAATGTACAAAATAAACAGACTAAGATTTTAGATATTTGAATAATTAGCTTTAAATTACAACATGCCTGTTAAAAGTGACCCAGCAGATCTGAAAAAGAATTAGGTGTTCTAGAAATTAAAAAACAAACAAAAAACACACACACTCATTTATTTAAGTTTAAGAATACAAGTGATGTGTTTGTGAGCAGATTGAACACATCTGGTGAGAAAATGAAGAACTGGAAGATGGGTCAGAAGAAAATATCTACAATGCAATATGAAGAAATAAAGAAATAGGGGGAAAGCAAAAGGAAAGTCAAGAGAGATTGAGGATAGAGTTAGCATGTCTAAGATATTTTCTATTAAAGCCCCAGAAAGAGAGGAGAGAAAGAAAATGAAGTAATGACAGTATTTGGGAAGATAATGGCTGAAAAGATTCCTGAAATAATTAGAGACATCAATCCACAGATTTAAGAAGCCTAATACATCCCTATCAGAAGAAATACTGATTATGATAAAGCAGTGAAACACCAAAGACAAAGAGATGGTGTTTAAAAAGCCAGAGAAAAAAAGAGAGATTTCTTGCCTGGCCCATGTGGCTCAGTTAATGAGTGTCATCCTATGCACCGGAAGTCGCCGGTTCGATTCCCAGGCAGGGCACATGCCTGAGTTGCTTCCTCAATCCCCAGTAGGAGGCATGCAGGAGGCAACTGATCAATGTTTCTTAATTATCAATGTTTCTGTCTCTCTCCTTCTCCTTTCACTCTCTAAAATCAATAAAAACATTTTTAAGAGAGATTTCTTTCAATGGAGCAACAGACTTACATTTGATTTCACAACATTTTTAAATAAATTAAAAGACAGTGTAATGATACTTTCAATTGGCTGAAAACAAGTGACTGTCAATCTAGAATTCTATATTCAGAGAAAATACATTTTTAAAGGGAGGAATAGTGGCATTTTTTTATATAAACATAAGCTGTCAATGTTTGCCACTAGCAGATCCTCACTAGTAAAATTTTAGAGGATATTTTTCAGGCAGAAGGAAGGTGATCCCAAATGAAAAGTCCAAGATAAGAAAATGAATAAACTACAAAGAAATTAGTGTTTGAGTAAATCTAAATAAACTTTGACTATATAAGACCAATAATTGTAATGTATTTTGCAGCATAAAATATAATTAAATATCTAGCAAAATAACATAAATTAAAAGGAGAGCAAATGGAATGAAAGATTTTTAAGATTTGCATTGTCTAGGAGATGGTAAAGCTATTGTTTGACATTAGACGTGGATGTAATTTCTAGAGAAAACACTAAAAGAAAAGAAACATAATATACAACTTCCAAATTAGTAGAGGGAATACTAGAATTTTAAAATACCCTAAAATTTAAAGAATGAAGAGGAAAGAACAATTTTCAATGTTAGTAATTCCATTAAATCTAAATGTACTACATGTTCCAGTTAAAGGTCAAAACAATTTTACATTTTAAAAATTTCAATGAAAGCATAAGTAAAGATACATCATAAAACACCAAAACAAAGTTGCTTATCTCTCCTTCCCTCCTAAGATCTCTGACTTTTAAAAAGTGAACATATGCTATACAAATAAAAAAGTAGAAATATGTGGAAGATTTTAATAAAATGAACAAAAAATTGGAGGATTTCTCCTTCTGACCCAGTACTATCTGTGTTGTTTTAAATTTTAAAATCAGCATATTTTATTCTTAAAATTTCATACTTGTTTAATTAAAAGAGCTGCCATTTCCCTGGCCAGTTTGGCTCAGTAGATAGAGCGTCAGCCTGCAGACTGAAGGGTCCTGGGTTCAATTCTGGTCAAGGGCACGTTACCTTGGTTGCAGTCTTGATCCCCAGCATTGGTCCAGCGCATATGGGAGGGAACTAATCGATGTTTCTCTCTCTGTCTTTCCCCCTCCCTTCCACTCTCTCTAACAATCAATGGAAAAAATATCCTTGGGTGAGGATTAACAAAAACAAACAAATAACAAAAAAGGAGTTGTCAGCAACTACTCTAGAACATAGTTGCTGACAACTCTTTTTTTGTTCCAGCAAACTTTTAGCTCCTCCCTGTATCGAGCACATCAGAAATGTTTTCATTCATACTTTACAAGTTCAGGAGCAGGCGCTAAGACCCTCCATGCCAAATATAAAGGCTACCCAGCACCATCAGTGATGGCAGTGGCAAAGCTTGAGGGGCACAAGAATAGGAGAACAACTCAGGTCTGTGGAGTTTAGATGGGACTTACTTAAGTAAGACCTAAAACCAGGCAAATCTCATCAATACTTGTCAACATCCCTGGAAATTTCTGGAATTTTTGAGAAAAGAAACTCAAGGGAAAGGAACTTCTGTTTTAAGCGAATGCATATTAGGATTTATCAAGATTTGGCTAAATATGTAAATGAGTTGACATCTGTGCTCACCAGCTGGTAGTGCCATCACCAACTTCCCTAGAATGTATTTGGAGATATCCCAAATTACAAAATTTAAAACTATGGAATGAAAATGAAGCTCAGTCTGCTTGAGCAATTAAGGTGAAATATGCTTGCAATTGGGATAAAATGCTTGTAGTAAATTAATGCATATTGTGATTTTTATTATTTTTTTTTCTTAAGGCATATTCTCCTTATATGCTTTCACCTCCAAGCTTGAGCAAAGAGGCTGATGTCTGAAAAGCCAAAGCACAGTTTAGGACTATGGAGTCAGAGTGAGGAGCAAGAACTCCAGTAGAGGGGCAAAAAGTGACATGGGACATTTAGGATAATATATACTTTCAAGTGCTTACAACACATGGCAAAGCGTGGCTGGAAAGAAATAGAGCTAAGAACATGGAAATAATAGCCTAGTGCAGTTTACAAACTGGACTTTACTAAGCCATTTGGTTGTTGTAAGAGAACCACTGTAGCAAATGAGAGTGGTCCCCACCCTCATTTCAACCAGAGAAATGGTCTGTCTACATGGGATTTCATTTAACAAAACTTGCACTGTTGTTTAAAGTGATTATTTTAAACTTTCAAAACATCTGTAACATGTACATAGGATACATAATTTTTAAATTGCCCCAACAACTGTGGAACCTTAATAAAATTGCACTGAACCATCAACATCACTATTTTTTTTAATACCCTAGAAAATGTAATCCCCCATAACCTTGATCTCAAAAAAGGTTGAGTCTCTTGCTATGTGCTAGAGCCCTGACAAGTACTTTGCATGCATAATTGCAGCCAGTACTTACAATAGCTGTGGATATCAATACCATTTTTATACTCACTTTATAGATAAGAAATTTAGGCTTAGAGTGTTTTCAAAATTATCTAAAGTAAAAAAATAAAAAAGTAATTGTCAGTGTCAGAAACAGAGTCAAGTCTCTGCCCTTTCAAAGCCCACGTTTTTAACAAAGTCACCATACTTAAAAGCTGTTAATACTTGGTTTATCACATTTAAAGCTTCTAGGCTACATAATTCTATAATCCATTCTGTAATTTTTACCAGATCATGAACATAAATCTCACAGAAAGAATAGCAATATTCTGGTCAAAGGCACATACCTCAGTTGCAGGCTCCTCCCCAGCCCAGGCCTTAGTCAGGGCTCATGCAGGAAGCAGCCAATCAATGTGTTTCTCTCACACACATTGATATTTCTCTCTGTCTTTCCCTCTCTCTTCCACTCTAAAAATCAGTGGAAAAATATCCTCGGGTGAGGATTAATATATATATATATATATATATATATATATATATATATATATG